>NC_138769.1:327554282-328056782 GCF_965119305.1 Pelophylax lessonae
GCATATAACACTAAGATCTGGTGTTCTGTACTGTGCGCAAAAAAAGGATTTTACAGGCAAGTAAAAAATCTCATGTTTTTTTTTTCTGTACTTTTAATTTCAAGCATCATTTTTTCTCTTTTGTTTTATTGACGGACACGGCGCTCCATATTCAGAACCATAGGGTTATATCTCCCCCTACAGGAGGAGGACACTAGGAAGAAAAAACAACTTGGCTGCGCCTATGGGCAGTCCTAGCTGGTATACATCCCCCTCTCTGCTATAGGCCTTCAGTTTTTTTTTTTTTTCTGCCTAGTTCAGGAGTAAGGACCTAGCTCCCCACTGGGATCTTTGGTTCTGGCGTTTTTCTCTTTAAATGTAATTTCTCCTGGTGTTTTTTTTCCTGTGTGATCTCCAATCAACTGCCGGGATGACGAAGGGCTGGATAGCTAGATCCAGTGACCCCCCCCCCCCCCCCATTCTGGCCATCGAGCGTGCCCAGACCAGTGCTAGTTCGGGCGTGACATAGCCCCAGGGGGTGTGGCCTGCAAGTTAAATGACTTGCAAGGTTACATACGGGGTAGCGCGGTGGGATAGTGGTGAAAGTTGGTGTTGTGTACTACACTGTACTGGTGGGGGGGCATAAAGTCGGACACGCCGCTGGCAGAGTGGAATTCCCTGATGGGGTGGGTGCTGCCCATGTTGCTGGGATTGCAGCCTGGGTCCCCTCTCGCAGCAGAGTGGTGGCCTAGGCTCCAGGGATGTTTTTCCAGGTCCCTAGGAGCCTCCACATGGGGCGCCTACGAGTCTATTTTCCTGTAGTCAACGCCATGCTTCTGGGGCCTGTTTCTCTCCCAGCGGCCATGTTTGTGTAGTCTGGCAGCCATTTTTGGTTGGTTGGTCCGGCGTTCACAGGAGTGGCAACCATGACAGTGGAACCTTTAGGGCTGTGAATATTGTTGTGGTGCCCCCTCCTCTTTCCCCTGGTGTTGACTCCTGGGTTTACTTTATCCCCTTGACGCACGTGGATCCATCTAGTGCAGACCAGCACTCCTCCAGTGGGGTGGTGAGTCCTGGTGGGGTCCCTCCCTCTCTCTGCTGCAGGTTGCGGGCTGCCTTGTCTCAGGGTAACCCTGTGATAGTAAGCGGGTGCGGTGCCTCTGGTTAGGTGAGTCCCCTGGCGGTGCAAGACACATTTTGCTGGTGGGTTCTCCCTTTTCACTCGTGGAGTCTCCAGAGCATGTTTTCCCACCTGGCCCCCTCTCAGAGGCAGCAGGTTCCTCAGGGTCCCAGCCTTCTATTGATGCACTGACGGCGATCCTGGAGTCCTTTGTTTCCCAGTAGGAGGTGGCCTTTGCTAGCAGTAAGCGCCCTCCCCTGCCTCATCTGTCCTGTCAGATCCTGGATCTAGTTCTATCGCCATGGGCGTGGCACATCCTCTGGGGTTTGTAGCCACGCTTCCTGATTTGTCAGATAGTAGGGATGATTCCTCCACAACTGCAGCGGTGCACGAGAAGGCGCTGGATAATTCCCTGATTACATCCGCGCAGAAGACTTTGAAGATGAAAGATGCAGGTGAGGGGACTGCAGAGGGGGCTGTCTTGCAAGGCAAGTGTTTCATTATCCCTATTTTGACAAGTTTGTCTACAAAGATTGGGAGCGCCCAAAACGTCCCTTTGTGGTTCCTAAACATTTGGTAACCCTTTGAAGTGTCACTTCTGAAGAAGTGGACTGTTCCACCAGTGGTGGACCCTCCTGTCTCCAGGTTAAATAAAGCAACCATGATCCCAGTAGAGGAATCCCTGGCCTTTTTAAAGATCCAGCTGGACATAAAGGCAGTGTCTGTGGCCTGCAATATGTTCTCTATTGCTGGCTCGGCACTACGGCCGATCCTGGCCAATGCCCTAGTGTCACAGAATGTGAGTGGGCTAAACTTTTGCGCCATCGTCTGGGAGGTGAGCAGAACCCTCCGCCTTTGTTGAGTTGGTAGTCAAGGGGCTGCAATTTGACTGTTAGGCCTCTCTGGATGCGGCTCCCTTGATCCTTGATTTCTAAGCTCTCCATTTCGGGAGTGGTGGTTGGCATGTGTTGTGACTTAAGTGTTGGTCTGCGGAACAAACACCTAAAAAAAGCTCTGATTTGTCCTTTCAAGGCGATCGCTTGTTTGGGGCTACCCTGGATGACATTAAGAGTCTCTCACAACGGGATTTCCCCTGGTCTAGTAGCTTTGTTCCCTGACTCTTCAGCGTGGCAAGTCTTTTCTCCCCTTGTATTGAACAGATGATCACGACAGATGCCGGTCTGTCCGGGTGGAGTGGTGTCCTGAGGCTGGGCCCTGCTCAGGGTTGTTGGACCTTGGAAGAATCCAGACTGCCAATCACGGTCTTGGAACTTCGGGCGATTACGCTGTGCCTGGATCACTGGAACGATCGGCTCCGGGGGCTCCTGGTACAAATCCAGTCGGACAATGACACGGCGGTGGATATGTCAATCACCATTTTGGAACAAAGTGTGTTGGTGTCTCTGGAGGTATCTGGCATTCTCCAGTGGGTAGAACGCTCCGTTCTGGCCCTCTCTGCCGTACACACTCCAGGTGTGTAAAATTGGCAGGTGGGCTATCTCAGTCGGAAGCGTTGAACCAAGGGGAGTGATACCTTCCAGGCGTGTTTCACACCTGTTATGTCTGCGGTGGGGCACTCCCGAGGTGGACCTGTTGGCATCTTGGCTCAAAAGAAAGTAACTGAGGTTTGTGGCAAGGTTGTGGGATCCTCTGGTGGACACCACCGACGCTCTGGTGGCCCAGTGGAGCCAGTATCGTCTGATCTATGTTTTCCCTCCTCCCAAGCTTCTTCTGCGCAGGATCGAAGTAGATGGGATTTCGGTCATTCTGGTTGCCCTGGACTGGCCTTGCCGGTCTAGGTATGCCGACCTAGTGCTATTGGTCGCCAACATCCCTTGGAGGCTGCCTCTCAGGGAGGATCTGCTGTCCCAAGGGCCGATCTTTCATCCTGCATTACAATCGCTGGCTGTGACGGCCACTATGCTGAAGGCTAGGAAGTCTACTTCCTAGAAAGATTTACCATCATATGTGGAAAGTGTACATTTCGTGGAGTTGAACGGTGTTCACCCTTGTTCCTTTTCGGTTGTTCGGATTTTGACCTTCCTTCAACGAGGTGTTGAGCAAAAGTTGGCCTTGAGTACCATCAAGGGCCGGGTGGTCTGCTTTGCAGTCTTCTTTTCAGCGACCCTTGGCCACGCATTCTTTGGTGCATACTTTCGTTCAAGGGGTTCGACACCTGACTCCGCCAGTGCGGTCTCCTTTAGCGCCATAGGATTTTGAACTTGGTGCTCTGTTCTCCAGAAGCTTCCCTTTAAATATATTTGGGAGATCCCCCCCTGTCTCAGAAGGTGTGTTTTTTTTTTTTTTTTTTTTTTGGTGGCAATCACCTCTGCTTGCAGGGTATCGTAACTGGTGGCGATATCTTGTCTTACCCCTACTTGGGGGTCGACAAAGATAAGGTGGTTCTTCGTCCACGCCTGTCCCTATCTAAGGTGGTCTCTGTCTTACATTTGAATGAGACCTTGTGTTGCCTTATTTGTGTCCCTGACCCGCTCATCTCACAGAATTTGCTTTGCATGCCCTGGATGTGGTTCATGCGATTCGGGTGTACCTGCAGAGTCTTTTTCGAAGTCAGACTCACTGTTTGTGATCTTGGACGGGCCAAGAAAAGTACTGTCCACTTCTCCTGCAACCATTTGCAGATGGATCAGACAGACGGTGAATCAGGCCTATTTGATCAAGTGTCTGGTTCCTCCTCTTTGAGGGTGTTTTTCAGGTGAGCTCCAGTTGTTTATTGTTTTGTTCAGTTACCTGGTTGGCTATGGTTAGCCTTGGGAATTTTTTTTAAGATTTTTTTTTCCCACCCCTCATGTTTAACACTGCTTTGGGACGTCCCAATGGTTAAGAAGAATCTGGAGCTGTGTCCATCAATGAACAAAAGCGAAAATGGTATTTTTGACTTACCATAAAATCCACTTCTCTGATATTCATTGACGGACACAGCACCCACCCCTCTGAGTTTGCTTTCTTCTGACACTGCTTCTAAAAAAATGAGTGCCTATAGTTGTGAGTGGGTGTATATCTCCTTGGACTGCCCATAGGCGTAGTCAAGCTTTTTCCTGCCTAGTGTCCTACTCTTGTAGGGGGCAGAATAACTCAATGGTTAAGAAGAATCAGGAGATGTGTCCATTAGTGAACATCAGATGAATGGATTTTACGATAAGTCAAAATTCCCATTTTTGTTACCATAAAATCCATTTCTCTGAGTTCATTGGCCAACAGAGCACCCACCTCTTTATGGAGTTTTGATACTTCTGATACTGCTTGTTACTAAACTGAAGGCTGTTGCAGAGAAGGGGATGTATACCAGCTAGGACTGCCCATCAGGCGTAGCCAAGTTGTTTTTTTCTGCCTAGTCTCCTACTCCTGTATGGGGTGATATAACTTATGGTTCTGAATATGGATCGCTGTGTCCGTCAATTCATTCAGAAAAGTGGATTTTTCAGTAAGTAACAAAAATCCCATTTCTGTAATAAATCATATAGAAGCTTTAAGAGCTTAAAATTAAAGGTATGCTAAGTGAATTATGTAGGTAGCTACAGCCTTTAAATACAATAGTTCCCTAAATAAATCTTTGTTTCCTTACAGTTATCGATTCTGGTTCATCCAGATAAGAATCAGGATGATCCAGAAAGAGCCCAGAAAGCATTTGAAGGTAACATTACATTTTATAAATTCCTCATTTTTGGCACCCCTTTTTTTTTTTTTTGTATGTAGTAAGCAAAACAATGGGTATAAAACAGTACTGTTTCAGTTCCAATAAATATATTAAAGGTAATTATGTATTTTTTTTTTTCATAAGAAACGTTATACTTGCCTGCCCTGTGCAGCGGTTTTGCACATTGCAGCTCCGATCCTCCTCTTCTTGGGCCCCCTGCTTAAGATCCTGGCTCCTCCCTCCTGCCAAGTGTCCCCAGAGCAAGCAGTTTGCATTTGGGCCACCCAAGCAGGCTAGCTCCCAACCTGCTGCTGTGTGTCCATTCATACACAGCCAATGGCTTCCACTGCTGTTTCAGCCAATGAGGCCAATAAGCCGAGGCACATCGCTAGATCATGATGGGGCATAGAATGCATGAAGGTAAAAAACCTTGAGCCTTTAGAACCACATTAAATTCATATAAGGTAAACATAAATTAGAATTATAACAGGTTGGTATAACAAAAGATAATATGATCTAGAAAATGTCAAATACTTTGTATTGGTTTTTCATTCAACACATTCAGCTTCCTTTTCTGTTTTTTGCAGTCTGACAGCCACGATTTTCTCTGCATTTTGTATGTACAGTGGGTACGGAAAGTATTCAGACCCCCTTACATTTTTCACTCTTTGTTATATTGCAGACATTTGCTAAAATCATTTAAGTTCATTCTTCTTCCTCATGAATGTACACATAGCACCCCATACTGACAGAAAAACACAGAATTGTTGACATTGTTGCAGATTTATCAAAAAAGAAAAACTGAAATATCACATGGTCCTAAGTATTCAGACCCTTTGCTGTGACACTCCTATATTTAACTCAGGTGCTTTCCATTTCTTCTGATCATCCTTGAGATGGTTCTACACCCTTATTTGAGTCCAGCTGTGTTTGATTATACTGATTGGACTTGATTAGGAAAGCCACACACCTGTCTATATAAGACCTTCCAGATCACAATGCATGTCAGAGCAAATGAGAATCATGAGGTCAAAGGAACTGCCTGAAGAGCTCAGAGACAGAATTGTGGCAAGGCACAGATCTGGCCAAGGTTACAAAAAGATTTCTGCTGCACTTAAGGTTCCTAAGAGCACAGTGGCCTCCATAATCCTCAAATGGAAGACGTTTGGGACGACCAGAACCCTTCCTAGAGCTGGCCGTCCGGCCAAACTGAGCTATCGGGGGAGAAGAGCCTTGGTGAGAGAGGTAAAGAAGAACCCAAAGATCACTGTGGCTGAGCTCCAGAGATGCAGTCAGGAGATGGGAGAAAGTTGTAGAAAGTCAACCATCACTGCAGCCCTCCACCAGTCGGGGCTTTATGGCAGAGTGGCCCGACGGAAGCCTCTCCTCAGTGTAAGACACATGAAAGCCCGCATGGAGTTTGCTAAAAAAACACCTGAAGGACTCCAAGATGGTGAGAAATAAGATTCTCTGGTCTGATGAGACCAAAATAGAACTTTTTGGCCTTAATTCTAAGCGGTATGTGTGGAGAAAACCAGGCACTGCTCATCACCTGTCCAATACAGTCCCAACAGTGAAGCATGGTGGTGGCAGCATCATGCTGTGGGGGTGTTTTTCAGCTGCAGGGACAGGACGACTGGTTGCAATCGAGGGAAAGATGAATGCGGCCAAGTACAGGGATATCCTGGAAAAAAACCTCCAGAGTTCTCTGGACCTCAGACTGGGCCGAAGGTTTACCTTCCAACAAGACAATGACCCTAAGCACACAGCTAAAATAACGAAGGAGTGGCTTCACAACAACTCCGTGACTGTTCTTGAATGGCCCAGCCAGAGCCCTGACTTAAACCCAATTGAGCATCTCTGGAGAGACCTAAAAATGGCTGTCCACCAACGTTTACCATCCAACCTGACAGAACTGGAGAGGATCTGCAAGGAGGAATGGCAGAGGATCCCCAAATCCAGGTGTGAAAGACTTGTTGCATCTTTCCCAAAAAGACTCCTGGCTGTATTAGATCAAAAGGGGGCTTCTACTAAATACTGAGCAAAGGGTCTGAATACTTAGGACCATGTGATATTTCAGTTTTTCTTTTTTAATAAATCTGAAACAATGTCAACAATTCTGTGTTTTTCTGTCAGTATGGGGTGCTATGTGTACATTCATGAGGAAGAAGAATGAACTTAAATGATTTTAGCAAATGGCTGCAATATAACAAAGAGTGAAAAATTTAAGGGGGTCTGAATACTTTCCGTACCCACTGTATGTTCATACTGTAAAATATGGATATAAAGGGTTGGTGAAATTCTCGCGCTGTCTCTCTAATTGTTGTCTACAATATAATATAACACCTTTAATGCCGCAGGTACTAAAATTGGTAACCTACACAATTCAGATAAATATAGTTGGGGGGAGTACCGCGCTTTAAAGTGCTTAATACAACATAGATAAAATTATATACATATGTGAAAAAGTGCCAAAGTGCTTCTTAAATATATTATTCAAAAATTTATGTGTCTCAATGTGTAAAATAAATACAATCCGATATAAATCCTTCAATTAATATAATAGGTGATAAAATGGACTAAACTAAAATTCATCTTAGTAGAACCAACTATATCAATACAATATATAGTGAAAAAAAATTATAAATCGGTGACCTTTTTAAAATTAAATAATGTGCTCTAAATAAGTGATATCCAATAAAGTGCTGAAGTGTCCTTAAAATAATTATATAAATATATAGTGATCAACAAAATCTTCTTTATCCAAATTTGACATGCAGGTGCTCTTTCGTGCGGTGCCCACTAGGTGTCCTAAGCGCTCACCTCACTGCTCCTTAAAAAGAGCCTTAAGTTGTATGCCTCAGTATGCTGTTCCTTCCTCCTTATTGGCATATATGTACCATTATGAATCTTCGGTTATATCTCCCTTGTATAAACAGCTATATTCCAGGGGATATATGCGGTCCTTTATATCTCCAAAAAAATCAAATTGGGCCAAACATGGTGAAGTACGTCCCATAAATTTATTTAAAAAAAAGTAAGAGTAACACTGACATTGCTTTGCGTCTTGTTTCTAGCATAACAAACCGGAAGTGACGTATCGGCAAAGGAATGTTTGTTATGCTAGAAACAAGACGCAAAGCAAAACAAACATTCCTTTGCCGATACGTCACTTCCGGTTTGTTATGCTAGAAACAAGACGCAAAGCAATGTCAGTGTTACTCTTACTTTTTTTTAAATAAATTTATGGGACGTACTTCACCATGTTTGGCCCAATTTGATTTTTTTGGAGATATAAAGGACCGCATATATCCCCTGGAATATAGCTGTTTATACAAGGGAGATATAACCGAAGATTCATAATGGTACATATATGCCAATAAGGAGGAAGGAACAGCATACTGAGGCATACAACTTAAGGCTCTTTTTAAGGAGCAGTGAGGTGAGCGCTTAGGACACCTAGTGGGCACCGCACGAAAGAGCACCTGCATGTCAAATTTGGATAAAGAAGATTTTGTTGATCACTATATATTTATATAATTATTTTAAGGACACTTCAGCACTTTATTGGATATCACTTATTTAGAGCACATTATTTAATTTTAAAAAGGTCACTGATTTATAATTTTTTTTCACTATATATTGTATTGATATAGTTGGTTCTACTAAGATGAATTTTAGTTTAGTCCATTTTATCACCTATTATATTAATTGAAGGATTTATATCGGATTGTATTTATTTTACACATTGAGACACATCATTTTTGAATATTATATTTAAGAAGCACTTTGGCACTTTTTCACATATGTATATAATTTTATCTATGTTGTATTAAGCACTTTAAAGCGCGGTACTCCCCCCAACTATATATATCATACTGTAAAATATACTTTAACGAATATGCATGCAGTGCTCCTTGACATATCTCTTTGCTGCAGCGGTGGACAAGGCATACAAACTGTTGCTGGAGGGTGAACAGAAGAAGCGGGCACTTGATGTAATTCAGGCTGGCCAAGAATATGTTGAACATATTGTAAGTATGGGTTTTCAAAAATAGCCCCATAGAAGCTGTCAGCATGAACTTAAATTCTGAGTTTTTTGGTCTACTTTTTTACTGTGTGCTAAACATGCTACCTGATGAGCTCCCTCTGTCTCCACTGCTACAGGTTGACTACATTAGTGACTGCATTACTACTTTAGTCATCTAGGTGCCAGGGATAGGGAGCCAACACTGTAGAGGAGGAGAGAGTCAGGAAGACTTTTATGGCCAACTTTCCCATTTCTTTATAAATCTTTCGGTCAGCCACATCTGTGGAGACCATATGAGAGCAAGAGGCACAACTCTGCAAGCAGTGCATAGCAGATGAAGAGAAGAAACAAGTAATAGCACAGAAACCCATACAGTAAAACCTTGGATTGTGAGTAACTTGGTCTGCGAGTGTTTTACAAGAGGAGCAGAATTGTTTTTTTGTTTTTTTTATAAATTTTACCTTGATAAATGAACGAGGTCTTGCAATATCAATTGCGTCCCGCCACAACCGAGTAAAAAGCTTGGTTCACACTACCGCCACTTGGGATCGAACTTATGAGACTCCAAGTCGCATGACATGTGAAATACCGTTTTCGTCAATGAGAGCGGTCTTAATTAGCACCACTAAATTCGCTCGGACTTTAGAAAAGGTTCCTGTACTACTTTAGGGCGACCTCTATCTGACTTTAATAGAAGTTGCCGCCAAGTCGGATCTTTATCTTAAAGTGAAAAGTAAAGCCTAATACTTAAATTATCCCCTTCAAACATTAATGTAAGCTAAGTTCAGCCTTATGAATCAAAATAAAAAAAAAAACCCATTTTTTTTTTTTTTTTTTTTTATACCTTTATTTTGCGGTCTAGTGCCTGTCACATGACTTCAATCCCTCTTCCTTCTGAGTCTAAGAGCAGCAAGTGGGTGTGGTTATTGAAGGCTAGTGACATCACTTCCAGGGAGGGACACTGTTCCTGTGTAGCCAGTGGGCGTTTACAGAATGTGAGGGGCTGATCATAGGTTCCCACCCAGTGTTCTCTCATCAGTAAGGATGCATTGTACCTCTTAATTCATGAGGGGGGGGGGGGGGGGCAGTGCACATATACTGTATAGCAGTGCAGGGCTTTGAATCAAGACTACCATAGGAGAAGGGAGCTGGACGCAAGGGGAACTGCCAATGTAGCTGAAAGTGCTCTGGGGTCTCAGCTCACAGTCTACAATGAACACTATACATTACCGTCACATGATTCTGCTTTGTAGTGTGAGTGTAATGCATGACAAGCAGAGAACTCCCCATGATCCAACATTGTAGTGTTATTGCAAAACATGACAAGCAGAGAACTCCCCATGATCCAATATTGTAGTGTTTATTGCAACGCATTACAAGCAGAGAACAACATATGACAATCGGAGAGCTCCACATGATCCAACATGGTAGTGTGAGTGTAACGCACGACAAGCAGAGAACTCCCCATTAACCAACATTGTAGTGGTGTTGCAATGCATGACAATCAGAGAACATTACATAAGCCAAAATTGTAGCGTGAGTACAACGCATGACAAACAGAACTTCACATAATCCAGCATTGTAGTGAGTGCAACAAGCCGAGAATTCCACATTATCCAACATTTTAGTGTGAGTGCAACGCACGACAAGCGGAGAACTCCCCATTAACCAACATTGTAGTGTTATTGCAATGCATGACAAGCTGACAACTTCGCATGATCCAACTTTGTAGTGTGAGTGCAACGCATGACAAGCAGAAAACTTCCCAGCCACTCACAACAGACCCATTGATGAGGCAGAAAACTCGAGCAATATGTAAATAACAGGTATGAACAGCACTGACACCTCCAGGGTTTTCAGGCAGGTAGAACTGTTTGTGACAAACTTTAGGGGTTAACCACTCCTCTAGACTAGCCTGACCCTGAGTTTGAATTGTATCTATATGGAAGTTAAAGTCCTAGGGTTCTGTAGGGAACTCACTGTCACTAAGAAGTATACACTTAAGGTTCAGGCCAGGAGTCCTCTAGGGACATTCGGTATTTGTATCTAACTGTGATTGGACACCGTGGGAGCCAATCAGCGGGACCGACCATCCGCGATCGTTCAGGAGAATGACAGAAAGGTGATCTGCCTATGTAAACAAGGCAGACTACCCTTCTGTCATACAGGAATAGAGAGATCTTGTGTTCCTGCCAATCAGGCACACGGATCTCTCTCTTCCTGCAGTCAATCCATCCCCCACGCAGTTTGAAAGCACTCCCTAGGAGCACACAACCCTTTGCGCGCTCCTGATGTTAACCCCTTCCCTGCCAGTGTCATTGATTCAGTAACAGTGCATTTTGTTTTTAGCACTGATCACTGTTTTGGTGTCACTTGTCCCTAAAAGGTATCACTTGGTGTCAGATTTGTCTGCTGCAAAGTCGCAGTCCCACTAAAAATCGCTGATCGCCGCCATTACTAATTAAAATAATAAAAAAAATAAAAAGTCCATAAATATATCCCATAGTTTGTAGACACTATAAATTTTGCGCAAACCAATCAATACGCTTTTTGGGATTTTTTTTAACCAAAAATATGTAGCAGAATACAAATTTTATAAAGAAATTTGATTATTTTTTTTTTTATTGGATATGTTTTATGACAGAAAGTTAAAAAATATAGTTTTATTTATATTTATATATATATATATATATATATATAATTGTTTTTTGTTTTTTTTTTTTTGTTTATAGCGCAAAAAATAAAAACCAGAGGTGATCAAATACCACCAAAAGAAAACTATATTTGTGGGGGGAAAAAAAGGACATCAATTTTATTTGGGTACAGCATTGCCCAATTGTTAGTTGAAGCAACGCAGTGCCGTATCGCAAAAAATGGCCTGGTCAGGAAGGGGGTAAAACCTTCTTGAGCTGAAGTGGGTAAACTGGGTTTTGGTGTAGGACAGCCACTATGTAGAGGATAATTTTACAAGTTGTATTATATTTTCTTTTTCACGGTTTCATTGCTGAAGTTCCATTTTTTTTTTTTTTTTTTTTTTTTTTTGTGTGTGAGAAAAAAAGACTTGAACTTATACTAGTGTAAAAAAGGCTAAATCAGTTGCTGAATGTGAAATTTTATGAGTTCCCTCTGTATTTTTTTTTTTTGGAAGGTAAAAGAGAAGAAGAAGCAATTGAAAAAAGATGGGAAATCATTACTGGTTGATGAAGATGACCCTGAAGTTGTAAGTAGCCCATGAAACAGCAGACTATATTAACCCCTCGGCTGCCACCAATGTATGTCATACGTTGGTGGCAGCAGCAGGGAATTTTATATATACTCCAGGCTGCTACAGCAGCCAGAAATGCATCTAAATGTTGGAAGTTGACCAGCAGCTGTCAGATGAAGTTGATCCAGCAGGCCCATTTGTGCTCCATTAGCTTATTCTAGAACCCTTTTCTCATCAGCAGTTATAGGAGTCTTGTGACTTCTATCAGTGTCTGGCTAAAGCTTGTAGAAGTTTTGATTCTCCACTGACTGTCCTATGAGCATGCAGGAACCTTGACCCTCTATCTGGACAGTGGTGATTTGGCCCTGTGCTGACCACATACTCTAAGAAAAAAAAATCTCTCTAGCAATACCCACCTAACTGAGCATGTGCAGCTTGTCCCCTACCCTCTGTACTATCCGGAGATGGTTTGGGGATTCTGGAAGGAGGGAGGATCAGAGGGGACAGGATCTAACAGCCTTTTTACACAATGCAGTGGATTAACCCCTTAGGTTCCACAGTGAGTATAACCAGCCTGCTTTACTGCATATACACATTGATTTTACTGTTGTGGGTTTAGTACCAATTTACCTAATCTTCTTGGAGGCTGCTTAGCAGAGATGCTACTAATAATCCTGCAAAAGAATACTACTTGGCTTAAAGTGGTACTAAACCTAGGACCCTGCATTCGCTATATCTGATATCCCACAGTACACAGAACAGGGAATTGCAATCGTTTTAGTAAATATAAACTGCTAAATACCTTTTTCTTATCAGCAGTATATAGAAGTCTTGTGACTTCTATCAGTGTCTAGTTAAAGCTTCTATGAGGATTTTTTTTTTCTCCTCTGACTGCCCTATGAGGCTCCAAGACCCCTGATCCTCTTTCTGGACAGTGCATTGGCCCTGTGCTGATCACGTGCATACTCCCCCCCCAAGAAAAAAAAAACACTCCAGCAATTCACACCAAACTAAGCATGTGCAGCTTGTCCCCAAGCCTCTGATCTATTGGAGTATGGTTTGGGGTCAGTCGAAGAATGGGAGGATCAGAGAAGACAGGACCAAACAGCCTTTTTACACAGTACAGAAGATTAACCCCTTAGGTTCCACAGTGAGTATAACAAGCATGCTTTACTGCATATACAGACTGATTTTACTCTTGTGGGTTTAGTAACACTTTAGGTGGGTTTGAAAACAACCCTAAACTAACTTGAATATCTTGATCTTTAAACTCTCTATTAACCACTATTTTTTTTAGTCTGTTTTAAGACCTTTTATATAATGGAGGGTTCCAGCAGGGTATTGCCGATGACTGTTTAGATCTATGCATTAACTGAACAAAACAGCAGCAGTCTGAACAAGTTGGTCAATGCCTCTGCCACACGCAGATCTCACCCTGAGCCACAGCTTCAGTCAGGAAGTAGCCAGGAAAAAGTTGCCTGCTGGTCACCAGCAGGGAGCCAATTCTGATTTTATATAAGTATTTCAGCACTTCTGTTCTCTAGCTTAGGTATGTAGCAGCAAGGGGGAGAGGCCCAAGTGTAAGATTGGATTTAGGTCTGCTTCTGTAAGGCTAGATTCACACTTGTGCAGTTTCCCTGCAGCTGACTTGCTTGTGCATTGCAGCCCATTCATTGATTGCTGCTGTATCCACTGAAAACACTGGAAAAGGGTACCTTCACCTTTTCAGAAAATGCGGCTGCAGGTAAACCGCATAGTACAGTGCAGTTTCCAGTGTCTAGGGCTCCCATTAGGACTAATGGTATTCTCACACGCATTGAGTGGCAGTGCGTTTTTTTCTGTGCGTGTGGTTTCAGCTGCGGGAACAACCACCCGCACAAGTGTAAACCTAACCTGTCTGTTGTGACCGACGAGGTAGGAAAGATAGACGTTTGCTCTTGACAAACAGGTGCATCTCAAAAGATTAGATTATCATCAAAAAGTTCATTTATTCTAGTAATTAATTTCAAAAAGTGAAACTAATTTTTTTTTATACAAACATGTTACACACAAAGTGATACATTTCAAGCATTTTTCTTTTATTTTAAATATGGGATACAGCTAGTGAAAGCATGTACTGTATAGTATGCACTCAATACTTGGTCGGGGCTCCTTTTGCATGAATTACTACATCAGTGCAGCTTAGCATGGAGGCGATTAGCCTGTGGCGCTGCTGAGGTGTTGTGGAAGCCCAGGTTGCTTTGATAATGGCCTTCAGCTGGTCTGCATTGTTGGAACTGGTCTTATCTTCCTCTTCACAATACCCCACAGATTCTCTATGGGGTTTAGGTCAGGTGAGTTTGCTGGCCAGGCAAGCATAGTGATCCATGATCATTAAACCAGGTATTGGTATTTTTGGTAGTGTGGTCAGGTGCCAAGTCCTGCTGGAAAATGAAATCAGCATCTCCATAAAGCTGGTTAGCAAAGGGAAGCATGAAGTGCTCTAGAATTTCCTGGTAGAGGGCTGCACTGACTTTGGACTTGATAAAACAGAGTGGACCAACACTAAATGACATGGCTCTTCAAATCATCACGGACTGTGGAAAATTTTGCATTTCATTTGGAAATCAAAGTCCCAGAGTCTGGAGAAAGAGGGGAGAAGCACAGAATCCCAAGTTGCACGAAGTCCAGTGTAAAGTTTTCACAGTCAGTGATGATATAGGGATCCATGTCATCTGCTGGTGTTGGTCCATTGTGTTTTATGAAGTCCAAAGTCAGCACAGCCAGGAAATTCTAGAGCATTTCATGCTTCCCTCTGCTGACCAGCTTTATGGAGATGCTGATTTCATTTTCCAGCAGGACTTGGCACCTGCCCACACTACCAAAAGTACCAATACCTGGTTTAATGATCATGGTATCGCTGTGCTTGATTGGCCAGCAAACGCACCTGACCTAAACCCTATAGAGCAGTGGTTCCTCAACCCTCCTAAACCCTTTAATACAGTTCCTCATGTTGTGGTGACCCTCAACCATAAAATTATTTTCATTGCTACTTCATAACTGTAATTTTGCTACAGTTATGAATCGTAATGTAAATACAGTACCTTGCGAAAGTATTCGGCCCTCTTGAACTTTGCGACCTTTTACAACATTTCAGGCTTCAAACATAAAGATATAAAACTGTAAATTTTTGTGAAGAATAAACATTTGGGACACAATCATGAAGTGGAACGAAATTCATTGGATATTTCAAACTTTAACAAATAAAAAACTAAAAAATTGGGCGTGCAAAATTATTCAGCCTCTTTAGTTTCAGTGCAGCAAACTCTCTCCAGAAGTTCAGTGAGGATCTCTGAATGATCCAATGTTGACCTAAATGACTAATGATGATAAATAGAATCCACCTGTGTGTAATCAAGTCTCCATATAAATGCACCTGCACTGTGATAGTCTCAGAGGTCCGTTAAAAGCGCAGAGAGCATCATGAAGAACAAGGAACACACCAGGCAGGTCCAAGATACTCTTGTGGAGAAGTTTGTATCCAAATCCGGCTTTAAAAAGATTTCCCAACCTTTAAACATCCCAAGGAGCACTGTGCAAGCGATAATATTGAAATGGAAGGAGTATCAGACCACTGCAAATCTAAGAAGACCTGGCCGTCCTTCTAAACTTTCAGCTCATACAAGGAGAAGACTGATCAGAGATGCAGCCAAGAGGCCCATGATCACTCTGGATGAACTGCCGAGATCTACAGCTGAGGTGAGAGACTCTGTCCATAGGACAATAATCATACAGTCGTATACTGCACAAATCTGGCCTTTATGGAAGAGTGGCAAGAAGAAAGCCATTTCTTAAAGATATCCATAAAAAGTGTTGTTTAAAGTTTACCACAAGCCACCTGGGAGACACACCAAACATGTGGAAGAAGGTGCTCTGGTCAGATGAAACCAAAATGAAACTTTTTGGCAACAATGCAAAACGTTATGTTGAACACACCCTGAACACACCATCCCCACTGTCAAACATAGTGGTGGCAGCATCATGGTTTGGGCCTGCTTTTCTTCAACAGGGACAGGGAAGATGGTTAAAATTGATGGGAGGATGGATGGAGCCAAATACAGGACCATTCTGGAAGAAAACCTGATGGGAGTCTGCAAAAGACCTGAGACTTGTCTTCCAACAAGACAATGATCCAAAACATAAAGCAAAATCTACAATGGAATAGTTCACAAATAAACATATCCAGGTGTTAGAATGGCCAAGTCAAAGTCCAGACCTGAATCCAATCAAGAATCTGTGGAAAGAACTGAAAACTGCTGTTCACAAACGCTCTCCATCCAACCTCACTGAGGTCGAGCTGTTTTGCAAGGAGGTATGGGCAAAAATTTCAGTCTCTTGATGTGCAAAACTGATAGAGACATACCCCAAGCGACTTACAGCTGTAATCGCAGCAAAAGGTGGCGCTACAAAGTATTAACTTAAGGGAGCTGAACAATTTTGCACGCCCAATTTTTCTGTGTTTTTTTTTTTTTTTTTTTTTTTTGGTTAAAGTTTGAAATATCCAATAAATTTTGTTCCAGTTCATGATTGTGTCCCACTTGTTGTTGATTCTTCACAAAAAACTTCAGTTTTACATCTTTGTTTGAAGCCTGAAATGTGGCAAAAGGTCGCAAAGTTCAAGGGGGCCGAATACTTTCGCAAGGCACTGTATCTGATATGCAGGATGTATTTTCATTGTTAGAAATTAATGCATGGGGCTGCGGGCATGGTGCAGGGGCTGTGGGCATGGTGCAGGGGCTGTGGGCATGATGCAGGGGCCGCAGGCATGGTGCAAGAGATGCAGGGGCCGCAGGCATGGTGCAGGAGATGCAGGGGCCACAGGCATGGTGCAGGAGATGCAGGGGCCGCAGGCATGGTGCAGGAGATGCAGGGGCCGCAGGCATGGTGCAGGAGGTGCAGGGGCCACGGGCATGGTGCAGGAGGTGCAGGGGCCACGGGCATGGTGCAGGAGATTCTCCTGGAGAATCTCCTCTACCATGCCCGCAGCACTGCATCTCCTGAAGAGATGCACGGGCTGCGGAGGGGGTCTCACTTACCGTTTGGTGAGGCGTCTTGCATTAAAAAATAGCGCCGCCCGGCATCAATACTTCACCACGCATGCGCGGTCTGCCCGAGAATAGCCGAGCGTGTACGGGCTTTCCCGATCGGCAACACATGCGCAGTATACCTGTCGGGCCGCCCGCGCCCATTTTTTTTTTTCTTCATTCAGGTGCTGGTGCCGCGGTGGGTTCCCTGCCTAAGACCATCGGAAATGTGTTTTCCGATGGTCTTAGGCGACCCCTGTGAAAGGGTTGTTCGACCCCCAAAGGGGTCGCGACCCACAGGTTGAGAACCGCTGCTATAGAGAATCTGTGGAGTATTGTCAGGAGTAAGTTTAGACGCAACACCCAACAATGCAGACGAGTGGAAAGCCGCTATCCGTGCAACCTCGGCTTCTACGTCTCAGCAGTGCCACAGGCTGTTCGCCTCCATGCCACGCCACATTGATGCAGTAATTCATGCAAAAAATTTAAATAAATATTTGAAATCTATCACTCTGTGTGTAATGCATCTATATAAAATATTTGCGTTCCACTTTTTGAATTGAATTATTGAAATTAACTTTTTGATATTCTAATTTTATGAGACGCACCTGTATGTAACCTTTGCTTCAGAAACTGCTAATAACTTAAAATGCCAGTAGGTTGCAGTCATGAATTTCCGGTCATGAGAAACAAAGCCTGGAATAAGTCATTCTCCTCTGCTAAAGCTTAGCTCTACAAAATGTGAAAGTTGCATCACGATAACAGTTCATTGAAGTCAGCAGTAACAACCACCTGTTTATTTCAGAACAGTTTTGCTTTTATTAAAGCAACTCTTTCCTTCGCCAGTGTATACAAAAACCAATGCTAAGATTAACCGCTTGCCGCCTGCCCACAGTAGTTGTACGAAGTGCGAAATCAGTCCAAATAAAAAGTGAACCGTACAAGAAAAACTCCGAAGTAAATTTATATATCTCCCCAATCATCTTATGTTACCGTAACACTAAGTGCAATTAATACTACTTTTTTTTGGTGATCAAATACCACCAAAATAAAGCTCTATTTGTGTGAAAAAAAGATACAAATTGAATTTGCGTACAGTGTTGCATGACCACGCAATTGCCAGTTAGTGCAGGGCTAAATAGCAAAAAATCCGCTGATAAAACTTTCCGGAGCTCAAGTGATTTTTTCAGCTTATAAACCATTCATTACTTGATAAAAACTCAACTGCAGTCTTTTCCCTGATAGTCCCATAAAGCCATGCTGTTAGTTACAACCTGTGCATCAGACATTGCATCCCTTCATGTACCAATCAAGCGTCACTGATTCTGCATGGCAAATAGGCATATGTCAGCATCCAGGGATGATGAGAACTGAACTGATGAATTTTATGTTTTTAAAATTGACAAATCGGTAACAGCACTACATGGTCTCCTTTTGGAGAAAGTACTTTTGAAGCAGCTGATGCAGGGTAAAAAGTACCACTATGCTTCTATTATTGGGGAACAAGCAGTATTTTCCAACACTTCTCTTAACCACCTACACTGTCCAATACTCATTGGAGAGATGGGTTTAGTGCTGGCTGAACTGTACATTTTCTGTAACCGATATGTGATGCGTATCTCCTGTGACCTGATTGTATTGAAACTTGTATTTTATTATTATTTTTTTTTTTTTAAAGCTTTTGTGTAAAAGGGTGTTTTCTCTCTTTTGAAGTTTAAACAGGCTGTATACAAGCAAACCATGAAGCTGTTTGCAGAACTGGAAATTAAGAGGAAAGAGAGGGAAACAAAGGAAATGCATGAAAGGTTGGTACCACAGTAATAACTTGCTCAAAGGGACACAATCTCTTAGCCCAGAGGTAAATGCAAAGCTATAGGTAATGTTAACAGACATTCTCGCCCATGCTTTAAAAAAAAAAAAATTTAAACAAAATAAAATAGAATGACTGCTAAGTTTGTGATTAGGCTGCTGCTGATAGTCTCAATACTAATGACAGGTACCCATTCAATGTGGTTCCCTATAATTGGGATTACTATGACCGTAAATCTTGGCATTTACTGAAATGTTTAGGTTTTGGCAGCTTCTGCTGTTACTGAGCTCCCTTCTCTTGCTTCATTTGTCCATATTGTGAGCAAAAAATGCAGTGCTTTAGACTAGGCAAGAAGATTGGAAAAAGTTTATATTCGTGTACAGAACACAGGAATCAATTCATAGACCATGGGTTATATGCTGCTACCTTCAGATGACTGGACACTGGCAAAAACTTTTCCTTGTTCCTCGATCGGACTACTTGCTACCTTCAGGGCTTACTAGCAGTTTCCTGATCAGTGACCCTTGAGAACTGTGACGGAACCACTTGGCATCCCGATTAGTTGCTTCCTTCTTCCAAACAGTTCCTCCTGCCCTCCAAACCATTACAGCAGACCGAGAGCTAATACCAGCACTGTTACCCTAATCATCGTATACCGACAAAATAATGAGGTAAACTCCAAAGGAATCTGTTGAACAGAAATAAAGGCTTTTATATAAAAAGTAGGTCAGTCACCACCTGAACAATAAAACCAAATATTTACCCAAATCATCACACAATGGTTTTGATAACGAGGTAGAGCTGACACAAGGCTAATCCCATCATAGGCACCTCCAAGAGTTAGTAAAATTAGCCAACAGACAAACAATAGGTAAATTGATATTCACACCTAGACAATGCTTAGATTAAACAGGAATCCCATTGTCTGACAACAGTATTCAAGTAGACTCAGGGCTGTCCAAATCTCCTTAACCAGCTTTCTTTTCACATACGTCTGCTTACTGAGTTTTAAGTTGGTGGAGACCATCATGGCTTCCTTTTACTGTTAAATGTAATCTTGTCCTTTTGCATTATATAACAGGACATCTTCCTAAATGCTTGTAGCTCCCTTGGATGCCAGGGCCCATAGTCAGTAGGCAAGAGGCTAGCCTGCAGTCCCCTCCAAAAGCCCCTGTCCTGGTTGGGTCTGTCACAAGAACATCTTGCGAACCTTACTCAGATCCCCCAGTTGCTGGGCTTGTGTGTAACGATTGCTTTGGGTATTGGGTTCGGAGTTCAGCTCTCGTCTTGGCACATGGTGCAACGAGTGTAGTTAACCGCAATCTGCTATACTCTATGGTTCTATTGCATGGACAGTAATTGTATTACATGCCACCCTGTAGGGTGTCGTTATTTATCGCACATGTATGGCAGTTTTTGCATTCTACTGTCGTGCGACGAGTTTTTTGGTGTGTTCACTGTATACACAATTTATAACAGCGCCTTACTTTGAGTTTTTAATGGTTTTAATGTGGTTCACATTTGAAGGGGCAGCAGGTGTTTTTTTTTTTTTTTTTTCATTTCAACGGGGTTGGTGCCCTCAACAGCTATTTGATCATCTGATTTATGCCTTCCCTCCTCTCAAGCTTCTGCCAAGACTTCTATGCAGGATCGAGGCAGAAGGGATAACGGTCATCTGCTCCGGACTGGCCTCGCCTTGCTTGGTAGGCTGATCTGTTGCAGCTGGTCGCCGACGTTCCTTGGCAGCTTCCGCTCAGGGAGGATCTGCTGTCCTAAGGACCGATCTTCCATCCTGCTTTACAGTCGATGGCTTTGACGACTTGGCTGTTAAACGCCAGGTGCTGAAGGATAGGGGTTTATCTGAATCGGTAATTCCTACACTGTTAAAAGTTAAGAAATCTACCTCTAGGAAGATCTACCATCGTACGTGGAAGACGTACATTGCGTGGTCGAAGTCTCTTGGGGTTCTTCCTCGCTCCTTCTCGGTGGCTCGGATCTTGACCTTCCTTCAAAGTGGGGTTGAAAAGAAGTTGGCCTTGAGTACCATCAACGGCCAGGTGTTGGCTTTGGCGGTCTTCTTCCAATGACCTTTGGCCACACACTCCCTGGTGCGTACATTTCTTCAGGGTTTCCGACATCTGGTTCCTCCAGTGCGGTCTCCCTTGCCACCTTGGGATCTTAATTTGGTGCTTTCAGCTCTACAGAAGTCTCCCTTTCAAAATATTTCGGAGATTCCCCTGCTAACGCTGTCCCAGAAGGTGGCTTTTTTAGTGGCTAACACCTGCGCGCAGTGTGTCGGAACTGGCAGCATTATCCTGTCGTTTACCTTACCTGGTGATTCACAGGGATAAGGTGGTTCTTCGCCCCTGTCCGTCGTTCCTTCCAAAGTTTGTCTCTGATTTTCTTTTGAATGAAGACATTGTATACGCTTTCCTGTGTCCCAGGCCGAAACATCCGAAGGAAATTGCCTTGCATGCTTTGGATGTAGTCCGGGCAATTAGAGTGTACCTGGCAGCTACGGAGTCTTTCAGGAAGTCAGACTCTTTGTGCTCATGGATGGACCTCGAAAAGGGTTGTCCGTTTCCTCTGTGACCATTTCCAGATGGATCAGACAGACTGTGGTTCAGGCCTATTCCATCAGGGGTCAGGTTTCCCCTTTCCCTGTCAATGCGTGCACTCTACTAGGGCACTTGGTGCCTCCTGGGCTTTGCATCATCAGGCGTCAGTGATGCAGGTTTGCAAGGCGGCCACCTGGTCGTCAGGGCACACTTTTATAAAGTGGTTGTGTTGGCATCTGCAGATGCTTCTTTTAGCTGCAAGGTTTTGCAGGCTGCTGTTTAGAGGGGGCAAATACAGATAAAAATTTCCCAGTTCAATTTTCTAACCAGTTTGCTTACCAACCAAATTACCTTTCTAACAGTTTGCGTCAAAACGGGGCCTGATCCTCTTTCAGGGTATGTTTTTTTTTTTTTTTTTTTTTTTTTTTCAGATGGACTCAGTTTGGTTGAGCTCCTGTTGGCTGTTTACACTTGGAATTTTTTTGTTGTTCCCACCCCTCATGTTTACCACAGTTTTTTGGGACATCCCAATGGTTATGAATATCAGGAGCTGTGTCCGTCAGTGAATGAAAGAGAAAATGGGATTTTTGACTTACCGTAAAATCTATTTTTCTGATGTTCATTGACAGACACAGCACCCACCCCTCTGTGGAGTTTGAATTCTCCTGACACTGCTTGTAACAAAACTGAGTTGCTATAGCAGAGAGAGGGAGTATACCCCCTGGGACTGCCCATGGGTGTAGCCAGAACTATTTTCTGCCCACTGTCCTACTCCTGTGGGGGCAGTATAACCCAGTGGTTATGATTATCAGGAGCTGTGTTTCTCAGTGAACATCAGAGAAATGGATTTTACGGTAAGTAAAAAAATCCCATTTTTCCTTAACCACTTGCCGACCGCCCCACGCAGACTTACTGCAGCAGGGCGGCTCGGCTGCACATAATCGTGTAGATCTACGTGATTATGTGCACGTGGATTCACAGATACAGAGCCGTGCTTCCGCTGTGATAAGACACCGTGGGAGGAGCGGGCTCAATCACCGCTGGCCTCCCGTGATCTTCGGCTAGAATGACAGAAGAGCCTACTGCTTATGTAAACAAACCAGGCAGTTTTTCTGTCAGAGGCAGGGAAAGATCGTGTGTTTCAGCTAAGCTGAATCACTGATCTCTCTCTGCCTCTGTCCAACCCATCCCCCCACACAGTCAGCACTAATAGACATACACTTAACCCCTTGATCACCCCCAGTGTTAACCCCTTCCCTGCCAGTGTAATTTATACAGTAACTGCATATTATGTACGGATTATTACTGTATTAAGGTCACTGGTCCCCAAAAAGTGTCAAAACTGTCAGGTGTCTGATCTGTCCACCGCAATGTCGCAGTCCACCGCAATGTCGCAGTCCCGCTAAAAAATTAAAAAATCGCTGATCGCCGCCATTACTAATAAAATAAATAAGTCCAAAAATCTATCCCGTAATTTGTAAACGCTATAACTTTTGCACAAACCAATTAAAATACGCTTTTTGTTTTTGTTTTTTTTTTTTCACCAAAAATATGTAGCAGAATACAAATTGGCCTAAATGTTTTAAAGCCGAAAGTAGAAATTATTCCTTTTTTTTTTTTTTTTTCAAAATTGTGTTTTTTTATTTATAGCCCAAAATCTAAAACCCGCAGAGGTGATCAAATCCCACCAAAAGAAAGCTCTATTTGTGGGGGGGGGAAAAGGGCATCAATTTTATTTGGGTACAGCGTTAAACGACTGCACAATTGTCAGTTCAAGCAACATAGTGCCGAATCGCAAAAAATGGCCTGGTCATTAAGGGGGTAAAACCTTCGGGAGCTGAAGTGGTTAATATGTCCTGAAAATATTTTCTCCCTTGGCAAGCTTATAGGCATCCACAGCTTTGTTTCTGAGGGCCTTGGAGAGCTCTGTTGATCTTTGCATGATGCCGCACTTGTCAATTGCAAAGAGAGTACCATACACTAGATATGCTCGTTAGGTTCAACCTGAATACTCTGTAGGGGGTTCTATTACTGTCACCTAATTTGGAACATTGGTTTCTAATTTAATAGGTTTGAAGTGGTGGTAAATGTAGCCCTGTACTTTTTTTCATATAACAAGTTTGCATTTTTGTTATAGATAATGAAAAATGAATACATAGTCATTTGTTAAAGTATTTCCTCATTATCTGTAGATATTTTTTGATCTAATTTTTGCCTATTAAAATATGTTGAAAGGTTGACCATTTCCATGTGTGTTTTTTAACATGGCTGTAAATTTAAACCATAAAGTTGGATGAAATCTGGATAGTTCATATTAAAACTATATCTGTATTTGAAAATGGAGCCTTTTATTTTTTAGTAGGAGTTATTCAGTGATTACATTGTTTCTTCTGTGTATAGGACATGTAATTAATAGCTATTTTTTTCCCAGGAAAAGACAAAGGGAAGAAGAAATAGAAGCTGAAGAAAAAGCCAAACGAGACCGAGAATGGCAGAGGAACTTTGAGGTACTTTCTGGAGGAATATAAACGATAAGCTATCAACTCTGTTTATTCATCACTGATACACCGTAAACAGTGTTTTTCTAAATCAGTTTTGTGAATGAATGTGAGTCTTTGTACAGACTCCCACTCATTCATCTACAGTGCAACTCAAACTGCAGAGAAAGTGACTGTCTTCAGTCCCTTTCTCTGTCTCAAAAAACAGACATTAGGGGGTCTGTTCAGACCCTCCCAAAAATGTAAAAATGTGCCTGGGGGGAAAAAAATAGAATTGTAAAAAAAAAAAAAAGTAGATCTATTAAGGTTCGATTTAGACATGCAAAAACAGGGAGACATGAAGGCACAATCACCTAGTGACAAATGAATGGTCTTAGGAAAAGGCCAAATACAGCGCTTGCTAGTTTGGATATCTAATATATAGCAATATCCATGCCAATCTCTGTGGTAAATATAAATAAAATCAAATAAATATGTCAAAAAATTGAATAAATAAACATATGATTTTTCAAGGATTCTCAATAAATTGTTAAATATGTGCCATAAAGTGCATAAGTGACTTGGTGTATAACATATAAAATTACAATCGGCAATATTAAATAGAAAATGAAAAAAACAGTCCAAAGTAAACGGTGATTTAGTGCTCTCTATGAGGACGTCACCGAGCGTGACGAAATGCGTCAGTTTGGACCGCATAGCGTCATCACGTCACGCAGGTGGAACGCAAGCCGGAAGCCAGCTCGCTATTCCGCGAGGAGGACACGCAGCCCGCACCGCTGACCACGAGTGATAGTGTACCTTGCTTTTACAATCTGAACCCAATATATGGGTAATAAACTATTGAATCCTTACAATATTACGCTATTTGGAGCCTTCTTTTTCCTTCCCTACTGTATTGGGTCGTTTTACCCCAGAGCCTAGAGGAGCCGTTACCAGCCCATAGGACCAAAAAAGGGGAATCTATCTGGCCCAGGGGGCCACTAAAGCCTGAATGGTTCTAATGGCATATAGGACCCACTAGATCTGGTAAGTGATCCAATTTACTCATTCAATCGGGACAAGAAATCAATGTTATAGCCTATCAAGCCAGAGCACTTGCACCTTCGAATCGTGAAGACTCACTTTCACTAAGGACATTATCTTGAGCACTAAGTCATCGTTTACTTTTGGACTGTTTTTTTTTTTCTTTTTCATTTATTATTTAATATTGCCGATTTGTAATTTTATATGTCATACACCAAGTCACTTATGCACTTTATGGCACATATTTAACTATTTATTGAGAATCCTTGAAAAATCATGTGTTTATTTATTCAATTTCTTGACATATTTATTTGATTTTATTTATATTTACCACAGAGATTGGCATGGATATTGCTATATATTAGATATCCAAACTAGCAAGCGCTGTATTTGGCCTTTTCCTAAGACTATTCATTTGTCAGTATACCTTTTTATTGTACAGCAGCTGCTTCATCCACAACTTTCATCCTTAATTTAATATCTGATTAACTCATAGGCACATAGGTTGCTTGTATACAATTATACACCTTATCCTTGGCATGTGGTATATACTTTGTATATTTTTTACACAATCACCTAGTGCATTACTAGGCAAATTTTATTTGAGCAAATAAAATGGATAAAAATTGGGATACTTACAAAAGTGCAACTGGTAATCACATAGACCACAAGATGCCATTTAGTATAAGATATATGTATGCTCCAGTTGTATCCCAATATATAGCCAAGCTGACGCCTTTTGGGGAGTGCATCCCCTTCCTTAGAGCTGAGCTGACCAGTGCAACAATGAACCAGAGCCTAAATAGACACACACTAAGAAACCCCACCCAAAGTGAGGGGGGGGGGGGGGTGGCGCAGAGGACTGAAGGAAAAAACAAACCATTAATCCCACAATTCACACACAGGTTAACAAAAGATATAAATGGATAAATGAGATACTGATATTATTATGGAAAAATAGAGCCGACCTTACCCTTAATCAGAATGCCATCCTCTAACTCAGGCAACCATACTGTTTTATGGACACTGGAATGCATCCGGCATTCACTGAACCGCAGACCGCATCCACCCCCGAGTCGGAAATGTGTGGATAACGTTCCGAGTGGGAACCACCCTGTGTCCACTATTTTTCCTTGTAACAATCTCAGTATTTCATATTGTCCATTTATTTATACAGTATCTCACAAAAGTGAGTACACCCCTCATTTCTGTAAATATTTTATTATATCTTTTCATGTGACAACACTGAAGAAATTACACTTTGCTACAATGTAATGTAGTGAGTGTACAGCTTGTATAACAGTGTAAATTTGCTGTCCCCTCAATATAACTCAACACACAGCCATTTATGTCTTAACCGCAGGCAACAAAAGGGAGTACACCCCTAAGTGCAAATGTCCAAATTGGGCCCAATTAGCCTTCTTTCCCTCCCCGGGTCATGTGACTCGTTAGTGTTACAAGGTCTCAGGTGTGAATGAGGAGCAAGTGTGTTAAATTTGGTGTTATCGCTCTTATTCTCTCATACTGGTCACTGGAAGTTCAACATGGCACCTCATGGCAAAGAACTCTGAGGTCCCGAAAAAAAGAACTGTTGCAAGCTGTACACACACTACTTTACATTGTAGCAAAGTGTCAATTCTTCAGTGTTGTCACATGAAAAGGTATAATACATTTTTACACAAATGTGAGGAGTGTACTCACTTTTGTGAGATACTGTATATTTTGTTAAGCTGTATGTGTGAATTATTGGATTTGTTTAGGACGAGAAATAGAATAAAACTGCGCTAACAATTACACTCATGGAGGGCTGCTGCACAAATTATATGTAAAATTAGATGCCACAGCGCAAACCCAACATCAATAATCAAACCTTGAGAAATCTATAAATTACACCAAATGTGTCTAAAAACCTAAAGTGCTAATGTGCATAAACAAAAGTGGTGAATCCACCTTATATAAAAACATTCAGTGCAAAAAACATGGAAGTGGCCAGTGAAAGTCCTCAATAAAAGGGGCCAAGAAAGTGCTTGCGTGCTAAAAAATAATGTTCCTAAAGTGACAAATATGTGGCCAGTGAAGGCTCCTTGATATTCCTCAGAATAAAGTGCTTACGTGCCGAAGTGTTGATGTTGGATATCTCATACAGTGCTCAGTGTTCTGCTCCCCAACAGTAGGTACAATTACCAGATATCATGGACCCCTTAGCCGTATAATATATGGGTCTAGCAGTCTTTTAGTAAGTGAAATAGTGTGCAATTCCTCTATGTCCTTTCCAAAACTGGGGCTCATAGAAGGGAAGAGAAGGATCCACAAATTGTGTAATACGTCTATACTTCTATGTATAAACAATAAAAATTGCACTTACAACATTGTAGGCATTAGTTCACAGTATAAAAATAAGTGCATCGCTAAAAGATAGACAAGTGTGACCCAAAATAATGAACAAAAGGATCAATCAATAGACCACATAAATGTCCCATATAACTGTGAAAATATTGTGAGTCTATGTGAAGTGAGTCCATATAAAAAATAGAACATAAAACATATATGGAGAGAGTCCAATCAACATAAAAAAAATGAATCTTGTCAATGGTATAAAGGGCAAAGAAGCTGGAAAACCGATGCAGGTGATGACACTTCTTAGTAATGTTATAATATGCGCTTACCACAATCACAATATTATAACATCATTACTAAGAAGTGTCATCACCTGCATTGGTTTTCCAGCTTCTTTGACCTTTTATACCATCGATAAGATTCATTTTTTTTGTTGATTGGACTCTCTCCATATATGTTTTATGTTATATTTTTTATATGGACTCACAATATTTTCACAGTTCTATGGGACATTTATGTGGTCTATTGATTGATCCTTTTGTTCATTATTTTGGGTCACACTTGTCTATCTTTTAGCGCTGCACTTATTTTTATATTTTTTTTACACCACTTTTTGTCATTTGGATGTGTCAGCAGCTTAATATTTTAGCGTGGTGTTCTTACACTTTTTTTTCCCCCCTATTAGTTCACAGTAGTGTAGATAAAACAAGGGCAGATGTACTAATTTCATAGAATCAGCAGCCGGTTCTCTGATCTGCACTTCGCGTGTGTTCCAAAATGTGTCCCAACGAACTCAGGATGTGACAAACTGAGACCGAAAACCAGATTGACGCGTTTCACCCCTCCCACAGGGCGTTTTCAAAGACCACTTACCAAAAGCCTGCTTGACCCACATGCTATACAGCTAAGTGGTCCATGATATTTGGTAAGTGTGCTTACTGTTGGGGAGCTTAACACTGAGCACTGCATGAGATATATAAAAACTTCGGCAAGGAAGCACTTTATTCTGAGAAATATCAAGGGGCTTTCACTGGCCACATACTTGTCACTTAATGAACTTTTTTATTTTTTAGCACGCAAGTACTTTCTTGAGGACTTTTACTGGCCACTTGCTTGCCCTGGTTATGCTGGACTTTTATTTACACATTGGATGCACAGGTTTGTTGCACTGAATGTATTTGCACTATAGGTTTTGTACTGAATGTTTTTCTAGAAGGTGGATTCACCACTTTTGTTTGTGCACATTAGCACTTAAGGTTTTTAGACACATTTGGTGTAATTTATAGATTTTTTCAAGGTTTGATTATTGATGTTGGGTTTGCGCTGTGGTATCTAATTTTACATATTAGATTTGTGTTTTTTTTTTTTTTTTCGTTCAGTCCTCTGCCCTCCCTTTTTGTTTGTTGTTTTAGTGTCTAGTTTAAGCGCTGGTTCATTGTTGCATTGGTCAGCTCAGTTCTGAGCAAGGGAGTGCGTCCCCGAAACACGTCGGCTTGGCTATATAGTGGGATACAATTGGAGCATGCATATCTTACACTATATGACATCTTGTGGTCTGTGTTTTTACCAGTTGCACTTTTGTGAGTATCCAATTTTTATCAATTTTATTTGCTCAAATAAATTTTTTGCGCTTATGCACTAGGTGCTTGCGTCACCGTATCTCCTTGTTTTTGTAGTTCCACTTTGGATTCCCCTATCCATGGAAGTCTCCAGAGGCTATTAAAGGGGTGAGGAAGCAAGTCGAAGCCTCCTCACCACCTGTTTTAACCCCATTTTTGCGAGCAAATTTGCTACAACTGCGTGCATTGCATGCAGTTGCAGGACGTTTGCGGCGCTTTCCCACTGACTTGAAGGCGGCATTTCTACAAGTCAGAATGTAAACCTCTCCATCCGCTACCTATGGCTGCTTAAGGGGAAACAGTTGGCAGGCAGCCAAAAAGCAGGTCAACCGCGCATTTTTGCTGCCCCCAACTGCAAGTGTAAACCAGGCCTAAGGCTTTGGTCATACTATAGCAAAGCTGTGTTTAGCCGCACAGGGATGAATAGGTGTTCTGTGCATCCCCATGCAGGCAGTCCCATTGATATCAATTGGGACACAACGGATGCATGGGAATGCGCAGGTGTTCAGTGCATTCCTGTGCATGTAGTCCCATCCATGTAAATTGAGACACAGCGGAGGCAGGGACGCAGCCACTTCTCCCAAGTTGACATCCGTGTGGGTGCATGTCCCTGTGGGTAAGCACAGCCCTCCATGGGGATGGGGGGGGGGGGCTGAGAGATGGACGGTTGGGGGGGGGGGTGACAAGAGGGCGGTGTTGGTCGTGGCAGCAATCCTTGCATCGGCCAGCCCTGCATTGCAGTAATAGGCAATGGCAATCTCCGCCTCTGGTCAGCAGGGGAACACAATCACTATTCATTTGAGGGTGGGCAGTGGGTGATATGATCCTCCTTTCTGTAAAGCGCTGGATCTTAGCCAGTTGTATTAAAGCAGTATCAGGGTTGGTGTTACTCTTGGTATTTGTGCAAAGAGAATTCCCCTTACTAGTGGTGGAGGATGTTGCACTCTGCCCATGGAGAACGGTTTTTATGATGGATTTGCGGTACAAACAAGTTTCCAGAGTAATTTGATTATTGGTAACTTGAACATATTCATTTTGACCAAAATCCATATGCCGCTCTTGCTTCCAGATGTTTGCAAGCTTCTCTAGGTGCTTTTTGGCATATTGTTGGACTGCTATGTGGCATTTTGGTGCAGCAAAATAAAATTTTACAAATCTGCCGGGGGTATGTAAACTAATTAGGGTGACGGTACACAATCTGGTTCCTTTTGAACGTGCTGGTGATGTCTATTTTTACATTAATCTTAATTGACATACTTTTTTTTTTTTTTTTTTTCAGGAAAGCCGAGATGGTCGTGTTGACAGCTGGAGAAATTTTCAAGCGCACACAAAGACCAAAAAAAAGGAAAAGAAGGCACGGACATTTTTAAAACCTCCCAAAGTGAAGATGGAACAGAGAGAGTGAACCCCTTCTTTGTGAGACAACTCCCCTGAGTTTTATGAACTGTGATTTCATTATCTGTAGTGTCCTGTTCACTGGTCATCTGTTTGGCTGTGGAAAGGATTCTTTTTTTTTTTTTTTTTTTTTTTTTTTTCTTGTTCAGCTTTTGTACAGCTCCCCTTTATTTTGTTTTTCTTTGAAGGGAGACACTTATAATTTAATATTTTGTACCTTTTATTGTAACAAGTTTAATTTCATTAAGTCTTAGACATGTGACCAGTATACAGATATTTTCCACTTTAATCTTAACTACAGTCCCTACTTAATACATCTCCATGTAGTAGCATAATGGATAAAATGCTCCATCTCCAAAAGTTTTGCCATGGATGATTTTCTCAATTTGTAAGTGGTAAAGGGGCCATTCTGTTCAAAAGTAGACCTGAGCCAGAAATTTGCTTGGCAGACCTGTGTCAAGCTATGCTAAATTACAGTATTGTGTAAAGCATAGTTAAATAATAACATATATGTGCAGATGCTGACATTTTATAATTAGATTATCTGTCACACCCACTCTGTTTTCAAGGTGGTAACAAACTGGGATGTATCTTTGCTACAAATACAGAAATGCTTATACATTTGGGTTGTAAAATAGCTTGCATTGCCCTATATTTGACTACCCTGCAGAGCCAGTGTATACAAGATAGGGATGGGGTCCTGTTGTTGCACACTTTGAAAATATAGGCAAGATACCCTTTGTTACTTCATGAAGGTATATAAAGCAGGGATACGCTATTAAAGTGGAAATCCCTTTAAGTTACTATCCTAATCATTAAGCAGACCCTCTGTAGGTTCTGCCATTTTTCTTTATTGAGGTGGTGTCTATGAAAGTGAATTAATAGTTCATAGACATAGCTGTGTTCTAGCAGATATCTTCAATAAATCCAGCCTGCTGGTGGAAACTGGGTAATGAAATTGTGGTGATGCCTGTTTGTTTTGGTTTGTAAGGATACCTGTAGATTATAAATCTTCACACCTGCCCTTCTGTGCTGACTTTGACAGCTATTCTCTCCATGCATGTGTGTTGCCACGTGGCACCCTGCATGCTTTTGCAGATTATCTGAACAGCAATGCAAGTGTTGTTTACTCAATTTCAGCAGTCCAATATTGACATGAGCTTTGGTAATCTGTTTATCATAGAGTTGAACAGAAGTCTCTAAGCAGTTGCTAACAGCTGTCAATCCATGCTGGAGTGCAAGTGTGACGATATCTAATCATACACCATTACAAGCACAGCCACTAGCTATGTGCCGCCTCTAGCTGCAAGGAAAATGCTACAGTCTATTACAAAACATCAGAGAATAATCTTTGATATAAACAGATGTGTTACATTTGTTAGTCACATTTTGAGTATTATACTAATAAATTGTCATACAACATTGCCTTGTGTGTCATGTAAAGACCATTCTTTTTTTTTTTTTTTTTTTTTTTTTGTTTAACAATCCATATTACTTGTGGTTTTGACAGTGGAAACCTTAGGGAAAACCAAATTAAAAATAACAGGAAATTAAAAATAATAAATATTAACCACTTGGCACACACCTGCAATGTGTTCGCTTTAGGCAAAGTGACGTACCTGTACATTGCTCCCTACCTCTGGCTTTGGGCACACGATTGCTTGCCCCCCCCCCCCCCCCCCCTCCGGCACCCGCTGTGATTGTACACAGCGGGAGCCTGTCAGCAAGTCCCAGTCAATGATTCATGACAGGGACATGCTGATCAGCTGTGTACATTCGCAGCCCTGAGCTCTGTGTTTTACATTAAACACAGAACTCTGTACACCGGGAACATTTTGTTTCTCATCCCTGCAAAGCAGAGATGAGAAGCTTGGAGATCAGTTAGTAAAAGCAGCACACTTTGTACACAGGCACAGATTTAGGCGAGATGCTCATCCTAGATGTTAACCCCTTCCCAGCCAGTGTCAGTACAGTGACAGCATATAATATTATCACTGATCACTGTATTAATGTCAGTGGCAGTTAGTGCCCGCCAGTGTCAGATCACCCGGCGCACTATCGCAGTCCCATTGTAAGTCCCTCTTGATGAAGGAGATGGGCATACCTCCTGGATATGCTGCTTTTTGATCTTTCTGATGACCAAGCAATACCAAACATTTAAAAACGCCATGCAAACCAGAAATCATCTGGACTGAACCAATTTTGCTGCCAACATACCGTGCAGTTACAGCATCCACACAGTTCTCAGAGAGTTATCCTGGATCAGGCATACACCTAAAAATATGGTGAACCATCCTTGATAAAGGCGTTCTTTATGTAAAGCCAAAACGCGTTGGAATTTAGGATATTTCCTCTCTGCACACTCCAGGCTGGACAGAAAGCATGGAACAGCAGAGAGAAATATTCCAAAGCCACCATATCACTTTGTCACAAAAATTCTAAACTTATTCACAATCACCAATGGGTCTATAACCCAAACACCTCACCCTTTTGTGTAATTCTTCTACTTTGTTTTTGTTTAATAAATTGTTATATCAATTTAAACAACTCTTGTTACTAGCCCATAAAGTCCCAATCATTTTTGGCTTGAGGCACCAAACCCTCTCAAACGTACATACACACGTGACTAGGGCTGCACGATATTGGAAAAAAAGTACATTGCGATTTTTTGTTTTCAACGATATATATTGCGATATTGAGAGACCGTCAATCCAGTCGATTCAGTGCAGCCTTGTACCATATACATTACAGGGTTAATGTTACTGTAGGGTAGGGAAGCAGTGCAGCCTTCTGATTGTACAAGGGACACCTGGGACAGCCAGGGTTAATGTTACTATAGGGATGGGATGAGTTTTGCAGCAGCCTTCTTATTGTATATATACTGCACTGGGAGTCCGGGACAGCCAGGGTTAATGTTACTGTAGGGAAGGATACTGGGAATGGATGGAAATCATGAAGTATTGCAGCAGGGCATGCAGGCAGCAGCACAGCCTTCTGATTGTAATTGCAGATACAGGGCAGGCCAGGGTTAATAATGGTATTGTACTCTCAGTGACAGTCAGTGTGGAATTGTGGATTATTCACAGTCTCACTCTGGTGGTAGGAGCTGGTAGAAGAACACAGCCTGACAGTGACTCACTCGACATCCGTGCAGCCCACACGTTCAGTCTGCCACCCTGCAGCTAGTTTTCTTCACCGGCACAGAGAACCAATCAGGTGTGCAGGCACGTGTGATTGGTTAGCTGTGCAGCTGCTCACGGCGCGCTACTCACCGCTGAACGTGTGGGACAGATTTGTCGGCTGCAATCACTGTGAGTCGTCCTCCTCCCCCCGAGTCCGGACTTCTCCCTGCCTAATGCCTAAACATCGTGTCTTCTGCGATGTGAATATCGCCCACGCCCACAGAACGATAGTCGATATCACATTGACTATCGTTCAGCCCTACACAGGACTTTGGCAAAACCAACTATCTAGGTTCTGAGAATCGCACCCCCCACAGCTCCAGAATCTTTTTGACCATTGGGTTATGCTGCCCACTACAGGAGTAGGACACGAGGCAGGAAAAAGCTGTACCATGCCTTTGGGGCAGTCCCAGGGGTATACTCCCACTTCTTGCTATAGGCATTCAGTTTTTTTTCTGCCAAGTCAGGAGTTAAGGACCTAGTTCCTTGCTGAGATCTCTGATCCTAGCTTTTTTCTTTTTTAAGCAGAGTAGTTTCCTCTTGTTTTCTGTTCCTGTGAGAGATACAATCAACCGCTGGACTGGGCGACAAACTGGATATTCTAGATCCTTACGGTTTTCTTAGTCCAGTCAGCGAGCACGTGCAGACCTCAGCCATGCGCTAGGTCAGTCACAACATAGCCCCACTGGACAGGGGCTGGCCTGTGAGTTAAGCTTCTCGCGAGGACGCATAGGACCTGGTCTAGGTCTGAGTCGCAGTTTGCCTCCTGGTCTGCAGCATCCCCATTCCTATGGAGAGGTGGTCTGCCTGGAGCGGTGCCCACCCAGTTCTATGGTATGGTAAGTAGTGTCCCCCCTTGCCTGGTGACCTTTCTGGGTGGACGTGGACCCCTTCCTGGGACGGTCGGACCCCCGGGTTCCCCTTCCTTCCCTTGAGCCCCTCTAAACTTCCATTACTGGGTCTTTCGGCCCCCCCATTACTCCCCCTTCCTGGGTGGGGTTATGAACATGCTCTTCAGGGGGGCTGGTTGGAGTTGCTGCTGCTGACCGGGTTTTCCTGGTGCGCAACGGGGGGGGGGGGGGTTGAGCAGGGTTCCCTGTTATCCTGGGGGTTGGTGACTAGGGCAGGGATGTCCTCTGGGCTCCCTGTCGGGGTGGCTGAAACTGCCTAACGCCTGGGCATCCGCCTTCTCCTCTGCTGCCCTGGGTGGGCGGTTCCCCTGGGGCTCGTGTTCTGACGGCTGGGCGCCATAAAAAATTTAGGCTGCAGCTTGTGGCCTACTAGGCCATATGGTTGGGTGCCGCCGTTGGGGGGGTGGCCTCAGTGAGTCTAGCTGAAGCCCCCAACTCTCCTTTTGGGTATCTGCTGGACTGAAGATCCGCACAATTGCTTTTGGGCCTGCTAGGCCATATGGTCAACTTGGCACCTCCCTTGATCCGAGTGGCGCTGTGGGGGCACTTTTTTCGACAGTCTTGCTGTCAGTGTGTGTGCGAGAGTACCCTGCCTGCACTTCTGTGTCATGGTGGGTCCTTTATGGGGGCTATGTCCTTGATGGAGGGCGACCCCCCTTGTTTTTTGCAGGGTCTCCTTGGTGGTCCATTTGTGGACCCTTGGCTGGCGTTCTCTTGCGGGATCGCAGTCAGCGGACTCCCCTGATTATAAAGTTTCAGGGTGAGCTTTGTATGTAGCAACCTCTACTGGGTCTGCGTCCATGCACTTCAAGTGCTCTGATAGTGAGGTTGATTCCTCTACAGCCGAACATGAAAAGGCGCTGCTGAATGCAGCTTCTGCTGCTGCGCGGAGGCGCCAGTCCCCTTTTGGTACCTGCAGCTCCTCAAAAGTGGCAAAGGTATTCCCTTTTCTCTTGCTTCCTCTGACAGTCGCCGCCCATTCATACAGTCTTCACAAATGGGGTATTGTCCTTCTCCGCAGAAGCAAGCTAGGCAGCAATTTTGTTAATAAACATTAACATATAGACACACCCACAGGGGGCCGTCCCTCTTGCCAATATCCTCCAGCCAGTAACACTCTAATCCAGTTCTTTGCTGCCTAGCGTCAGGAGTAGGCTAGGTTTTCCCTGCTGGGACTGAGTGTCTGTTTCTTTCTGAAAAGGGATTTTTCTTTTAAAATAGCTTTTTATTTTTCTCACCTACGCTAGTTAGTCAGAATTTGGAGGACTACAAGCGTCAGCAGAACTGGGCCTCGCACTGCCTAATATAGAACCTTATGGAGTCCCAGTCTGCCATCGAGCGTCGCAGGCTTTTGGTACACCCAGGCCTCGCAACGACAGTGCCCCTGGAAGCGGGAACGAGCCTGCAAAGTTTTCCTATCTTCGCTGGGATGTCTCAACTTTGGAACGCCTGGGTATTGCTAGCATCCTTCCTGGCGGACGGCACCCCCACGCAGGGTGGGAGGTCTCCCATGTCTGAGCGGTGCCCGCGTTCGCTGGATGGTGAGTACTATGACCCCTCTGTCCCTGGGAACAGGTTTTGAGGGGGTATTGAGTGGGCCCACTCTGGGGATGGTGGTACATGTACAGTTTGCTGTAATATCCCCCTCTTGGCCGTGGGATGGCCCCGTGTCTTACCTTCCCTGCCCCTGCTGGGGCGCTCCTGCAGTGCAGACCGCCATGCGGGGGGTGTGACGGGGCTTCCTTCTCTCCGGGGGTGCTCTGTGCAGTTCCCGGTGGGGGCCAGTGCAGGTGTTTGCTGCGGCGTTTGTCGCTGTTCGCCCGGCCACCATGTTTGGTGAGGGCTGGCTGTTTGTCCTCAGAGTGAGGGCAGCGGCTATTTTCCATCATCATTGTCAGCGCCGATCGGGCACGATCTTTAGTGTGGACGGATGTCCTGTTCTGGGCAGCGGCCATTTTCTAAGTGCTTTTCATCCATTGACTTCTATCAGGCACCATTTTCTTGTGGCTCAGGGCTGGCTTTTGCCTCTAGGGGCGTGAGGTCACTTCCTCCTTTCACATCAGCCTTCTCAGCAGCATGGCAAGTATAGGGACACTGTGGGGGGATTTTACTGTTTTTCTCTGGCTATATTCCTGCTAGCACTCTCTTTCAGTGTGACTTTAGTTAAGGGAAGGGTCTCCACCTGTAGTGCAGTTTGCGATAGGGATCCGTGGGAACCGCTGTTTTAAAGGGCCAGTGTCATTATTTTTGCACGCGAATATGGAATCCCAGGATAGCAAATTCCCCACAGACCTAGTTGGTGGTTCAGGTACTCCTGATTCCATTTCCTTAGCCTCTTTATCTGCTGCACTTGCGACTTTAGCGTCAAAAGTTGATTTGCTGTTGTCTGACCGAGTTGCAAAGAAACGGCCTATGCCCTCTGTTTTCTGACTCGGAGCCTGAATTGGTTGCCACAGACGACGTCCCCCCGAGGGGTTCCCGTCCTCTGTCGGATGTGGAGGAGGAGGATTCATCCTCTGGGATAGCACGTGACTGCGCTGCGGTAGACGCACTTATTAGCTCCGTTAAGGAGACTTAAAATCTTGATGATGAGCCCTCCATGGCAGGTAAGCGGGTTTCCTTCAGGACCCACAAGGCCCTGAAGTCGGGTCAGGTTTTTCCTTGTCCCGAGGAGTTTCAGGAAACTGTAAATGACCAATGGCGTCACATTAAGCATACGCTGGTGGTACCTAAGAGATTTAAGTACCGTTATCCCTTTGCGGATTCGGTTGATTCTCGCTGGACTGTGGTTTCTAAAGTGGACCACACTGTTTCCAGACTGAATAAATCCACCTTGATGCCCATGGAAGACTCCCTGGTGTTTAAGGACCCGGCGGATAGACGGGTGGAAACGCTTTCCCGCCACATGTATATGGTGGCGGGTTCCCTGCTGAAACCGGTGTTCGCCTCAGTGATGGTCTCTCAGACTATAGCAGAATGGGCCAAGGTGCTGTGTGTCTGTGAGTGTTGTGCGACTGACCGGGCTGTGGGTCTGTGAGTGTTGTGCGACTGACCGGGCTGTGGGTCTGTGAGTGTTGTGCGACTGACCGGGCTGTGGGTCTGTGAGTGTTGTGCGACTGACCGGGCTGTGGGTCTGTGAGTGTTGTGCGACTGACCGGGCTGTGGGTCTGTGAGTGTTGTGCGACTGACCGGGCTGTGGGTCTGTGAGTGTTGTGCGACTGACCGGGCTGTGGGTCTGTGAGTGTTGTGCGACTGACCGGGCTGTGGGTCTGTGAGTGTTGTGCGACTGACCGGGCTGTGGGTCTGTGAGTGTTGTGCGACTGACCGGGCTGTGGGTCTGTGAGTGTTGTGCGACTGTGAGTGTTGTGCGGCTGTGCGACTGAGTGTTGGGCAACTGCGAGTGTGGTGCAACTGAACCGGGCTGTGAGACTGGGAGTGTTGTGCGACTGACCGGGCTGTGAGATTGTGAGTGTTGTGCAACTGAGTGTCAAGTGAGGGTAGCGGAGTACCAGAGGGTGAGAAGGTAGAGTTAGGAAGCCAGGAAATAGCCACATAGGATAGACTAAATTACTGAATCCCCATTAGATTAGATTAGTAGGTACAATGCCTGGCGGGTGTGGAGATGCGACTCAGTGTACATCTTGTAATATGTATGCGTTCCTCGGACATGTGATCGAGGGTGAATACAAATGCGCAAAATGTAAGCAAGCTGCTTCCCTGGAAGCTCAGGTCCTGAATCTAGGGAAGCAGCTGGCAACACTGAGACGAATGTCCATACCGGAGGAGAGCCAGGATCGTACCAGTCAGGTGCAGGCAGGGGTCTGCACAGAGGTGGGCGGAGTATTGGAGGTTCAGGCATCAGAGCAGAGTAGAGGGGTGACAGGAGGGGTAGAAGGGGACAAGGCAAGGAGGCTGATCCTGGGCTGGAGCACCCCAATAGATACGCCCCGTTGTGTGATGTTGGGGAAACCAGTCGGGGACCAGCATTGCTGGAGCAGAGTGACGCCCCTAGCTGCCAGGGGAAGAACTCCTCCAGTGAGGCCGGGAGAAAGGGAAAGGAAAGACAGGTGCTGGTGGTAGGGGACTCAATTAATAGGACAGACAGTGTAATCTGTGACAAAGACCGTGTGCGACGAACAGTCTGTTGTTTGCCGGGCGCTCGGGTTCGGCACATCGCGGATCGGGTGGACAGATTATTGGGTGGGGCTGGGGAAGACCCAGCTGTCATGGTACACGTGGGTACCAATGACATAGGCAGAGGAAGATGGAGAGTCCTAAATGATTTCAGGGACTTAGGCGCTAAGGTGAGGAGGAGGACCTCCAAGGTAGTATTTTCCGAAATACTACCTGTACCTCGAGCCACACCAGTGAGGCAGCGGGAGATTAGGGAAGTTAACCAGTGGCTGAGGAGCTGGTGTAGTAAGGAGGGTTTCGGGTTCCTGGAGAACTGAGCCGACTTCTCAGTCGGCCACCGGCTCTTTGGTAGGGACGGATTGCACCTAAATGGGGAGGGTGCAGCCAAACTGGGTGAGAGGATGGCTAAAAAGTTAGAGGGGCTTTTAAACTAGGTGATGGGGGGGAGGGTACAGATGTAGAATTAGCCAGTTGAACGCAAGTTTCAGAGGGCAGAAATGGGGGCATTAGCGGTAGGGTGTTCGGAGCTCCTAAACCCAGGGTGGGTATGGGGAAAAAATCAAGAGAGCAGCCTAAAAACATCAAATGAGGATATATGTAACCGGTCAAAATTAAATGGTTTGTATACCAATGCCAGAAGCCTGGCCAACAAGATGGAGAGCTGGAGCTGCTGATGTTTGAGGAGGACTTAGATTTTGTGGGGATAACTGAGACTTGGTTCGACAGCTCTCATGATTGGATGGCGACCATTCAGGGGTATTCCCTTTATCGCAGAGATAGAGAAGGTAAAAAAAGGGGGAGGGGTATGTCTGTATATTAAGAACAGTGTACAGGTAAATATGAGGGATGATAATAATGGAGCTAAGGAGGAGGCAGAATCCCTATAGGTAGAGCTTCAAAGGGAAGGTACTGTGGGGAAGGTAATATTGGGCGTATGCTATAGGCCCCCAACCTGAGGGAGGAGGGGGAGGCGGACCTCATTTTACAGATAGGATTGGCAGCAAGGATGGGAAATGTCATTATAATGGGGGACTTTAATTATCCAGATACAGACTGGGCAGAAGGAACCGCGCACTCAGCCAAGGCTAGGCAGTTCCTAAATGTTTTGCAGGACAATTTCATGGGTCAGATGGTGAATGCACCGACGAGAAACAATGCGGTACTTGACCTACTGATTACCAACAATACAGACCTGCTCACGGATATAGAAATACGGGGCAACTTTTTACGAGGGTCATCAGCTGTATCTCCGATTCGCAATCGCAGAGGAGCATTACCAATTCGTGGCGTTGCCCTTCGGTCTCGCTTCGGCTCCAAGGGTGTTCACCAAGGTTTTTACTCCTATGTTGGCTCTGCTACGAGTGCAGGGGATTGCGATCCTCGGTTATCTGGACGATCTCCTGTTAAGGTCGAGCTCGAATGCCACTCTGTTTGGCGATCTGTCAGTCACGGTTCAGACGCTCCAGACATTCGGGTGGACCATCAATTTTCAGAGGTTGGCTCTGTCCCCTTCGGTTCATCCCCCCTACCTGGGGATGATCGTGGACTCCGCTCAGGCGAAGGTCTTCCTTCCGGAGGACAAACTCCAGACTCTGCATAACGAGATCAGGTCCCTCAGGGACAATGATCTTTTCTCGCTTTAGACCTGCATGCGGTCCCTGGGTCTGATGGTGTCAGGCCTTCGAGGCGGTCCCTTTTGCGCAGTTTCATACGAGAAAGCTGCAAGCAGAGATTCTTGCCAGGTGGGACAGGCATCCTTAGTCTTTGGACAGGAGGATTTCTCTAAGCCACCAGGTGAGATCGGATCTTTTGTGGTGGCTCCAGTCACCGATTCTGACACAAGGCAAGTCCTTCCAGCCGTTATTGTGCACGGTGCTCACCACGGATGCCAGCCTGTCAGGCTGGGGTGGAGTTCTGGGCACGATTTGTACCCAGGGGACGTGGTCGGGGGAGGAGTCCTCCCTACCGATGAATGTCCTGGAGCTATGGGCAATCTAGCTCTGTTCCTTTTGGTCGGCTTGGCTTCAGGGCTACCCTGTGCAAGTGCAGATGGACAGCGCCACAGCGGTGGCGTAGATGAAATCATCAGGGGGGCACCAGGAGTGCCCGGGCGGCCAGAATCGCATGTTCTGGCGATTTCGGCCTGTGTTGTCACAGAAGGTTGCCTTTCTAGTGGCGATCACATCTGCTCGCAGAGTGTCTGAGTTGGTGGCTCTGTCTTGCCGTTCCCCCTATCTGGTTGTTCATAAGGATAAAGTGGTCTTGCGACCAAATCAATCTTTTCTTCCTAAGGTCGTTTCAGCCTTCCACCTCAATGAGGATATTGTGTTGCCTTCGCTTTGTGCGAAGCCCAAGCATCCAAAGAAGTTTGCATTGCATTCCTTGGATGTGGTCCGGGCGATCAGGGTTTACCTTTCTGCCACTGACTCTTTCCGAAAGTCTGATTGTTTGTCCTTCCTGAGGGACCTCGGAAGGGTACAGCGGCATCTGCGGCAACCATTTCCAAATGGATCAGAAAGACGATTGTGCAGGCCTATCCGATTTAAGGGTCGGGTTCCTCTCTTCCCTGTTAAGGCACACTCTACTAGAGCTGTTAGTGGGTCGGTGGCTCAGGTGTGCAAAGGGACGACCTGGTCATCTGTACACACCTTTTCTAAGTTTTACAAACTTGATGTGTTGGCATCTTCGGATGCTTCTTTTGGCCGCAAGGTTTTGAGTGGTCTAAAGAGACATGCTATTTTTCTCTGTCTTAGTCATGCGGTTTATTTCATTTTTTACTGGGTTAGCTCCTGTTGAGCTTTACTTACACCGTTGGTTCAGTTCAGTTTTTTTCTCTGACCTGGGTGCTGCGTTGCCTATTTTAAGGTTGCGTCGTCCCACCCCTCACATCTACACTGCTTTGGGACGTCCCAATCATGAAGACTGTATGAAGGGGCGGCGACTGTCAGAGGAAATAAGAGAAAATAGAATTTTTGTAAAATCTTACTGTAAAATTATTTTCTCTGAGTCCTCTGACAGTCGCCACCCCTGCCCCTCTCTTTGGGGTGGCGGTTTTTCATGGACTGCTTGCTACATGACTGGATTAGAGTGTTACTGGCTGGAGGATATTGGCCAGAGGGACAGCCCCCTGTGGGTGTGTCTATATGTCCGTCTGGATACGGCTCCCTTAGTCTCTAGGCTGTCCGTGACCGCAGTGGTCCTTCGGCGCAGGATATGGCTGAAATTCTGGTCTAGACTTCCAAGAAGGCCTTATCTGATCTTCCGTTTGTGGGGGATCGCCTGTTCGAATCCTCCCTGGATGACATCATTAAGAAGAATCTCAAGACAAAAGATCCAAGTCTGTAAGGACCTCCTCCGGAGGCTCCAATAGGACCTGGTCTGGGAGCCGAAAGCGGGTCCTCCCTGATTCAAGTCAGGTGGGTCCACGAGCTTGTAGGGTCCGAATACAAGATCAAGTTTTTTTGGGCTTATCCTCCAGAGAGGTTCTTTTCTTCCAACTTGCGGTATCCCAAGACCGCCTGCGAGGCCTCTTTGGGGCGGTGCAAGACATGCTACTACAAGTGGCGATTTTTTCTGGTTCCAAAATCAGAACAGTTTCAAGGGTTTTCTTCAAACCTGTTTACAGTTCCCAGGAAGGAAGAAAAGGTATGTCCAATCCTGGACCTCAAATCTCTGATCCGCTTTGTGCGGGTACAGAAGTTCCGAATGGAGTCCATTCATACAGTAGTGGCATCCCTACATCAAGGGGATCTTCTGGCCTCTATCAATATCAAGGACGCTTAACTTTTATAATATATGTGGGTCATCCATTCTTCCTCCGCTTGCTGTGGGCGAGGAGCATCATCAATTTGTGGCATTAGCCTTTGGTCTCGCCTCAGCTCCTCTTCATAAAGTGTTGGCATTGTTGTCCCAGCAGGGGATTGCGGTACTGGAGTACCTGGACGATCATCTTCTGCGATCAGAGTCTCCGATTGTTCTGACGGACAACCTGGAGATTACTGTACGTTCTCTGCAAGAGTTCGGTTGGAAATTGAATTTCCAGGAATCTGCTCTGGTTCTGTCCACCAAGTTGGACTATCTCGGTCTGCCCCTGGACAGGGTGTTTCTCCCAAGGGACAAGCTCCCAAAGCTGCAGGATGCAATCCGGCTCCTGTTGTCTAGCAGTCGGTCATCTCTCAGGACTTGCATGCAAGTACTGGGCCTGATAAAGTCTACCTTCATGGCAGTTCCGTTTGCACAGTTCCTCACAAGACGTCTGCAAAGGGAGATTCTTGCTAGCTGGAACAAGAATCCACAGTCTTTAGATAATCTGATCCTGTTGAGCTGGGGTACGAGAGGGTCCCTGATTTGGTGGCTTCTCTCTGATGTTTCGACAAGGAAAATCTTTCCTTCCCCTGTACAGGACGGTGGTCACCACAATCGGACAAAGCCATGGTCGTGGCTTATGTCAATCAACAAGGGGGCACATGAAGTGTCCTGGCGGTTTGGGAAGTAGCTGACATTCTAAGGTGGGCAGAACGCTTTGTTCCAGCCCTCTCTGCTGTGCTTATTCCAGGGGTGGAAAATTAGCAGGCAGATTATCTCAGGCATTGGAACAGGGAGAATGGTAATTTCATCCGGAACTCCCAAGGTGGACCTGTTGGCCTCTCGTCTCAACAGGAAGGTGCAGAGGTTTGTGGCATTGTCTCAGGATCCTCTAGCTAACGCCACAGACACACTGGTGGCTCCTTTGGGCCAGAATCGCCTGAGATATGCCTTTTCCTCTCTAAAAACTTCTGCTAGACTCCTGCGAAGGATCGCGACAGAAAGAATTCTGGCCATCCTAGTTGCTCCAGACTGGCCTCACTGGTCTTGGTATGCAGATCTGATATGGTTGGTCGCAGATGCTCCTTGGAGACTTCCCCTCTGAGAAGATCTGTTGGCCCAAGGGCCAATCTTCCTTCTTGCTTTACAGTCGCTGGCTTTAACGGCTTGGCTGTCGAAAGCCAGGTGCTGAAGGATAGGGGTTGTCTGAATCAGTGATTTCCACACTGCTAAAAGCTAGCAAATCTACCTCCTAGGAAGATTTATCATCGTATTTGGAAAGCTTACATTGCGTCTTGGGGATCACCCCGTTCCCTTTCGGTGGCTCGGAGTTTGGCTTTCCTCCACTGAGGTGTTGAGCAATGTCTGGCCTTGGGTACCCTCAAGGTTGGTGGTTTTCTTTCAATGTCCTTTGGTCATGCATTCTTTGATTCGCACCTTTTATTCCAGGGGTTCGCCACTTGGCTCCTCCAGTGCGGTTTCCGTTGCCTCCGTGAAACCTCAATTTGGTGCTGTCTGTTTCCCAGAAACCGCCTTTTGAAAATATTTGAGGGATTCCTCTGCTTACATTGTCCTAGAAGGTAGCCTTCTTTGGGGCTATTACTTCTGCATGCAAGGTGTCGGAGCTGGCGGTGTTGTCCTGTCATTTACCTTGCCTGGTGGTTCACAGAGATAGTGGTGCTTCGCCCCTGTCAGTCGTTCCTTCCCAAGGTTTTTGGTTTCCATCTGCATGAAGACATGGTGTTGCCTTCCCTGTGTCCTAAGCCTAAACATCCTAAGGCAATTGCCTTGCATTCTCTGGATGTGGTCCGGGTGATCAGGGTGTATCTAGTGGCTATCAAGTCGTTTAGGAAATCAGACTCACTATTTGTACTTATGAATTGACCCTGAAAAGGGCTGGCTGCGTCGGCCGTGACCATTTCTGGATGAATCGGACAGACAGTGGTGCAGACCTGTTCCAGATAAGGGTCAGGTTCCTCCTTTTTCTGTTAAGGCGCATTTCTACTCGGGCGCTTAGTGCCTCATGGGCCTCCCGTCATCAAGCGTCAGTGATGCAGGTTTGCATGGTGGCCACCTGGTCGTATGTGCACACTTTCAAAAAATGTTATTAAGTGTGTGTTTTTGGCATCTACAGATGCTGCTTTTGGTAGCAAGGTTTTGCAGGCCGCTGTTTGAGGTCCTGATTTTACGGTAAGACATCCATTTTTTAAAAAAAAATTTTTGCATATGTTTGATAGCAGAAAGTAAAAAATATTTTCTTAAATAGTCTTCCAGGACATCATCTGAGACCTAGAGCTCCTGCATTCAGGACAGGAAACACGTAAACACTCCAACATAAAAAGGCGGTCCTCCAGGCCCACACCTCAGTATTGGTGTTTCCTCAAAGTATAGATTGCATGTGTAAGAAACCTGGTGGAGCTCCAGGTCTCAGGGGCTGGCCTAGGAAGCTCCCCTAACCGTTGCCTTCTTTTTTATGGCACGATTCCTCCCTGGGGAAGTGGTGTAGGGCTGTGTACTTGCTTGCCTCTGGGAGAGATATAACTGCTGGTGATTACCAGCCTGTGTGGCCTGGCTGACTCAATGTTGGTCACTTGGTGAGGAGGATGGGTCAGGCATGTCACTTCTGGCAGGGAGCGGAACCAGTGTGATCCATGCTGGTTAAACCGGAAACTGCATAGGCAGAATGGGCTGGCCGAGTGACGTCATTAGTGGGCGCCGGAGGCTCATGGTTCCAGCCTCATTAGAGTGGCGCAGGCAGCAAGAAAATTGGCAAGAAAGCAGCATGGACAACCCTTCTCCCTCGCAGGGAGGAGAATCTTCTGCATCTGGCACCAGCTCCTCTCAGGTAAGCTTGCGGATTCTGGTCCCTCTTGCAAATCATGGGGAGTTTTTTTTCTTACTGGGCTATGGGCTATAGGTATAGCCTCAGCTGTCAGTGTGTCAGTGGCACTCTTTTGGTTCTTTCCCTGCACAGTGGTGTAAATGGGATAGGGCCTGGCCTCAAATGTTTTTATTTGTCTACTGTTTAACATAGGTTAAAGCCCAGGAAAAGTCAGAGGTTGCGGCCCCAAAGAGGAAATATGCTGCTCAGCTCTGCGTGGGAAAAGCCCATATGCAGTAGCTGAATGGCTCGTCTGGTAAAGGACGAATCCATTACCACATGTCATAAAATTCTGTCTTCTGTCACAGACGAAATAGCTTCAACCTTTAAATCTTTTAAAGGTTTGATCGACAAAAGGCAGGGTCCCGCAGTATCCGTTGTACCAATCCCCATCCACGGTGAGATTCGAGAGGATCCTAGATCCCAAGCTGCCTGCGAAGTATGATTTAAGAGGAGAAGCTGACTCCAGGGGCTCAAGATGCAAACTGTCCTTTGATGATGTGGACAATTTGCCTAAAGCCCTTTTATAACACCTTGGAGATCGAGGAAGAGAGGATACAGCTGTCAAAGCATGACCTGATGTTTTAAAAAGTCTCATGCAAAAAAATCAAGGGTGTTTCCAGTCCATAGTTCTCTTGTGGATTCCATTAAAGCGGTAGTAAACTCTGACAAAAAAAAAAAAAAATAACCCTGCAAGACAAAGGCATAATGAGCTAGTATGCATCGCATACTAGCTCATTATGAATTACTTACCTTAGAACTAAGCCCCGACACGGACCCCTGGACACCGCTGTGGGAGCGGACATGATCCCACGGCGTCTCTTCCGGGTTCCGCGGCTCCGGCGCTGTGAGTGGCATGCTCGCGGGAGTAATTTTCCGGCAATTCCCGTCAAGGAACTCTGAAGGTGCGCCGCACTCGTCAGCGGCTGTATGCAGTGGTAATATCTCCTAAACTGTGCAGGTTTAGGAGATATTAATTGTACCTACAGGTAAGCCTTATTATAGGCTTACCTGTAGTTAAAAGTAAAAAAAAGCGGTATACTACCGCTTTAAGTTAGTGTGACAATATCTGGAATGAAAACCCTTTACCCTTTTTTTTTTTTTTTTTTTTTTTTTGTCAGGGGGCCTAAAAAGGTTTCCCTTTTGGGAAGATGCGTTTCAACCTTGCAATAAAGTACCGAATCTGGACGCAATCCTCAAAAATTTCAAGGCAGCTGATTTTAAATCTGTTCCCCTGCTTTTTAAAGCAGTAGGTCACTTGACAGTTGCCTTGGCAGAATCGGTCAAATTAGCAGCCAGATTTTTTGCCTTGGTGAACTCTGCTAGACGAGCCCTGTGGCTGAAAACATGGACAGGGGACTCTGCATTTATGCTGCGCCTTTGCAGCATTCCCTTTTCAGAGGATCCACTTTGGGTCAGGCCTTGGGGAGGCTTTAGAATGCACAGCGGACAAAAATGCCTTCCCAGAATCCAAAAAGAGAACCAGTAGCAGGAGATCCTTTCCTAACCAGGCAGCAAGCTCAACCGGACAGGGATAGCCGCCCCAAAAACATTGGAGAGGTCACAAAGGCAGAGGGATATTCAATCCTCAAAAACCCACCAAACCCCAATGACTCTTGTCTCCCAGTGGGAGGAAGACTGGGAAACTTCCTCCCACAATGGGCGGCAATCTCCTCCAACCAGTACATTATGAATGTAATCCAGAATGGTCAGAGGTTGGAGTTTGGGTCAGTCCCCCCCCCCCCCCCCAAGGTTACTAGTGACAAGCAGCCCCCCCCCCCTCCTGCGATCGGGAAAAGGCAGAAGCACTTTGTCTACTAATTGGGAAATGTTGTCTGATCCTCAATCTCTGCCCCCAGAATCAGTCTCTGAGATACAAACACCTCAATCCATCTTCTCTGTCAGGAACATCGTTTATCAAGATTGTTTTATGGCCATGCTGGATCTCCCAAGACTTGTATCCCCATATAACCATTAACCCAGCCATTCAAAAATATCTCAGCTTAGCAGTCAAAATTGGCTCAGAGCTCCGCCATTTTAAGTGTTGGGCCTTGCAGTTTGGCCTAGCCTTGGCACCAAGAATTTTTACAAAGTTTCTCGCTGAGGCATTGGCTTCCTTACAGTTTAGAGTGATCATATTCGTTCCTTATTTGGACTATCTGCTCTTGATAGCCCGATCCAATCATCAACTGGCAGCGGAACTGAAACAGGTTCAGGACTTTCTCTAGACATTAGGTTGGCTCATCAACAGGGACAAGTCCTGCCTACATCCCAGAGAGTTTTATACCTAGGGTACAAGATCTCCTCGGTAGAGAAATTTCCAAAGATGGACCAATTGGCGACAAAATTTCAGGACAATCGATTTGGTCTCTATCAGGGAAATTTCACAGGTAGTGGCCCTTATGACATCCTGCTTTCCCACAGTACCATGGAACGAGATTCCACCATCGTCCGTTGCAGGCACATCTGATACAGAATTGGAACGAAAGCAGGCACACTTTGGAACTTCAGGTTCCACTTCCTTCAAAGATAAAGAGGTTGCTTGCTATGGTGGTTGCGGGCTCAGCACAATCTGGGCAGAGGCCTAGAGTGGAGCACTCTGCAGACAGTGATACTAACTACCGATGCCAGTCATTTCAGCTGGGGAGCACATCTGGGCAGCAGGGTAGCCCAGGGGACCTGGTCCCCAAGAAGAGTAGTCTGGATGTTTTCCAACCATAGAGAGTTAGCATTCCAGCGGGCGGTGAATTATTTCCTCTTCGATCTGGAGGACTCTCACCTTCACATTCGTTTGGACAACATAACCACGTTTGCATACATCAACAAGCAGGAGTCAGCAACTGTGGGCAACGTTTATTCTGGAGCAAAGCAGAAGTTGGCTTTAATCTCAGCTATATACCTGAAAGGGTCTCAGCGGCTGAGTCACGACGAATGATCTCTGTCAAGAGGGGTCTGCAGTCCTCACCCAGAAATGGGGGGTTCCAGAAATAGATCTCTTAACATCCTAGTAAAACAGCCAAAGTCTAATTTTTTTTTTTTTTTTTTTTTTAAGATTTTCGGGATCAGGTTATGGGGATAGATGTTATGGCCAATCCTTGGAGGCAGAGCCGGTACAAGGGCGGGGCGGAAGGGGCGGGTGCCCTGGGCGGTAACATTTTTTGGAGAGAGGGGGGCGCCACTGCTGGACAACTTGTTTCACACACTGGCTGCTGACTGTGAGTGTAAATAATTGCTGGCCGCCAGCTGCTAACTACCTGCAATGTGCCGAGTGCGCTCCTGCACTCGGCACAGTCTGAAGCCTTCCCTTCTGCTTCTGTTCTTCTGTCAGGGCAGCTGAGAACCCCCCCCCCCCCCCCACAGGCGTTCTGTAATCCCGGCCATGATGGGAGGAGCTTATGCTCTCCTGCTTCAGCCACTACCTCGAGGAGCCGAAGAGGGGAAAGCAGAACAGCACAGCCACATGCACTGTCTCTGTCTGCAGCAGCATGAAGCCTGCCTGGTGAAGTGAAAACAAATTGGTAACTTTTCAGATGGGCTGAGTGGAGGTCAACTGTTCTGATTATGGGGGGAGGGGAGGGTTTCTGGCTAAGAGGAGGTACACTATTCAGATCAGTGGGGGGGGAGGGGGGGGGGTTTTGGCTAAGAGGAGTTACACTATTCAGATCAGTGGGGGGGGGGGGTTCTGGCTGAGAGGAGGTACACTATTTAGATCAGTGGGGGAGGGGAGGTTCTGGCTGAGAGGAGGTACACTATTCAGATCAGTGGGGGGGTTCTGCCTGAGAGGAGGTACACTATTCAGATCAGTGGGAAGGAGAGGGGGGGTTTCTGGCTAAGAGGAGGTACACTATTCAGATCAGTGGGGGGGGGGGGGTTCTGGCTGAGAGGAGGTACACTATTCAGATCAGTGGGGGGGGAGGGGGAGAGGGGGGGGTTTTTGGCTAAGAGGAGGTACACTATTCAGATCAGTGGGGGGGGGGGTTCTGGCTGAGAGGAGGTACACTATTTAGATCAGTGGGGGAGGGGAGGTTCTGGCTGAGAGGAGGTACACTATTCAGATCAGTGGGGGGGGTTCTGCCTGAGAGGAGGTACACTATTCAGATCAGTGGGAAGGAGAGGGGGGGTTTCTGGCTAAGAGGAGGTACACTATTCAGATCAGTGGGGGGGGGGGGGGGGGGGGTTCTGGCTGAGAGGAGGTACACTATTCAGATCAGTGGGGGGGAGGGGGGGTTTCTGGTTGAGAGGAGGTACACTATGCAGATCAGTGAGGGGGGGTTTCTGGCTGAGAGGAGGTACACTATTCAGATCAGTGGGGGAGGGGAGGGGGGTTTCTGGCTAAGAGGAGGTACACTATTCAGATCAGTGGGGGAGGGGAGGGGGGTTCTGGCTGAGAGGAGGCACAATATTCAGATCAGTGGGGGGGGGGGGGTTTCTGGCTGAGAGGAGGTACACTATTCAGATCAGTGGGGGGAGGGGGGGTTTCTGGCTGAGAGGAGGTACACTATTCAGATCAGTGGGGGGGGGGGGGGGGATTTCTGGCTGAGAGGAGGTACACTATTCAGATCAGTGGGGGGGGGAGGGGGGTTTCTGGCTGAGAGGAGGTACACTATTCAGATCAGTGGGGGGGAGGGGGGGTTTCTGGCTGAGAGGAGGTACACTATTCAGATCAGTGGGGGTGGGGTTCTGGCTGAGAGGAGGTACACTATTTAGATCAGTGGGGGGGGGGGGGTTCTGGCTGAGAGGAGGTACACTATTTAGATCAGTGGGGGGGGGGAGGGGGGGTTTCTGGCTGAGAGGAGGTACACTATTTAGATCAATGGGGGGGGGGGAGGGGTTCTGGCTGAGAGGAGGTACACTATTCAGATCAGTGGGGGGGGGGGGTTTCTGGCTGAGAGGAGGTACACTATTCAGATCAGTGGAGGGGAGGGGGGGTTTCTGGCTGAGAGGAGGCACACTATTCAGATCAGTGGGGGGGGGGGGAGAGGGGGTTTCTGGCTGAGAGGAGGCACACTATTCAGATCAGTGGGGGGGGGGGGGAGAAGGGGGTTTCTGGCTGAGAGAAGGTACACTATTCAGATCAGTGGGGGGGGGGGGGGTTTCTGGCTGAGAGGAGGTAAACTATTTAGATTAGTGGGGGGAGGGGGGTTCTGGCTGAGATTAGGGGGGGTCTGGCTGGCTGAGAGCAGGTCAACTATTTAGATTAGTGGGGGGGGGGAGAGGGGTTCTGGCTGAGAGCAGGTCAACTATTTAGATTGGTGGGGGGGGTCTGGCTGAGAGGAGGAGGTAAACCAATTGTATTTAATTTCTGAAATATGCAGCATGGGTCTTTGTGTTTATTACTGCCACTGGTGTTAATTTTTAAAATGCAGCATGAGGGGGTTAACGTATTGCCCCCTGGTCACTGCAGCACTTTGTGCTGCATTAGTGGCACCATTGTAAGTATTAACCGCTTCCAGGCCCTCCTGCGCGAACCAACGTAGGTATACATTGGACGCACGCCTGCAGCTAGGGGGTGAGAGTGTGACCCAGGGACGTCAGCAGGGACTCTGATTGCCGCCTGACACCCGCGATCGCTCCCCGCTGAGATAGAAGTATGGTCAGCTATTGTAAACACGGCTGACCTTCCATCTCCCTGAAATGATCACAGAGCGCCTGTGATCCTTCTATATAGGATAGGAACACAGGTCTCTATGGTCATTTTCACAAGCCACGCCCCCATACAGTTAGAAACATGCCCCTAGGTACACTTAACCCCTTGATCACCCACAGTATTAACCCCTTCCCTGCCAGTGTCATTATAGTGCATATTTTTAGCACTGATTACTGTAGTAATGTCACTGATCCCCCCAAAAGTGTCAAAAATGTCAGTTAGGGGTCCAATCTGTCCGCCGCAATGTTGCAGTCCCGCTAAAAATCGCAGATCGCCGACATTACTATTTAAAAAAACCAATAAAAATGACATCTTTTCCGTAGTTTGTAGACGCGATAACTTTTGCGCAAACCAAACAAAATATGCTTATTGCGATTTTTTTTTTTTTTTTTTACCAAAAACATGTAGCAGAAAACAAATTGGCCTAAAATGTTAAAAATTAAGTTTTTTAATTTTTTTTATTGGGAATTATAGTTATATCGCAGAATGTGAAAAATATTGTTTTTTTTTTTTTTTTTCAGAATTGTCACTCTTTTTTTGTTTATAGTGCAACAAACTAAAATTGCACAGGTGATTAAATACCACCAAAAGAAAGCTCTATTTGTGGGAAAATTTCTTTTATTTAGGTACAGTGTCGCACGACCGCGCAATTGTCCGTTAAAGTAACGCAGTGCGGAATCGCAAAAAGTGTGGGGGGGGGCAGTTTGCCATCTTCGCCCTGGGCACCAAATGACCTTGTTCCAGCCCTGCTTGGAGGTTAACAAAGAAGTTCCCCGGTTGTGGGCATTTAAAGGCACTTCAAACACATAACGGATAAATTGATAAAAACAGATATCTATTATGAATCACAAGTAAAAGACAAGAATCATGAAATACACATGATATGGGCAACAAATGATAATACAGTCTGGTATCCTCTACCCAATGCTTTTCAGAGACTATATGGCTCCTTCATCGGGGGTATAAGAGGTAACCTTGTAGTCATTCAGTGGTGTATCAAAGAGCATTCCATACAAATGAAAATTGACACATACAATCACGTAATAGATCAGCCTTCACACCCAGCACCACTAAAACAATATGATCATTAAAAGCAGCTACTATAACATATTTAAACACTTCATGACATGTAGTAAAAAAAAAAAAAGTAGTCCATAAAAATAATCCACAATTAATCACCACATTCGTAGCACTAAAACTTTATATCAAACATTTTTTGTTTCAATCCACCATGTGCTTTTAAAGTGACTTCGTTAGGAATCAAATGATGTGTTCTGCTTCCACCACACCTCGTGCTTATCCTCTCCCCTTCAGCATGCAAACTCATCAACAGGTGATGAATCAGGGCTTTTGGATATAACCACAGATCTCTCTCCTCCTACACCAACCACAGGAATATCTTCTATGTTATAGAGGAGCACACAGACCCAATCCTCAGCCTGAAATCCTAAAGGGGCTTCCTCAATGGTTAAGTAAATACGCCGCCGCCTCCGATCCTCAGTGCTCATAAGAAACACATGGAGCAACACATAGCATAATCCTGTTTAGGTTTTTTTTATGTGTTGCTGTATGTGTTTCTTATGAGCACTGAGGATCGGAGGAGGAGGCGTATTCACTTAACCATTGAGGAAGCCCCTTTAGGATCTCAGGCTGAGGATCATCTGGATGATTGGGTCTGTGTGCTCCTATATAACATAGAAGATATTTCTTGTGGTGGAAATGTTCAGTCAGTAATGCCCCATACACACGTGCAGATTATCTGCAGACTTTTGTCTGCAGACTTACCAAAACCATATAATATAAGGTCAAACCTAAACACTTTCAATTTGTATGCAATCCGGCAGGCCCTTGCACTACATAGAAAAGGTAAGTCTGCAGACAAAAGTCTGCAGATAATCTGCACGTGTGTACAGGGCATTAGATGTTAGAAGTTTTTTTGTGTTGTATTAATAGTTCTAAAGAATTTAGAAAGTCAGATTCTTTGTTTAACCACTTCCCGCCTGCCCTATAGGCAGTTGACGATGGGAAGGTGGTTGCATTATCCCGACCCACCATCCTATGACGTCGTGCAGGATAATGCGTTGATCGGTGCTACGGTGTGTAAAGCCCCGTACACACGTACCGATGGTCGGCTTACAAATGTTCCTCTTTTCTCCCCGGGATGTCGGTGTCTGCTGAAAAGTGCAAAGACAGCACAAGGACAGCACAAGAATTTTGTCCGCCGACTGCAGAAGTGATGTCATGTAATGGTTAACTTTCCCTGTGTTTTCTATTTTCTGAGCATGCCCAGTCTTGCAAATCTGCGGTCTGTCGGCCGAATTGTGTACTGACAGGCGAACAATCGTCCGTTCTGGTGTCGGCATACAAATATTTTCATGTTTGCACGAAAGACTTTTGTCCGCGGATTGTGCGCAGACATCTGTCGGAGGCACCATACTAACACGCGTACAATCGGCAGATCCTTCGTCCACCGACGTTTGTATGCCGACGATCGGTACGTGTGTACGGGCCTTTACTCTGACACACCGCATCTCCGATCTCGGTAAAGAGCCTACTGATTACCAGCGCAGAACCTTGAAGGGGGGGGGGGGGGGGGTGTGCCACTGGAGCACCAGGGATGCCCACCCATGACCACCAGGGATGCTGGAAGTGGGAGGGGGTAATACTGGGCTGTTCTTAAAGGTCTTTTTTTTTGCCAGTGAAAAAATGGAAAATTGCAGCGCTAAACAATAACAAACATCATGTGACCATAAGTGAATACATGAATACACAAATCAAATAAATGATCTATAATCAAATGAAATATGAGGTGATCAAGTGTAGCCACTGAAAAAAGTTCATAAAGAGAGTCCCAGGTAGTGATGATAGGTGTGCATCAAAATGCAAAGGTGATATTCAACCGTGCCAGGGGACCCCACACCGAAGATCAATAAATTGCGCTCACCGGAGAGTATGGACCCAAGATACTATATAGTATATGGGCCATACGGGCTGGTATTGCTGTATTCTTCCAAGACAAGGCTGGAACACCGGATTTCAGGAAGGTAGCCACAGTATCACAATGGAAGCCGTAAATCTCTCACAGCTGTACATGGAGGAAGCCAGATAAGACCGACATAATGTTAAACCTGCTAGACTTTATTATAATATAAAAGCCAAAAAAACATTTACAAGCATCCAATGAACTTAGGCATGTAATACAGAAGTAGATGGCATGAATGACATCCTAACGCGTTTCCTCTAAGCAGACATAATCAATGGCAACCTCCTAGACCGGACACTCTCCTCACACTCTTGCTGAACTTGTCCTGGACTATACTGTGAACTGACTCTTGACACTCTGGTTAGCTCAAAAGTGCTGTATACAGCTCCTCCAGTCCTTCCTGACTGAGGTAGCTCTCTGTAACTGCTTGTGCTGCTGCAACTCTCAACGCTGTACACTGCACGCTGTACACTTTAGCTCTTCAGGGCCCAACCCCTGGCACCCCCTTTACACTTCAGGGTCCTCTCACTAAGCACCCCCTCTACACTTCAGGGTCCTCTCACCAGGCACCCCCTGTGAACTTCAGGGTCAACACTGGTGCCCCCTTTACCGCTAGCTAGCTCCTGGATCCCTTGAATCTTCACCGGAGCGGTCCCCTCTCAGCTAGGCAAACCCCCAGGGGTAGTTTGCAGTACTCACGAACTGGGAATGCTTTCCTGAAACTGGACCCCATCAACTCCGCTGATCCTCGGCACACCGGATCCTCTCTGCAGCTCAGCGCTCTGTCCCCTCAGGCAAGCCGCCTGGGACACCCGATCCTTCTGAAAGGAGGAGAGACAACCGTATTCTCCCTCCTGGGACTCTGCTTCCTGCCAAAGACGCTGCGTCATGTGCTCCCCTCAAACTTATACCCACTCCCAGAATGCTCTGCGACAGAATATGCCTTTATGGGGTAGATATAGGTCTGAATGTGCCATCGATTGGGTTTCCTCCACTGCCCAATGGGAGCCCTCTCAGAAGCACAGTGGGTAGACTCCCCAGTCTCAACAGCCACACCTGGGAGACATGACAGCCCAGCTGAAAATCATGGCCCTGCTGTTAGGCAGCCAGGGCCCACTATACTTTACCTAGCACCTACTTTGTAGGGTGCTACATCAAGAAGTTACAGCCCCCAGACTGTTAGAGCCTTGCATACAGTATTTTCAACACACAATCACTCTGCCAGTCACATCACAGTGTCAGTAATCACTGCTCCCGGGAACAGTGTCCCTGTTTACCATCATACTAGTGGGTCATGGTCACAGCCACACCAGCAACCTGAGCACCGCCATCGTCTGTGATGAGAGAGAGAGAGAGCTGTTACAACTAACTGTGAGTCATTTTCAGCCTCTGCACACAGTTTACACACACAAAACATTGCCAGCCAGCTCATGGTGTCCCTGATCTCTGCCTAACTGTGTAGCGTGAACAAACTACAGCCAGCCACCTGCCCCAGCATCACCAATGCTACCAGGATCAGTGTCCCTGATTGCAATGATGCCAGACCGCTGTTTACCAGCACAAGTGTCCTAAATATTGCCACACCATCATCCTGATCACCGCCATACCAGTGTCTCCTGATCCAGACCTTGGGCTAGCACCACATAAAAAAAACTCAGAAGGATAGGGGATGCCATGTCCTATAACAAAAGATCTGACTGAAGAAAAAAATACATGGGCTTTCTTAGTACCCCATATACATTTTATTACACAAATCAAGTTAAAAGATCAACCTCTACAATTATAAAGAGCTTTGCCCTTTGCAACTATACAGGTATAGATAAAATACCCCAATCCCAAGATGAAGCCCAATACAAAGTAACATGAACACCAACCGTATCATGATCCACTACATGTTTCGCGGTGTGAGATGTTTTTTTAGGAGGCAGAGATGGAGGCGTAGTTTAATAGTTAATATAAACAGACATAAAACATTATTAGTAATAGCCACATACACAAAACATCAGTAAATTAGTAAAATGCCAGGCTGAGCTAAAAGGCTTACCCACTGCTTGGATGGCAGAAATCAAAAGCAGAACCCGGGCAAGTCCTCAGGGGGTGGATGTGGGAGAAGGCCAATGCAGGTGACAAAACATAAAATCATCAAATCAAAGTCTGCACAAAAATATGTATGTACTCAGACTTGAAAATTAATTAACCACTTCAATACAGGGTACTTTCACCCCCTTCCTGCCCAGGCCAATTTTCAGCTTTTAGCGCTGTTGCATTTTGAATTATAATTGCGCAGTCATGCAACACTGTACCTAAACAAAATTGATGTCATTTTTGCCACAAATAGAGCTGTCTTTTGGTGGTATTTGATCACAGCAAGGTTTTTTCTCTTTTGCTAAACAAATAAAAAAAGACAGAAAAGTTTGAAAAAAAACAAAAACGTTTTTTTTTTGTTTGTTATAAAATTTTGTAAATAAATATGTTTTTTTCCTGCACTGACGAGCACTGATGAGGCCCCACTGATGGGGTGGCACTGATAATGTGGCACTAATATGCAGCACTGATGGGCACTGATGGGTAGCACTGATATGCAGCATTGATGGGCACTGATAGGGGGCACAGATGGGCAGCACTGATGGGAACTGATAGGCGGCACTAATACATGGCAATGATGGGCAGCACTGATGAGGAGGGCACTGACAGGCTCCCTGAGCACTGATTGGCATCCCTGGTGGAATGGGTGGGCAATCCCTGGTGGCTCTAGTGGCATCCCCCAAGGGTCTGCACTGGTAATCAATGCTCTGATTACCAGTACAGACCTCCCCCCCATCAGGAAAGCCGACGATCGGCTCTCCTCTACTCGCGCCTGTCAGGCACAAACTGAGGAAAGCCGATCAACAGCACTTCCTATTTACCATGTGACCAGCGCTGATTGGACACAGCTGGTCACATGGTAAAGAGCCTACGTCATAGGCTCTTTACTGGGATCGGAGATGCGGTGTGTCAGAGTGACACACCGCACCACTGATCGCCGCTCTGCATGCCCCCCGGGGGCGCACAGAGCGGCCTATCCTCCTGGATGTCATATTGTTATATGACGGACAGGAAATGGTTAATATAGGGCACATTCCTAGAAAAGAAAAAAAAAAAAATGTTGTTTGCCCTAAATTCTTTAACTGCTAAATTCTATTATAGAGTACTAGCTCCAAGAAGTGCTAGCAACGGGGGCGTGGCCGGGATGTAGACGGCGCCGGACGTGTGTTAGCAGAGCTCTCCACCATCCTGACCTTATCCGGCTCCATCCACGGCCCCTGTGCCTCGGATCGCGGCGGTTTTGCCCTCCTCCGCATCGGGCACAGGTGGGGCACGGATGCCGGGGAGAAAATCCCGGGTTTCAGCACCGACCCCGCGGCCTAAACGAGCGGTCCCACCGCGAGGCGCGAAAGCGGCCGCCGCCATCTTGCAGGTCCAGGCCTCATCTTCTTCCTCTGCAGCCACAGGCGCCCAGGCCTTCTTGAAGTCGGGAAAGATGTCTGCGGGGGCCGGGAACCCTCCTCTGGCACAGCCTAAGGACTCAGGTACCGAGGGGTCACTGCTGGGGACCGCTGGACAGACTGGGGGGTCGCATGGAGGGGGGGATATTACTGCTCCCATACTGGCTGCTATAGACGCCTCAAAAACTGCCCTGATGCTCCGGATTGACCACCTGGCCTCTGAATGTACCCTAATCCGCCATGATCTGGATAAAATCAGGGGGCGCCTGACTGAGACTGAGGGCCGGGTGTCTGAGGTGGAGGATGTTACCGCTTCCCATTCGGCACAAATCATTGCCATGCAGGCCCAGGTGAATGCTTTGGCGGACAAGATGGAGGATGCTGAGAACCGACAGCGTCGCAACAATATCAGGGTGGTCGGCTTGCCAGAGAAGGCTGAGGGATCTAATTCTACATTGTTTGCTGAGAAGTTCTTTTGTGATCTACTCAAATTGCCTCCCCCTCCCCCGACATATGTGGTGGAAAGGGCCCATAGGGTTCCCTCGGGACCTCGGCCACCCGGGGCCCCCCCGGGCCCGTTTCTGGTCCGCTTTTTGAACTTCCGTGACAGGGATCGTATCCTCTCTGAGGCCAGGAGACAGGAGGAATTGCAGTTTGAGAACAGCAAGATAATGTTATTTCCTGACTTCTCTGTGAAGACGCAGAAAAAACGCAGATCCTTTACTGAAGTGCGCAAACTCCTGAGAACCAAGGGCCTGAAATATGGCATGATTTACCCGAGCCGCTTGCGTGTGGATTACAAGGGATCTGTCCTTTTCTTCAATTCGGCGGGGGAGGCTGCTGACTGGTTGGAATCCATTTAATTTCCTCTGATGCACCTGCTCTCTTGGATGATATGGGGCTCTTGGGGCCCTGCTGCACTGTACTCCCTATTTGCAGCTCCTGTCTACGCACGGTCTGCCTCCTCAATTGCTGATAGGGGGGCATCTATGGTTCCTGTATTGCTGCTCCTGCCCTGAAGTTTCCTGGGTTGCCCTGGGCTGGATCCATGCTTCTATTCCTGGGGCTGTGGAATGGTCTACAGGTCATTGGAGCTCTGTGTGCTACACGTTGTTGAACTAACAATTTTTTCTTTTTTGTTTTGACTCTATTTTTCCTCCCTTTAGGTTTTTTTCCTTTTTTTGAGGAATGACTATCTAACGGCCCCCCCTTTTTTGGGGCTGCCTTTGGTGGACACGAGTAACGCCGGCTGCGGTTTTTATGTTGCAGCCATGCCTTTAAAATTTTTGCTGGGTTTTGGGATTAGGCTGGGTACCCTGTTGCACTTTTTTTTGTTCCAGGTTTGGGTATCACAGCAGGGATGTTTTTTTGTTCTTGGCTCCAGGCTCCCTCCGGTGGTCACTGTTCTTTTTTACTTATGTGTCTGTATTGCTGAATGTCTGGATGGAGTCGGGGGATCGGGTTGGTCCTCGGGCTGTGCTTGGTCCTCCGGCTCCCTCCTGCTATGTGTCCCTCTGCTGTTCTATGGCTGAGCTACTTAAAATCATGTCATGGAATGTGCGGGGTCTCAATGACAAGGTAAAACGCACAGCCATTTTTAGGTATATTAAATCTGTTCAACCGCATGTTATCCTCCTCCAGGAGACGCATTTGGATGGGAGCAGGGTGCTTGCCTTGAAGAGGCCTTGGATTCAGAGGATCTTCAATGCCACTTACTCCACGTATGCCCGTGGGGTGTCTATTTTGCTGGGTAGAAATGCACCCTGCTCGATTCAAAAGGTAATTACGGATCCTGGCGGACGGTATGTTATTGTTCTCCTGGAGATTTTTCACCGGCAGGTGGTACTGGTGAGAGTCTACTTACCTCCCCCGTTCCACTCTCAGATTCTGGTGGATCTCCTGGTGACCTTGGCCCCTTATATGCACCTTCCTCTAATTATGGCGGGGGATTTCAATGCTGTTCTGGACGGCGGGCTGGACTCCTCTAACCCGGGTAGACTGTCGTCTCCTGAACTGGTGTCCTGGTCTTCCGCGGCTCAGCTTACGGAGCTGTGGCACTGGAAAAACCCTGGGGTACGTGGCTACTCCTGTTGGTCTGGGGTGCACAGAACGGCGTCCAGGATAGATCTGGCTTTTGCTAATGGGCCTTGTCTTGCTTTGGTCCAGGATGCTACATATTTGGCGGGTGGCCTCTCTGATCACAACCCACTGCTGCTGACTCTGCGGGTGGGAGCGGGTGGAACTAGGGGTGCATGGCGCCTTTCGCCGGGTTGGCTGCAAACTGACAAGGTGATGCAGCAGGTAGAGCCCCAGATGCCTACATATTGGGAAGATAATGCCTCGTCCACGGCAGGGGTAGTCCTGTGGGATGCTTTCAAAGCGGTTATGCGGGGTCATTACATCTCTGCGATTAAGGCATCTCGTAGGGAGGCTAATGCTGACAGGGTGTCACGGGGTAACGTGGCAGAGCCTGACGTAAGAGGAGTGGCTTACCGGGTAACTGGCGTGGCACAGGTTCACCAGAGGCGCGGAGTCTAAGTGTAAGCCGGTCTTCACCAGGGCCCCAGAAGGTGGGGATGGATTAGGCTGCTTGCTAACACCAGGTCGCGGCCCCCCGGATTCCCTGGGAGAGCCAGGAACAGATCCAGGACCAATAGCCGGTAGCAGGTAAACAGATCAGGACGAGACAGGAGGATAGTCAGGACAAGCCAAGATCAGGGCGGGCAGCAGGTAATCAGAATCCAAAGACAAGCCGGGTCAGGTAAACAGGAACAGCAGATATAACAGGCACAGGATACAGGAGAGCTGAAGACAACACAGCAAAGTGCAGTGCTGCTGGGCTGTTTAAATAAGGCAGCCTGTTTGCCAATTACAGCAATTAGTCTGCTCTAGGTTAACCCTTTAGGAGACTCATGACAGCACATCAGTGTGCTCAGGAAGCATTCCTAACAGCGCCTGCGCAGGGTATTGAGTCTCTGACATTGCCCCCCCCTTAAGGGCAACCTCCGGGTGCCCAAAAGGTTCCTTTTGTGGGGATGGTTGCGGAAGAAATTCCGGATTAAGTCCTGGGCATGGAAATTCTGTACCGGTTCCCAGGAATTTTCTTCGGGGCCGTAGCCCCTCCACTTAACCAGGTATTGTAGCTGGTTCCTCCGCCTTCTGCAGTCTAGGATGGCCTCCACCTCAAATTCTTCGTCCCCGTTGATGGTGACAGGAGCAGGTGGTTCTGAACTTCTACCAGGAAAGGAGTCAGGTACTGCAGGTTTCAAGAGTGAAACATGGAAGACTGGATGGATCTTGAGGGAATCGGGAAGCGTCAATTCGTTAGATACCTCATTTAATTTTCTCCTCACAGGGAATGGGCCAATAAACTTGGGTGCCAGTTTTTTGGAAGGGCATGCCAATCGGAGATTGGTGGTGGCTAACCATACCAGGTTGCCGGGCTGGAGAACCAACTCACCTCTCCTTCTTTTGTCAAAGAACTCTTTATTGGAGGTCTGAGCCTTGGTCATGGCATCCTGTAAGATTTTGTTGTTCTCCTTAAGGAACTCCAAGATATCCCGGACTGCTGGCACTGTAGATTCAGGAAGAAAGCAGGGCAAGAAAGATGGGTGAAACCCGTAGTTGGCATAGAATGGGGACTGACCTGTAGCCGAGTGTTTGGCGTTATTGTATGCGAACTCTGCTGATGGAAGTAGCGAGACCCAGTTATCTTGAACAAAGGTGGTGAAGCATCGGATATATTGCTCGAGGGTCTGGTTGGTCCTCTCAGTCTGCCCGTTAGTCTGGGGATGGTATGCGGAGGACATTGACAGCTTGATTTTCAGTGAATCACATAACGCTCTCCAGAAGCGAGAAGTAAATTGGACACCTCTATCCGACACAATGTTCATTGGGACCCCGTGAAGTCTTACAATTTCTCTGATGAAGACCTGTGCCGTCTCAAGCGCGGAGGGTGTACCTCTTAGTGGTATGAAGTGAGCCATTTTCGACAGACGGTCTACTACCACGAAGATTGCAGAATAACCGTCTGATGGAGGAAGTTCCACAATGAAATCCATGGCAATCATCTTCCATGGTCTGTCAGGGACTGGTAGTGGTCTGAGCAGGCCCCATGCCTTATTTCGGGTTGCCTTGCTTCGTGTGCAAACAGTACAGGAGGAAACATATTGTTTACAACACTTCTCCAAGTCGGGCCACCAGAACGTGCGCTGCACAAGATCCAGGGTCTTATGGATCCCGAAGTGACCAGCCATCGGGTGGTCATGACACAGTCCTAGGATGGACACACGAGCACTTTCTGGAACGAAAATTTGATCCCCTCTCCATAGCAGTCCATTTCTGGGTACCAGTATAGTTCCAGCAGGATGGGGAGCATTTACTGTGGCTTGTCTCAGAGCGGTAAGAAGGTCAGACTGTAATAGCAGAAAGTTACCTTGGGTTAAGATGGTGTCAGGTACAATGGTTTCTTTAGAACTGTCGTACATTCGAGAGAGAGCATCGGGTTTCGTATTCTTGGAACCCGGTCGGTACGTTATATGGAACGTAAATCTGGAAAAAAAAAGTGCCCACCTTGCTTGGCGAGGTCTCAGGCGTTTGGCCGTCCTCAAATACTCCAGGTTCTTATGATCCGTGTAGATGAGTATGGGATGTGCCGCCCCTTCCAATAGATACCTCCACTCCTCCAGGGCGGTCTTGATGGCAAGGAGCTCCCGATCCCCTACATCATAGTTCCTCTCCGCAGGAGAAAGCTTACGGGAGAAGAAAGCTACCGGATGAATCAGGTCCTTGAGACCTTGACGCTGGGAGATGACTGCTCCTACTGCGATTTCCGAGGCGTCAACTTCAAGGATGTAAGGCAGGGCGGGATCCGGGTGGCTGAGGATAGGAGCAGAAGTAAACAGCTCCTTCAGGGCTGTAAATGCGACTTGCGCCTCGGGAGACCAGTGGAAGCGGGTACCTTGTTTGGTGAGCAGGGTAATAGGGGCGATGATGGAAGAGAACCCCTTGATAAATTTCCTGTAGAAATTTGCGAATCCTATGAAACGCTGAATCCCCTTTTTATCCACCGGTGCGGGCCAATCCAGGATGGCGGAGACCTTCTGAGGGTCCATTTTGACCCCTTCAGAGGAGATTATTAACCCGAGGAATTGGATACTCTGCTGTTCAAATTCGCATTTCTCGGGTTTTGCGTAGAGCCTGTGTAGCCGGAGTCGGTGGAGTACCTTTTTAACGTGTTCTCGGTGCTGGGCCAGGGAGGAAGAGAAGACCAAGATATCGTCCAGGTAGACAATAACAAAGATGTCCAGATAGTCTCTGAAGATGTCGTTGACGAAGTGCTGGAAGGTGGCCGGGGCATTGCACAGCCCGAAAGGCATCACCAAATATTCATAATGCCCGAATCGGGTGCGGAATGCTGTCTTCCATTCATCCCCCTCCCTAATATGGACCAAATTGTAGGCTCCCCGTAGGTCCAGTTTGGTGAATACAGAGGCGGTTCTTAGTCTCTGGAAAAGTTCAGGAATCAAGGGTAGGGGGTACCGGTTTTTGACCGTAATTTTATTTAACTCACGGTAGTCCACACATGGCCAAAGTGAATGGTCTTTTTTCTCCACAAAAAAGATCCCAGCTCCTGCCGGAGAAGTAGAGGGTCGGATGAATCCCTTCTCTAGATTCTCCGTCACATAGTCTTTAAGGGTACCCAATTCTCGTTCCGATAAAGGAAAGATACGTCCGAAAGGGATCTCGGCCCCCGGAAGCAATTCAATTGGACAATCATAGGGGCGGTGGGGGGGTAAGGTCTCAGCCCCCTGTTTACTGAAGACATCCAAGTATTCGTGATAAGATACTGGGACAGAGGAACGTATCTCCTTATCAGCGTCCATACAGAGTAGGGTGCTAGGAGCACTATGGCGTACTGGCAGGCAATGATTCTGGCAGTAAGGGGACTGGAACTTGACGTCTCCAGAAGTCCAATTAATCTGCGGGTTGTGCGCCTGCAACCAGGGTAACCCCAGAATAACGGGAAACAAGGGAGAAGAGATGGCATCCAGGCATAACAACTCCTTGTGCCCTTCGAGAGTGGCCACAGGCAATGGAGGGGTTTCTTGGGTAACTGGCCCAGACTTGATGTGGGACCCATCTGCTAGGAAGATGGAGAGTCCCTGCGACTTGGGTCGAAGTGGGATGCGTTGATGGGCAGCAAAGGTAAGATCAATGAAGCAGCTGCATGCCCCGGAATCAATAATAGCGGTGACCGGGATCGGGCCTTCTGGGAGCTGAAATGAGATAGAGAGAGCCAGGTGAGTGGTATTGTTGACAGAGACTGGATAACTTGAGGGGGATATAGAAAGACGCTTACGCATCTTTGCTGGGCATGAGCGTACAAAGTGTCCGGCCTCTCCGCAGTACAGGCACAGGTTGTTCTGACATCGTCGTGAGCGTTCTTCTGTTGATAAGGAAGGACGCATAAGCCCAAGTTGCATCGGCTCCGACGTATCCGATTCAGAAATAAGCGGAGCAGTGTTGCTGGAACGGGCACCAGAGGAGAAGGTGTGGACGGGATTAGGAACCTGTGGCAACATCCAGACTGGGCGGGTCTGCTGCGTGGACCTCTCTGCTCTACGTTCACGGAGCCGGCGGTCTATCTGTATGGCCAGGGTGATTAATGCCTCCAAGGTTTCGGGTATACCCACTCGGGCCAGTTCATCTTTCAAGTTTTCTGAAAGACCCAGGCGGAACTGATGTCGCAAGGCTGCGTCGTTCCAGTGAGTGTCCGTACTCCAATGCCTGAAGTCAGTGACGTAATCCTCTACGGCTCTACGGCCCTGTTGGAGTGAAGTAAGCGCGGTTTCTGCGGTAGCAGTGCGCTGCGGGTCTTCGTATAACTGCGCCATTGTGTTAAAGAAAGTCGTCATGGAGTCCAGCTGGTCATTGCGCTCTTCAAGCAGGCGGTGAGCCCAGGACTGAGGTTCACCTTGAAGCAGGGATATGATGAACCCCACTTTGGTTGCTTCCAAGGAGAAGGTTCGGGGTTGCAGGGAGAAGTACAGCTCGCAGGCATTGCGGAAGGCTCTAAACTTGCTCCGATCCCCAGAAAACCTTTCCGGCGTAGGGACCCTTGGCTCAGGAGGTAGCATCACCACGGTCGGACCGGAGGGAGCCATGGAAGCAGCAGAAACTGTAGGGTCCGTGGAGGGGGTCAGGGACTGAACACGCCCCTCCAGCTGGGTATAGCCCTCTTGCAGGAAATTAACGGCTTGGGTAAGGGCCGCAAGGTGCTGGCAGATGTCATCCATAGGAGAGGCTCCTCTAGCAGGCTCAGTCTTGGCTGTGTTGTACTGTCACGGGGTAACGTGGCAGAGCCTGACGTAAGAGGAGTGGCTTACCGGGTAACTGGCGTGGCACAGGTTCACCAGAGGCGCGGAGTCTAAGTGTAAGCCGGTCTTCACCAGGGCCCCAGAAGGTGGGGATGGATTAGGCTGCTTGCTAACACCAGGTCGCGGCCCCCCGGATTCCCTGGGAGAGCCAGGAACAGATCCAGGACCAATAGCCGGTAGCAGGTAAACAGATCAGGACGAGACAGGAGGATAGTCAGGACAAGCCAAGATCAGGGCGGGCAGCAGGTAATCAGAATCCAAAGACAAGCCGGGTCAGGTAAACAGGAACAGCAGATATAACAGGCACAGGATACAGGAGAGCTGAAGACAACACAGCAAAGTGCAGTGCTGCTGGGCTGTTTAAATAAGGCAGCCTGTTTGCCAATTACAGCAATTAGTCTGCTCTAGGTTAACCCTTTAGGAGACTCATGACAGCACATCAGTGTGCTCAGGAAGCATTCCTAACAGCGCCTGCGCAGGGTATTGAGTCTCTGACACAGGGAAGCTGTTCTGCTGGAGGTCCGTAGGTTGGAAGATGAATACTCGGCCACTCCGGGACCTGCGGCCTATGCGGCCCTGGAGGAGGCCAGGAGGCGTTTGGCCTTGTTGGATACTGATTTTGCACATGCCAACCTTAAACATAGAGCGGAGTCACTTTTTGAGAAGGGAGACAAGAATGGTAAGCTTTTGGCCTTTTTGGTGGCAGATCAGAGGGCTTCGGTAAGTGTTCCGTGCATCAAGTCTAGTTCAGGGGAACTGGTTAGGGACCCGGGGGAGATCTCCCGGGTCTTTATGGATTACTACTCTGATACCTATTCCCCCCTGCCTGCATATGACCTGGAGGAGTTGGAGCGCCTTTTATCTGGCTTGCCGGTTCCGGTCTTGGAGGGTGAGGACAGTGCATGGCTGGACAATGACATCACGTTGAAGGAAATAGAGAGAGCCATCTCATCCTTTCCCTCCAATAAATCGCCGGGCCCTGATGGGTTCCCGGTGGAATGGTATCGGCAGTACTCAGACTCCCTGGCTCCCAGGCTCCAGGCATTGTATGCTGCGTGTTTCGATCAGGGGGCCCTGCCGGGTTCCATGCTCGAGGCGTATGTTGTTCTCCTGCCCAAGCCGGGGAAGGATCACACCCTGTGTTCCTCCTACCGCCCCATTGCCTTACTCAATGTGGATCTCAAGATACTCACGAAGGTCTTGGCTACTAGGCTGGCGGTGGTCTTGCCTTCCCTGGTGGACATTGATCAGACCGGGTTTATGCCGGGCAAGTCCACGGACACCAACCTTCGACGTCTGTTTACTCATTTGCAGGTGTCCCATGCCTCGGTTGGCACTAGGGTGGTGGTGTCCTTGGACATTGCCAAGGCCTTCGACACGGTGGATTGGGGGTACATGGGGGTGGTGCTGAGGCGCATGGGGTTTGGTCCTAAATTTTGCAAGTGGATTTCCCTCTTGTACTCCTCCCCGCGTATGGCGTTGAAGATTGGATCCTCCCTGTCTCCCTTTTTTGCAGTGGGTAGGGGGACTAGGCAGGGCTGCCCTCTTTCACCCTTTTTGTTCTCTCTGATGATTGAACCCTTGGCTATTGCATTGCGTGCATCTCCGGAGGTGGGGGCTCTGGAAGTGGGCTCCATTAAGGAGTGCCTGGCACTTTATGCGGATGATATGCTTTTATTTTTGAAGGATCCCAATGCTTCCCTGCGGGCGGTATTCAATATCCTGGACACTTTTGCAAAGTTCTCCGGCCTAAGGGTAAATTGGGATAAATCCACTATGCTCCCTATTGATCCTGGTGCCATTGCTGCAGCTGATGGGGCGCTACCGTTGAAATGGGTGACGGAGTTCACCTACCTGGAAGTCAGGGTGTCGGCGAGGGTGGCAGATTATCTTACTTTGAATCTTAACCCATTGCTGGAGGTCTTTAAACGCAGGGCGGAGGTGTGGCGCGACTTACCTTTGTCGGTTCTGGGGCGCATTAACTTGGTGAAAATGAAACTTCTCCCTGTCTTTCTGTATTTCCTTAGAAATTCCCCGGTGTGGGTCCCGCGTTCTTTCTTCCGCCGCGTTCATGACCAGATGCAGGTGCTGGTGGAGCCAGGAGCCACTGGTGTTTCCCCGGCCTCCCCATTGTGGTGGAAACCCAAGTTTCCTCATTTTGCCTCGATCCCTGATCCTACCATCTGGGCCGTTAAGGGGGTGAAGTTGCTGGGGGATATTGTCTCTGGTGGGGAGCTGTGCACCTTTGATGCCCTGAAGGCGCGTTATGATCTTCCAAATGGGTATTTTTTTCGCTATCTTCAACTTCGCCATGCGTTTGTGGCACAATTCGGTTCCTCTCGGGTTGTGATTAAAGCTTCAGCTCTTGAAACGGCGATACAAGCGGCGGATATGCGGAAGCCTCTCTCAGAATTGTACAGGGAATTGTTCGCTATCACTCCACCTGCTGTACGTAGGTGTCGGGAACGCTGGGTGGAGGAGGTGCCTGACCTGGATGGTGATGACTGGGATGATATGTGGAGTTCACCCTTCGCCTACCTGGTCTCTGCGAGGGACCGTGTGATTCACTTTAAATTTCTGCATCGGATTTATTACATGCCGGCGAGGCTGGCACGTATTTATCGGACGGCCTCGGCGGAGTGCTGGCGTTGTTCCCATTCACCGGCGGACTTCAGTCACATCTTCTGGGGGTGCCCGGTGGTCAAGGACTATTGGGCATCCGTCTTAGCTTGTATTGTGGAGGTGGTTAAGATTCCGGTCCCCAGCTCCGTGGAGGTTTGCCTCTTGGGGTTGGTGGATGGCTTGGCCCCTGCGAGGGCCGTTCGTACTTTGGTCAGCTTACTGCTTTTCTATGCTCGCAAGGCTCTGCTCTTACACTGGAAGAGTCCCTTGGCTCCCACGATCCTTTTCTGGAAAGGCTTGGTTAATAAAGTGACTCCGCTCTATAAGGCCACGTATCTCAGTAGGGGATGCCCCCGCAAGTTTGATAAAGTATGGAAAACATGGATAGACTCTCCGGCCTCGACCTCCGTTGATCAGCTTTAGTGTTCTGTGTGCTACTGTTCGGGATTGTCTGGGGGGGGGGGATGGACATGCCGGTTGGTGATATTTTCCTGTTCATTGTGTTCTTACTGTATGTATAGAAGTCTCTCTATTTTTTTACTAAGCCATGGGGTTGCTGCTAGTGGGCTCTGTGCTGGACTAATCTATATGTTCTATGACCTTACTACTGGATAATTGGAGCAGACTTGAGGGGTATCTTTATTACTGATGGAAGCTTTGTTTTTGCACTGGACATGCTGGAGGGAGCCTGGAGTGGGGGGTGGTATGGGAGGGGTTTGACCTGTTGTCACTGTTTATGCTTGTTGCCCTGCGTGGCATTGTCTTGTCTGTTTTTTTTTTGTGCAAAAATTCAATAAAAACAAATTTTCAAAAAAAAGAAGTGCTAGCAACATTGACTTTCATGCATTAAGCCAATCTCTTGACATTGCCGCCTCTCAGTATTGACAAACCGTCACAGAGAAAGGGGGAACAGGAAAATTCTCAACCTTGCAAGGAAGTTGAGAAATTCTTACCACAATGTGATAATACTAACCAATTCACCTGACATTAAACAATTGTATTATGTTATGCACCAGAAAAAGCACAAACCAGGCAAATATTGTCTGTTATTTGAAAAAAGTTGTGTTTGCATCCATTCCTAGAGAGGTAAGAGCTGGTTGGAACTGGAGGATTGTTTTGCTTTTGCAACAGAATGTATGTTGATACATGTATTAAGCCTCATCTATTGAAAAAAAATTGAAATGTAAGCAATATGAAGTGCAACTGATTACCTATAAGAATACAATAGAAAAGATGGTTTAGGTCATTTTTGGCAAATCAAAAAGAATTTGTACAGTCAGATCTTAAAGCGTGTTACCAATTTATTGGTATATTTTTAACTGTTCCCTTTGGTTCATTATTGTGATAGACCCAACTGGGACAGGGGCTTTTGGAGGGGAGTATGGGCTAGCCTTCTACCCACTGTTTATGGCCCATGGAGGAGACCGGGATTTTATCTGCTTCTCCCGGTCAGAGCATGGAGGAGAGCCGGATCTTGAAACCCTTTGACAGGCAAGGAAGTCCCCAGAACAGTGGTACGTCTGCGGGAACATTGTGTCAGAGAGATCGTTGAGACGCACCTTCACCAGCCGTCAATATGGAACTCTTCTTGGGCATATTTCTTATCTTGCCCCGACTGGTCCTGGAGAGCTGTATAATGTAGCATTTGACCATTTTTCCCCGGCTACTACTAAGTTTATATCATTAATGTTTTATACAATTTCCGCCGAAAGGTGTACCACTTGGTGACGTAGATGCGAGCTGCATCTGAGGTGGGACATGTAGAAACGAGTGGTTTAATGTACTTGATGGGTCCAGGGCTGTGGAACTGTTTCTGGGCATCCTGGTAGGAACACCCTGGCGAATCAAGAATTATTGTGGGCATGTTTTCCAGCACATAGACTAGAGAGGCAGGGTAAGGAATTCTTGTGACTACTAACCATACTGATAAGACTTGTCTAGGTGACTAGCTGTTAATTAGATTAATGTTTTTAAGGCATTGTCATGTTTTTTACTGGTTGTATGTCTTATCTATGCTAATATCCCAAAGAGGGGAATGTCATCCTGGTGGTATAAAGCATGTATCTGGGTTTCAATAAACAGTTATTCCTTTGGTTTTACCTCAACATCTTGTCTGTGTATGATGATTATGTTTGGGGTGAAGGTCTAGTATTAGCTACTGGTCTGCTGGAAGGGTATGGAGTGCAGGAGGCACACAGTTGGGGTGCCAGGCGGTCTGTTACAATCATCATCATCCACTTAATAATGTTCATCTTAGTTAGACATGTTCAGCTGACATTTGCTAAGCAAGAGCAGTATTTTATAGATAGTGATGTGAGTCTCGCGCTATCTAGAGGATTACTTATATATGTGTTACACCCCTTAAAGCTGCGTATACCCGTTCTGTGAACCAGACAGTGTATAGACAAGTTAAAGGAGGGGGGAGGTATCGCGCTCCAGGGAAAACTAAAATGGCTCTCACTCAATAGTGAAAAAATAGTGATACTAAAATTATATAGATCAGAATAAATTATCTCTGTGATAGTGTTCAAAATCAATAGATATTCCTAGAATTCCACACTTAAATATATAACTTGAAATAAATATAACGATATCTTCAGATTCCCTGAAGAAGCCACGTGACCGGAAGTGGCGTAACGCGTAGGGCGGTATACCGGAAGTGACGTCAGAAAGAGGAAAGAAAGTCCGCAGTGAAGCTGTACTCTTTGAAAGGCTTTCATACCTTCGTTTTTATGTGAGTGAAATATATTTTATTCAAATAAATGGTTTTATGGAGATACTGCACTATATAAGCACTTTTCTTTGAGATCCGTGGAATATCCAGAGAGTATTTACCCCGATCCCAATAAGAGGCTATCACCATCCCCTGTCTGTGGAGTGGGTAAGAAGAGGAGTGGAAAAGGAGAGCCATATAACTATAAGGCGCATTCCTTTATATATTGAGGTGAGCGGTTAGCACACCCTTAGGGGTCTTAAGGATTAAGAAGCACCCCCATTAACATTTGGTGAAAGGTGGAGGTTTAACAGTGAAGAAAAAAAGAAGGAATACCGCTGATGCGGGTTAAATGATTTGGACATTATTTGGACACTATAAACATGTTTGTTCACTCATAAGCACTTTATATTTACCTGCTTTTACTTATTTACATTGTATGAGCACTTGTCACTTTATTCACCTTTAGTTTATTAGTTTAAAGCAAAGTTCAGCTTTTTGATAACAGCACTAGAGCACTTTATATATTTTATATTGGAATTGATTTCACTAATATCGTTATTTATTTCAAGTTACATATTTAAGTGTGGAATTCTAGGAATATGTATTGATTTTGAACACTATCACAGAGATAATTTATTCTGATCTATATAATTTTAGTATCACTATTTTTTTCACTATTGAGTTATAGCCATTTTAGTTTTCCCTGGAGCGCGATACCTCCCCCTCCATTAACAAGAGCAGTATTTTGTTAGCAATCCTTTACCACAGACTAGAGGAGCATCTCTTTTACAAGTAGTGTGGGAAAAGATTAAATAAGGATGAGAGCCTTCTCCATGCAGTCTGGTGATGAATAAATATGGCACATTTTAACCACTTTAGGACCGCCCACCGTACATATACTGCGGCAGAGCAGCCCTTAAGCGCAAAATCATGTACGTGATTTTGCTTTAAGGCTCTAGGGGGTGTGCGCGTTCCGCCGGAGCCAAGCTCCTGCTGTGATTAGACACAGTGGGAGCCAGTCCGTGGGCACCACTGGCCTCCCATGATTGTCAAGGAGACTGACAGAACGGATGTCTGCCTATGTAAATAAGGCAGACGGCTGTTCTGTCAGACAGGAAGGGAGACATTGTGTGTTCCTAGTAATCTCCCTTCCTGCAGTTAGTCCAGTCCCCCTACATTTCGAAAACATTCTTTAGGAGCACACTTAACCCCTTGATCGCCCCTGATGTTAACCTCTTCCCTGCCAGTGTCATTTATACAGCAACAGTGCATATTATTTACCACTGATCACTGTATTTGTTTCACTGGTCCCCAAAAACTGTCAGATTTGTCATAGTTTGTAAACACTATAACTTTTGCGCAAACCAATTAATATACGCTTTTTGGGATTGTTTTTACCAAAAATATGTAGCAGAAAAGAAATTGGTCTAAACTGATGAAGAAATTAGATTTTTTACATTTTTTTATTGGGAATGTTTTATAGCAGAAAGTAAAAAATTTTTTTCAAAATTGTCGGTCTTTTTTTGTTTATAGCTCATAAAATAAAAACCGCAGAGGTGATCAAATACCATAAAAAAAGCTTTATTTGTGAGAAAAAAGAACATCAATTTTATGTGGGTACAGCGTTGCACGACCGCGCAATTGTCTGTTAAAGCAACGCAGTGCCGTATCGCAAAAAATGGCCTGGTCATTAAGGGGGTAAGACCTTCTGGGGCTGAAGTTGTTAAACATACTCCTTCATCAAGCACGTGAACCAAACAGTGATAGTAATGACTAAGATCTTAGGCTGCTCTTCGAATGAGAGAAACAACCTATGGATTTCTAAGGCCATGTTCACACCTAAGCGTTTTTCAGCTCGTAAAACACTCATCTCTGAACTTCCAAAACACCCAAGAAGCAAAATCCCATTCATTTCAATGGCCCCTGTGCACATATGAGCGTTTTGTCACCTGAAGCAAAACACCTGAAGCTCAAAAAATTCCTTAACCTTTTTTTTTATGGCAGATTACAAGCATTTTTGTTAGATGTCAATGCCTGCCTCAAAACACCTGCAAAAAAAGGCCTGAAAAAATGCCCAAAAAAACACCCAAGAAAACGCCTGAAAATGATACGCTCAGGTGTGAATGGAGCCTAAATAAAAAAATCTATCACAGATTCTGTAACTGAGCAACCAAAAACAGATCTGAGGCAGCAGTATCTCTGTAGGGCAGGGGTGGGGAACCTTTTTTCTACCAAGGGCCATTTGGATTTTTGTAACATCATTCGGGGGCCGCACAAAATGTAAGCATAAATGTAATAGGCATTGCTTTGCGGCAAAAAACGCTGTAAAAAATTGCGTGACTTTGAGGTCACAAAAGTGTGAACGGGGCCTTCAGTAATCAAGGTATAGTGTGCCCTCTTTCAATGCAGACTGACCACAGCATGCCCCCTTTCAATGCAGAGTGACCACAGCGTGCCCCCCTTTCAATGCAGACTGACCACAGCATGCCCCCTTTCAATGCAGAGTGACCACAGCGTGCCCCCCTTTCAATGCAGACTGACCACAGCGTGCCCCCTTTAAATGCGGAGTGACCACAGCGTGCCCCCTTTCAATGCAGACTGACCACAGCATGCCCCCTTTCAATGCAGACTGACCACAGCTTGCCCTCCTTTCAATGCAGACTGACCACAGCATGCCCCCTTTCAATGCAGACTGACCACAGCGTGCCCCCTTTAAATGCGGAGTGACCACAGCGTGCCCCCTTTCAATGCAGAGTGACCACAGCGTGCCCCCTTTCAATGCAGACTGACCACAGCTTGCCCTCCTTTCAATGCAGACTGACCACAGCGTGCCCCCCTTTCAATGCAGACTGACCACAGCGTGCCCCCTTTCAATGCAGAGTGACCACAGCGTGCCCCCTTTCAATGCAGAGTGACCACAGCGTGCCCCCTTTCAATGCAGACTGACCACAGCATGCCCCCTTTCAATGCAGACTGACCACAGCATGCCCCCTTTCAATGCAGACTGACCACAGCTTGCATCCTTTCAATGCAGACTGACCACAGCATGCCCCCTTTCAATGCAGACTGACCACAGCGTGCCCCCCTTTCAATGCAGACTAACCACAGCGTGCCCCCCTTTCAATGCGGAGTGACCACAGCGTGCCCCCTTTCAATGCGGAGTGACCACAGCGTGCCCCCTTTCAATGCGGAGTGACCACAGCGTGCCCCCTTTCAATGCAGAGTGCCACTTTCAATGCGGAGTGCCCAGAGTGTGCCCCCTTTCAATGCGGAGTGCCCAGAGCGTGCCCCCTTTCAATGCGGAGTGCCCAGAGCGTGCCCCCTTTCAATGCGGAGTGACCACAGTGTGCCCCCTTTCAATGCAGACTGACCACAGCGTACCCCCTTTGAATGCGGAGTGACCACAGCGTGCCCCCTTTCAATGCGGAGTGACCACAGCGTGCCCTCATCAATGCAGAGTGACCACAGCGTGCCCCCATCAATGCGGAGTGACCACAGCGTGCCCCCTTTCAATGCGGAGTGCCCACAGCGTACCCCCTTTCAATGCGGAGTGCCCACAGCGTACCCCCTTTCAATGCGGAGTGCCCACAGCGTACCCCCTTTCAATGCGGAATGACCACAGCGTGCCCCCTTTCAATGCGGAGTGACCACAGCGTGCCCCCTTTCAATGCAGAGTGCCACTTTCAATGCGGAGTGCCCAGAGCGTGCCCCCTTTCAATGCGGAGTGACCACAGCGTGCCCCCTTTCAATGCGGAGTGACCACAGCGTGCCCCCTTTCAATGCGGAGTGACCACAGCGTGCCCCCTTTCAATGCAGACTGACCACAGCGTACCCCCTTTCAATGCGGAGTGACCACAGCTTGCCCCCTTTCAATGCGGAGTGACCACAGCGTGCCCCCTTTCAATGCGAGTGCCCAGAGCGTGCCCCCTTTCAATGCGGAGTGCCCCCTTTCAATGCGGAGTGACCACAACGTGCCCCCTTTCAATGACCACAATGCAGAGTGAACAGCGTGCCAAGCCCCAGTGCACTTAACTTACCTGTTGTAGCGGCGGGCGGCTTCCTCTCTTCGTCTCTTCGAGTCCTCCCACGTCCCGCCTCCCTCCTCCTCCTCGGCCAATGACATTGGCCGAGGAGGAGGCGGATCTGTGAGACAGTAGCGAATTTTCATTCGCTATTGTCACACAAATGGGCGGGCTCGAGGTGCACTGCTCTGCTGCGCCTCGGGTCCACCCACAGTGTCAGAACGGAGCCATCGGCTCCTTCTGACACAGCAGCACGGGGGGCGGATCGCAACGATTGTGCGGGCCGGACAGAAGAATCGTGCGGGCCGCATGCGGCCCGCGGGCCGGAGGTTCCCCACCCCTGCTGTAGGGAGTAAAAATCAGGAAAGTATAGAAGTAAAGAATGAAGTAGACTACTGTTTCAACTTGTCACCAACTTTACTATGACTTTGGTAAAAAGTCAGAGAGCATCTGAGAATAGTGAATGTTAGAGCTCAGAAATAAAGGTGTAGTGTATATGGCCAGTAGCTGAATGTCCTGGAGTCTGGAGAATTCAGCATAGAACAATATGCATGCTTTAGGCCTGTGGAAAACACACACACTTTGAAAATTACAATCCCCTAGGTATATTAAAGAGCTTTATCCTTGTGTTTGGCAGCGTTCAAGAGCTGGATAGTTAAAGAAGCTTTATATTTTTTTTAACGGGCCTTCGAGTGAGACGGCATGCCGCAGGGTCGTCCACAAAGTCAAGTCGTCCACAAAGTCAACATTTGTAAGCTGTTTGATGGTGTCGGTCACTGCTTGCCAAAAAGGTTTAATCACTAGGCATTCCCAGAAAATATGGAACATAGTCCCTTTAGCGCCGTCGCAACGCCAGCATCTATCCTATACTTGTGGGAAAAACAATGTAACAGGGAGGGTACCCTATACCACCGCGTGAGGATCTTGTAACCCTTTCCTGTATCTTAGAGGCAATAGATGACTTTTTTTGCAAAGAGAAGAATCTTATCTTTTTGGGCATCTGTAAAGGTGGTGTGTAGGTCCGACTCCCATTGTGCAAGAAAGGGAGGGGAGAAGTCCCGGGTGATTTCTGGCACTCCGCTCCTACATGTAAAAATCATAATTTTTTTGCTAGAAAATTACTCTGAACCCCCAAACATTATATATATTTTTTTAGCAGAGACCCTAGGGAATAAAATGGCGGTCATTGCAACTTTTTTTGGAAAAAAAAAACTGTTTTGTGAATTAAAAAAAAAAAAAGAACTACTAAAGTTAACCCAATTTTTGGTTATGCCGAGTAAATAGATACCTGACATGTCACGCTTTAAAATTGCGCACACTTGTGGAATGACGCCAAACTTCGGTACTTAAAAATCTCTATAAGCGACGCTTTAAAGTTTTTTACAGGTTACCAGTTTAGAGTTACAGTGGAGGTCTTAAGCTATAAATGTTGCTCTTGCTCTAACGTTCGCAGCAATAACTCACATGTATGGATTGAACGCCATTTAAATATGTGGCCGTGACGTACGCATGCGTTTGCTTCTCCGTGCGAGCACACACATTTTTTATTTTTTTTTTATTGTTTGTTTTATTTTTATTTTTACACTTTCTTCTTAATTTTTTTTTTTTTTTTTGATCACTTTTATTCCTCTCACAAGGAATGTAAACATCCCTTGTAATAGGAATAGTGAATGACAGGTCCTCTTTATGGGGAGATCTGGGGTCAATAAGACCTCAGATCTCTCCTACAGGCTAGAAAGCCTGAAATAAAAATAAAAAAAAACACAATCTCGACTATTTAGCCAAGATCAGTGCAGTATTGAATAACATTGCAGTCTATCATTTTTTTTAGCCTTTGTTCTATATTTATTTTAAAATGTACTTTTAAAATATAGTTAATAATGGTGGATAGTCATGCGTTTTTGGCCTCAATTGTGTTTCAAGATAAGAGGGATAACATTGCAGCCTATTATTTTAGCCTTTGTTCTATATTTATTTATCCCATTGTCCATTCTTTATATTCTTTATATCCATTAATTATGGCAGTTTATTTGAGGATGGGTAATGTTGTTGTAGTAAGGCTGCTACGTTCTGGTTGTGTCAACAGGGGGTTAACTAGGGCAGTGCTGGTATGTTTGTTTCCGGCTTCAGATGGGTGTGTAAGTGTGACAATGTAAAAACACACACTGGGGCGGGACGGAAGGAGTGAATACCTGGCTGCCTTGTAATCTTATGGACGAGTTGCAGCTCATTGGCTCTATATATTGTGGGGATGACAGGCTCCTACACAAGCCGCTGAGGAAGTCTCTTCCCTTATGGGACGTCACGCGTGCGGAAGGGAGGAGCTGTGAAATCACCCGCTGTCTCACAGAGCCGCTCGAGGAACTGTAAGACTGTTACATTCAGCAAGAGAGGATGTAACGTGCCTGCTGTATGCTGTTAAGTAAGAGGCTTTCTTATGTTTTAATTAATAAATGTGTTAGACATACTTCACTATGTGCGATCCCTTGCCTTTCTTTGAGTCACACCACTAAGAGAGCAAGCTTTTGGATTGTCTAATCGGTATCCCCTGGAGGTATTTGGAGAAACTGGGATCATCCCATCCATCCATTCTGCCAAAGGTGTTATCGTCAGTGTTCAGTTGCAAGTGGAACCTGTCCTGGTGTTTTTGACCCTTTGTGGTTAGTGCTTTGAGGTGAGAGGCCATTCTATCTGGTGCTGGATTTGTAGTTTTAAGACCACAGCATTAGCTCTGAGTGCATCTTTATCCACACGGAGCCCTTCCTCCTTTGCATGGACTATATTTCCTATTCAATTGATTCATTTTAGTTTTAGTGCTGTGCTAATTTCCTATCAGTATTGAAAAATGTCAGGCCGGATGTGACGTCATTACGTCGCGCCCTGGCCTTCGAGAGTCATAGAGATTTCCGGGGACCATCTGGTCCTCGCAGTCTCTATGGTTAACTTCCGCCGGTGGCCGATTCCTTTTCCGGCTCGCTGATCACACGGGCAAGCCGGTAGAAGCACCGGAGGGCGGCAGGAGGAGGGGGATGTCCCCTCCCCTCGCCTGTAAGAACGAACAAGCGGCTGAACAGCCGCAATAATTGTTCTTATGGTGAAGGGAATCACCGGCTGAAAAAAATGATATCTGAATGATGCCTGCAGCTGCAGGCATCATTCAGATATTCCCACTTAAAGCCGAGGACATCATATGACGTCCAGCGGTAAGGAGGTGGATGAGAACCAGCTATATACTGGTTGGTAAGAATGCCGGTGGGCCGCTGGCTAAGAAAAAAAAAGTCTGGAAACCGGTGCTTAGCAGTGGTTACCAGGGTTTAGGAGCTTCTACGAGCTGTCCGCTTTTTTTCTGACGGCAATTTGCTCCCATAAAAGCAAAAAAACGTTTTTTTTCTCTCCTTCTAGAAACTGAAGCTTGAAAAACACTTCTAGCTTAGCATGCATGGACACATAGGATAACACTACTTGCTTTGAGGGGCAGAAAAAAATGCTCAAAGCAGCTGCTTGGAGCTTAAAAATAAGCTAGTGTACATGGAGCCTTAGATTGTAAGATCCAGGAGCAGGTCCCTCCTATTCCTTTGTATTGAACAGTACTCGTACTGTCTTCCTAAAGCTCTGCTCAAACTGTTGATGTTATATAAATCATGTACAATAATAATATAAGGATAATAAACAAGATGACACAGAATACAATGTCTAACGTTTCAAGGGTTAAGAACAGCCCCCTTTATCCAGGCTACATTGAAAACAAAGACTATAAAATAATCAAATGAAACTAGAAATGACTATTAGTCTCTTAGTATAGATAACTGAGTTGCAAAAATAAATATTAATCACAAAATCCAAACCTGTACTACTAAACGATATGGAAATGAAGACATGAATCATTTGTATATTAACCACTTAAGCCTCGGAGGATTTGGCTGCTCAAAGACCAGGGGGTATTTTGCGATTCGGCACTGCGTGACTTTAACGGACAATTGCGCGGTCGTGCGACGCTGTACCCAAAGGAAATTGACGTCCTTTTTTTCCCACAAACAGAGCTTTCTTTTGGTGGTATTTAATCACCTGTGCGATTTTTTACTTTTTGTGCTATAAACAAAAAAAGAGCGACAATTTTGAAAAAATAATATTTTTCATATTTTTTTTTATATGAAATTCCCCCCCAAAAAAATATCAAAATTTTTTAACATTTTAGGCCAATTTGTTTTCCGCTACATATGTTTGGTAAAAAAAAATTGCAATAAGGGTCTTTTGATTGGTTTGCGCAAAAGTTATTGCGTTTACTAACTAAGGGAAAGATTTTTGTCATTTTTATTATTTTTTTTTTAACAAGTAATGGCGGCGATCTGCGATTTTTTTTGTGGGACTGCGACATTGCGGCGGACAGATCGGACCCTTGACTGACATTTTTTACACTTTTTGGGGTACCAGTGACATTACTACAGTAATCAGTGCTATACATATGCACTGTTACTGTAAAAATGACACTGGCAGGGAAGGGGTTAACTTTATTAGAGAGAAGGGGTTAAGTGTGTCCCTAGGGGCGTGCTTCTAACTGTAAAGGGGCGTTGCTTTTGATGTAACCACAGAGACATACGATCCTACATAGCAGGATCGTATGATCTCTGCTGTTACATCAGGGAGAATGACAGGCGGCTTTGTTTACATTAGCCGCCTACCTTTCTCCCTCTCTAGTGGGAGATCGCGAGTGACCGGCGGACATCGGACCCGCCGGTCACTCGCGCGGGGATGCACGCGAACGAGCGGGGGCGGGAGCGCACCTCCGGCGGCGCGCGTTTGCCCCCTATTGGCTCGCAGGCGAGTGACGTACCCATATGTCACTTTGCCTGCACGGGGCTGACCGCCGCAGTATATGTACTTTGGGGCGGTCGGCAAGTGGTTAATGACAACAATAAAGTCTTATTACTTACATTTAGGTAGTAGTATAAATGAAGATTCTGTGATTAGATTTAGGTATTACAATAATCTACTTATTGAAAGAGCAATAGGTATTTTTACTTTAATTTGCTTCTTTTTAAATGATTTGTTTTTCTTGTAGTCCTGATGAAAGGGAACTGTTCCTAGCCCCCAAAACACATTGGCTGTTTAATTCCATGTCACCTCGTTTAAATAAAGTGGTTGTAACCCTAAAAAAAAAAAAAAAAAAAAAAAGATCCTGTTCCTTTAAAGCATGCATAATAGCACAATGTTAGTGCTGTGTAATTTGTCTCTTTGCATAATCTAAAATACCTGGCTGATCCTGCCTTGGTAGGTTTGCAGTTGTGCCATACTCTTTTAATTTTCGGATGATGGATTGAACAGTGCTACGATGTTCAAAGCCTGGGATATTTTTTTATAACCTAACCCTGCTTTAAACTTGTTAACAACGTTGTCCCTGACCTGTCTGGTGTCTTCCTTGGCCTTCATGATGCTGTTTGATCAGTAAGGTTCTCTAACAAACCTCTGAGGGCTTCACAGAACACCTGTATTCATACTGAAATTAAATTACACACAGACCGACTCTACTAATTTGGTGACTTCTGAAGGCAATTAGCTTCACTAGATTTTAGTTAGGGGTATCAGAGTAAAGGGGTTGAATACAAATGCATGCCACACTTTCAGATATTTATTTGTAAAAAAAAATTAAAAAACATTTTTCATTTTCCTTTCACTTCACAATTATTTGCCACTTTGTGTTGGTCTATCACATAAAATCCCAATAAAATACATTTATCCCCGAGACTGCTCTATTACATATGTGGATTTCACGCTTTGTTCTCTCTTCGTTTCAATTTTTATTGGGAGGGGGTGTCCCCAGGCACAGCTGGTTCCCATTAGGGGTGCTTGGGGAGATGCTTCTCCTGATGTGGCTGAAAGTGTTAATATAACTTACATTGCCACATATGACATACTCTCTAGATTCCGCTGTGGTCTTTTTCGCTCTTGTGAAACATTTTTTTGGTATCGCTTTTGTTGTTTCTCATTGCTATAACCCTGTTTATATTTATGCAATGCCTTCTTGTTTCCTGTATTATTTGAAAAAAATTTCAATAAAAACCTATTGAAAGTAAAAAAATACATTTATGTTTTTGGTAGTAACATGACAAAATGTGGAAACGTTCAGGGAATTCTATTAAGATAACAAAGTGGCTTTACAACCACTTTAAATAAAAATTATTTTGTACTATAAGACTAGTGTTGTGACATTAATACTTTGTTTTAGTGATGAACCGAACATATCCAGGTTCAGTTCAGAGCGGGTTAGCGAACTTTACCAAAATTCAGGGGCTAAATCCAACCCCAATAAAGTCAATGAATGTCAATTCATATAGAACAGGGGTGGGGAACCTTTTTTCTGCCAAGGGCCATTTAGATATTTATAACATCATTCGGGGGCCGTACAAAATTATAAACTTAAAAATGAGCCTGTTATATTTGGTCAAACATTTAATTAACTTACCCCTAATGTGATGGCCGGAACTGCTTCTCTTTGGTGAGGTGTGTGATGTTAGCTGGTATTGATGGTGTTGCTACTCGCAACTGGTTGTTGGCTGGTGGTGGGTACTGCTGGTGGGAAATGCTGGCTGGTACTGCTGGTGGGTACTGCTGGTGGGAAAGACTGGCTGGTACTGCTGGTGGGTACTGTTGGTGGGAAAGACTGGCTGGTACTGCTGTGGGTACTGCTGGCTGGTACAGCTGGTATCACTGTTTGTTCCTCTGTGCTGAGTGGGTGTAATAGGTGTGGTTTCATAATTATCAATCAGCTGTGCAGCTGCAGAGCACTAATGAGGAAATCTGCTGGGCCTGCATCCCTTTAGATGTGTTCCTAATGAGAGTATCTCACCAAAAATGACATTTTTGTTGCAGGGGGGTGCCTGAAATCTGACTTGTATCTTAGTACAGACTTCTGGAAAAATTGGTGAGCCAATCACACAAGCAGATAATGATGTTGCTGGGGTGTGATCAGTACACATTCTGTGTACAGAACACCTCCAGGTAGCCATATTGCATTGCATTTTCAGAAAATTACAGCGGCTACAGATTGAAAAGGAAAGGTCATTTTTTATTAACGTTCAATTACAATATGACTTGTGTCGCAATTGTATACTCAATTTTTTCTTTATTTGCTATTTTCCCCACTAAAGTGGAGTTACCCTTTAAGGGGACAACCTAGCATGGCCCAATTTAAAAAGTAAAGTTTGAAAAGTTTGGGGGGGGGGGCAGTAGCAAGTACTGTGGAATTCAGAGGTCAGTAGTATGTAACAGGGAGTGCAGAGGTTGGTAATATGTAATGCAGAGTTCAGAGGTCAATAGCATGTAATACACAGTTTAGGGGATAGGCATAAGTAACACAGAATGCAGGGGTAAGTAGTATGTAACTCTCAGGTCAGTAGTGCAGAGTTCAGAGACCAGTAGAATTTAACATAGAGTTCAGGTGTCAAGATGTCTAGTGTCACTGCCCAAAACAGACTGCTGCCCGCACACTAAACCGCTCTGGGCAGGTCCAAACAGACCCTAAGCCTTGGTTGATGCTACTGCATACAGAATGTAGGGTAGACCATTCATTTATATAGGCTGTCCTCAGGTAGTGAAGAAATACATAGGCTGTCCTACCAGCGAGAAATGCAGGGAAAAAAGTCCCTGAGTCTTTTGGAAAATTGTGCCGCACTAAACTGTTTGGTGCAGCAGCACCATGCAGTTTGGCATGCAATTTGCTGATGCGTGGGGTTACATTTAAGAATTAAATGGCAGCCACAGGAAAATTTTGCTTTGCTTTGTTTGTTTCTGTTGTGCTTATCAAGCCTCATGTCTTGAGGTTGCTTGAGGGTGACTACACATGTGTTTTATTTGAAAGACACTGAAAAAGTGTTGTTTGTATTGTTGGGTTGGAAAACCTTACAATTTACTTTTTTTTCTTTTTGTTTTTTAAAGACTCAAAATAATAACTTGATAAGCTTGTTTTCTTTTTGTGTTCTCTGTTGAAAAGGTTCAACAAGTCTTGGTTTTTTAAAAATTTTTTTTAATTTAAATATTTTTTTTTCTTTCTCTGTTTGTTTTTAAAGACTCAAAAGAATAAATTGATAGGCTTGTTTTCTTTTTGTGTTCTTTGTTAAAAAGATTCAACAAATCTTGGTTGGTAGTTTCTGTGTCCACTAGACTAGAGGCATTGTATTAAAACTAAGTCACAGAGAGTTTTAACCGCTTGCCGACCGCCGCACGACTATTTACAGCGGCGGTCAGCCCCTCACAGGCAAAGCGACGTAGGGATACGTCGCTAGCTTGTGAGGGTCTAGGGAGCGAGCCCGCGCCGCCGGAGGCATGCTCCCGCGCGGTCATGGACCCCCCCGCGATTGTGTGCCCGGCGGACCCGATGTCCGCCGGTCACTCGCGATCGTCCGTTAGAGCAGGAGAAAGGCAGGCGGCTAATGTAAACAAGACGCCTGTCATTCTCCCCTGTGTAAGGATAGTGATCATACGGTTCTACTATGTAGGACCGTTGATCACTGTTCCTACACCTCAAGCCACAGCCAATCACAGTTAGAATCACGCCCCTAGGGACACACTCAACCCCTCCCTCTAAAAAAAAGTTAACCCCTTCACTGCCAGTGTCATTTTACAGTAACAGTGCATATGTATAGCACTGATTACTGTAGTAATGTCACTGGTAACCCCAAAAGTGTCAAAAATGTCAGTCAAGGGTCCGATCTGTCCGTCGCAATGTTGCAGTACCGCAAAAAAAAAAAAAATCGCAGATTGCCGCCATTACGCAAAAAAAAAACAACAAAAATGACAAAAATCTTTCCCTTAGTTAGTAAACGCAATAACTTTTGCGCAAACCAATCAAAATTCGCTTTTTGCGATTTTTTTTTTTTACAAAACATATGTAGCATAAAACAAATTGGCCTAAAATGTTAAAAAATTTAGATTTTTACATTTTTTTGGGGGGAATTTCATATAAAAAAAATGTGAAAAATATTGTTATTTTTGCAAAATTGACGCTCTTTTTTTGTTTATAGCGCATGATCAAAAAATGGCACAGGTGATCAAATACCACCAAAAGAAAGCTCTGTTTGTGGGAAAAAAGGACGTCAAATTCGTTTAGGTACAGCGTCGCACGACCGCGCAATTGTCCGTTAAAGTCACGCAGTGCCGAATCGCAAAATAGGCCCTGGTCAGGAAGGGGGTAAAATCTTCCGGGGCTTAAGTGGTTAAGGAATGTACAAGTTGTAATATTTCCCTTTTGGTCAAAGTGGAAATTTAGAGTCAGACTAGTCAAGAAGATACTATTGTTATCTTAATTTTTGTGTCTCCACCCTGTTGCATATTCTAGTTTTAACCACTTAAGCCCCAGGAGATTTTACCCCCTTCCTGACCAGGGCCTATTTTGCGATTCGGCACGGTGTGACTTTAACGGACAATTGCGCAGTCGTGCGACGCTGTACCCAAATGAAATTGACTTTTTTTTCCTACAAACAGAGCTTTCTTTTGGTGGTATTTGATCACCTGTGCGATTTTTTTGATCATGCGCTATAAACAAAAAAAGAGCGACAATCTTGCAAAAATAACAATATTTTTCAAATTTTTTTTATATGAAATTCCCCCCCCCAAAAAATGTAATAATCCAAATTTTTTAACATTTTAGGCCGATTTGTTTTCTGCTACATATGTTTGGTAAAAAAAAAAATCGCAAAAAGCGTATTTTGATTGGTTTGCGCAAAAGTTATTGCGTTTACTAACTAAGGGAAAGATTGTTTTTTTTTTAACGAGTAATGGCGGCGATCTGCGATTTTTTTTGCGGGACTGCGACATTGCGGCGGACAGATCGGACCCTTGACTGACATTTTTGACACTTTTGGGGGTACCAGTGACATTACTACAGTAATCAGTGCTATACATATGCACTGTTACTGTAAAAATGACACTGGGAGGGAAGGAGTTAACTTTATTGGAGAGGGAGGGGTTAAGTGTGTCCCTAGGGGCGTGCTTCTAACTGTGATTGGATGTGGCTGTGTGTGTAACAGCAGAGATCAACGGTCCTACATAGCAGGACCGTATGATCTGTGCTTTTACACAGGGGAGAATGACAGGCGGCTGTGTTTACATTAGCCTTTCGCCCTCTCCACCCGACAATCGCGAGTGACCGGCGGACATCGGGTCAGCTGGTCACACGCGCGGGCTGCTTAGGGAACGAGCGGGGGCGGGAGCGCGCCTCCGGCGGCGCGCTCGCCCCCTATTGGCTCCCAGGCTAGTGACGTATCGGTACGTCACCTTGCCTGGGAGGGGCTGACCGCCGCCGTATATAGTCAGGCGGCAAGTGGTTAAACATCTGTGGTGTTACTGCACAACATGGAGAAATTGATTGCCAAGATTGATAAAACTAGAGATAGGGAGCCAATGATAAAAGCAATGGAGGAATCTAAAAGCCCATGGCACTGGGCACAAGAGTATGTAAATGTAAAGCTAACAGAGAAAAAATACAGCAAACATGAGGGTAAGACTGCATTAATACCATGGATTGCAATGCAACTGGTTTGGGTATTCCTAGAGGCAACAGAAAATTATCCTCATCTGGAACTTGTGCTAGGTTGAGCAACTCATTTGAAGGGGGGAGCTCTTGGGAAAGTGCCCCGATATCTGGGACACTGACAGAAAGAGTTGCCAATCCAGTTTTAGACATTAAAGTTTTACAGCCTATAACCACACCAGTGGTTAAGAGACACTTTAAAACTTTACAAAAGATAAAATGCTACACATGTGGATTATTTGGCCACATTTCCAAATTTTGTTTGTCTCCTGGTGAAAAGATAGTGACACACAATCAATAAAGAACCAAGAGGCGGGACATTGAAGTGTATTCACCGCGCTGGGGAACCTGGCCTAGAAGTACTAAATATGAAAAGATCAGATCAGGCATTCCTTCCTCAACTATTCACGCCGAGAATGAGTTTTTACGGTATGAAATTCAAAAACTAAAAGTGGAAAGAGATGATTTTGTCAGAGAATTCCACACTTTTAAAAGAACGTTTATTGAATCCTGGAATTTGAAAGATAAGGAAGGAGGAATTTGCACATTGGGAAGATCCCAAACAGGAATAGGGAAACAGAGAATATAACGTCTATTTCGGTGGTCTACAATGTTGTACGGTTTGATTTCAGTATGTTTTATGGAAAATGGCTAGATTACTAACTTTTATCTATAAGTTTATATTTTACAGGTTCAGTGAACTCATAAAAAAAATACTTACATATAAAGCAGGTGTGTATATAGATGTGCATATATACCTAAAAACACACACCTAACAAAGGTAATGTATTCTAGGCTAGTTACTCGTGTTTCATTGTTTTATTTTTGGTTTCTCTTTCTTTCAGAAAAGTTAATCTGGCAAAACAGCAGACTAGTTGTGTCTGTGTTGTTTTACGCCATAGTTAAATTACATTTAGATTTTTCCATGTTTATTTCTTAACTGATGGTTCTTTTCTCTACTTTCTTAGTCTCCTGTTGCAGGAAACCCATAATAATCCATTAATAAATACATGCACTTTCCCTATCCATCAATGAATGGGTGTGTCTGTGTGATGTAATGGATATGTATGAACTGTCTATGGGTAAACAAACATTTTTTTTTCCAGGGGTCTGAACATATCATGGGTCAATGGCCATTAATAAGAATTGTGATCACAATAACGCGCATGCTTTTGCTTATAATTTCTTTTATAATGAGCTCAGTACTGGTACCAAAAGGTTTCTAAATTAAAAAAAAAAAAAAGAAAAATAGCCTGTGCACAGATATGAGATCTCAATCAATATAACATGTAGAAACTGTAGGAATTTTTTTTTGTTTTTTTGTTTCTCTTTTGTTTTTTTCTGGGGCTCGGCGTGAAGTTTCATTCACTCTGATACTCAGAAATAAAATTCACTCTGATTTCTCAAAAAACTAGAAAAACACATTATTTTGTACCTTATGGCATATTATGGATTCAGTATGTTTTGTGTTTTGTTTTTGTTCCTTTTACCAACAGAGTATAGGTATGTGGTTGTGTCTTTACATTGTTTTTTTTAATGAATGTACTGTCGAGACTGACTCATTACCTCTGCTGGAAGTTTGTTCCAAGCATATGCTACTATTTGAGTATGTTAGGAACCTCTCAGCGAGGTTGAGTGAGGTGTTATTAATCATTTCTTAGTCTTGTATTTTAGGAACAATACACAAACAAACATCAGTGGACAAGGCAGATATGTCCCAGACGTGGCAATATACTTTAGGAAACAAAATAACACAGAGGAACGTACAGCATGTTTTTTTTTATGCTTGCTTTAATGAAAAGCCTCTGAATTGGAGTAATTACAGTCAGGCCTACCTAAATTCTAAAATATTTTTTTTTGTTTGTCTCTTTCATTAACCAGAGTTTCTCTGTATGTTTTTTTTGTTCAAAGCCTGACTTACACAGTCGTGTTAAAAGAGGACCAATTGATATGGTAATCCCTACCATACAGAGTGATAGAGTGTCTTTTGGATAGCTGCAAAGTTTGCAAGCATTTTGATTTTTTTTTTTTTTAACTAACATACAGCTTCAATTCTCTTCAAAAAGAGAAAGGTGTAGGGCAAATGTAATGTTGAGCCTGCACCAAATCTGTACTTATTATTTTTTTTTATCTTAATTTTTATTTTTAATTTTTACACTTTATTTTTTTATTATTTTATTTTTAATTTTTTTTATTCTTATTTTTATTCTTATTTTTTTTTTTTTAACGATTTCTCTTGCTTTCCTTTATCACCCTAATTTTTGGGGTAATTCTTAAGTTTGATTTTGATATATATAAAAAAAAAAAAAAAAAAAGGAGGGGAGTATGGGGAACATTATAGTAAGAACATAATTAAAGCTTTCATAGAGCATGTTGTATATGGGCCAAGTTCCAACAGTTTTTGTATCCCTTCCACCATTGAATAATTGTTTTATATACATTTATTGAAGCTCCCTCTTGTCATTTAGCTATTACCAACTAGGGCAATAGTAACAATAACACCAGGTTTTAGCAACAGTCATTCAAAAATTGTGTGTTTTGTACATGTTACGCATAGTCCGCTCTACAGCCCAGATATGTGGAAGTCATCACATGTGGTCAGTGTTTTTTTTTTTTTTTCTCCAAGTTAAAATCATTGGTCAGTTATTTTTTTTTGGGTGCCATGATTAAGTTCAAAGAGCATCGCTTGCATATCATATCGATGTACTGGGACTTGTGAGACTCATAGTGATTGGCAAATAGCTGGCATGTTATAGTACAATTGTAAAAATAATTTAGTTTAGTTATTCTTGAAGCCATGAGTAACTGGTGACATCACACTTATCCGCATTCTGACATTACGTTATTTTGTCTGCTTGGTTGACACTGCCTACTCTGTTTGGAGCCTGCTAAAGGAATGACCTCTGTCTCACAGCCTGAAAAAGGCGTGACTCCTACAGTAGCTACATACGGTAGCAAAGGACGAAACTATGTGCACACTTGTGTGGCACTAGCCAAGGCTAGCCCATCAGGGTTTGGATAACTGAACACAGTTTCAGTAAACGGAGTCAGTGGTGAGTTGCGGATAGCAACAAAACCCCCCCTGGAAACTTGAAGGGTCACACACAACACAGTGGTAACCAGCAGAAGGCATGGCAGAGTTATCTGCAGGCATATGACAATGGATGAATAAAGTGGGTGATAAAAATCTAGAAGCACCTGGCTGTATAGGGTAACTATTGAAATTGTTAAACATTTCAATGGAAGAGGGTCTCATCATTATGTCGCAGTAAATCTATAGAAAGGCTAAACAAAGGTTCCTACTACTCAGAATTACAAGATAAGCAGTCATTTGAATGCATATGTCTTAAAAGTACGCGTGTTTCTTTCCCTACCTGTGTCCACATTAATAAAGTATAATAAAGGAAAGTCAGGAAAGCTGGTCCAAAGCCTGTTGCGGAATACGCTTTATCCAGTTGGAATCCCCAGGGAAGGCCGTCCCAGAAGCAAGAGCAACAGGACCAGATTTGCATTATGGACATTCGTACTATCATTATTGGACTATTGAGAACTAAGATCCTCATTTTTTTTCTCTTAGTAGTTTGGTCTCTTATTCTTTTTTTTTTTTTTTTTTTTATTATGGAGTTATTACATCCAGAACAAGTAATGAACTGCTGATACTGAGATCCAGGAATGTGGGCTGTAGAGACGGAGAGTTTATAGAGTTTTATTTCAGATAGCAATGACAAAAACTCAAAAGGAGATTACACCTAAACCATTATTTTATGTGGGGCCTTTGCTTTCTGCAGGCCCCAAGCGGGCATCTGTTGCCTTATGAGGAGTTTATGTGTAATCTCCATTACTGTGTTGCCTGATGAGGAGTTATGCATAAATCTCCATTAGTAATTGTAAATAGATATAAATGTACAAAGTTTTGATTTCAGACTCACATTTGTAATTAAATTCCTGTGAGCCAGACATCCTGGGGCCAAGGCAATAGTGATAATACTGTAGGCCATGTCACTCCCCTTGATATATCTATAAAGACTTAGTCTTTAGATATGCAATGAAGGTGATCGTCTGTTCAGGGATGGGCAATTTGCCCAGCAGCTGACCTAGCATGATTAATCCCCCCCCCCCCCCCCCCAGAGAGGAGGACTATCGAGAGGCTGGGTTATGCTCAATATAGGGGATGGGGAAATTGTCCAATCCTGAATAAGATACACCCAGAGGGAGGAGAAGGGTAAGGTTGCTACACCAATCAGCAAGGCAAGATGGATCCATATTAGTGAAGGTGGGAAGGGGAGAAATGTCTCTTGCATTCAGACTAGGAGGAAACTACTGGGGATGGTAACTATGGACTATATCTCTCACACTTAAAATGAATACATGCTTTTTCTGAAACTCTCATGGGAAGGGTAACTATGGACTTTTATCTCCTGCACTTACAATGTATACATTGCTTGTCCTCTTTGTGTCTGTAGTGCTGTGTTTGTATATGAGTATCATACTATTTGTTCAGTTAAACTAGGAATATTTTCAGTTTTTGTATGTACTATAGATAGATTGTTGTAAATTAATTTAGGCTTCCAGGCTATGTACCAATAAAACTAATATTGCTGTTTTGAAGCTTTTACTCATGGTCAAAGAACTCTCATTTAACCCGAATATTGTCTGAGGTAAATTAAATCGCATATCTTCTGGGTAACAACGGCTTCCTTGCAGTCATGAACATATATACCAGATTTTCCCAGCCACCCTCATACAAAGCTGGCCAACGACTTAGTTTGTACAAGTTATGGAACCTTCTCCTTTTTTGAACAGTTTCACACTCAATTTATACACACATGAGCATATCCCCCTCCTGATCAAATTACTACACACAGGTCAGGGGTTGCCTGACTACATTATCCTATGCAGATGAAATTGTATACAGAAATATAATTAACATATCTAAAGAACAACCAACACAAACAGTATATTTCCATTCAGCAACTAATAGATGACAGTGATTCAATCAACCTGAGCAAATTAAGTAGCAGACGGCCATCCTCGAGCTCCTGCAATACAATACACAAACAATAGGTGTAAACACAGAACCTATTGTACATAACAGGTGAGTACATCAGCATATTCAACGATGTCTGGAAGACAGGTGGTTGAGCTGATGATATTAGTATATTGTCTGTCTTTCATTCCCAGTGACAGTGAGTACTGTCACATGAGCCAAGCCTAATGCACAGCAGCCTGGTTGTATCTACAGCCCTGGCCATTAAACATTTCTGCAAACTACATGTTGAGGACACTGGCAGGTACACACAGGCATCTGAATTGTAGGCTGCATCTGTATATAACATTGGCAGCCCAGCACTGAGGACCTGTTAATACAGCCTGCTGTCTCCTGTGGCAATGACCCCCGCAGCTACCTGTTTTGCAGCAGGTGTCCCATCTGGTCTCCCAGACCCTGCTGTGGCTACTTTAACACAGACACAGCTCCTGGTTTTGCAGTGCTGGCCGGGGTGAGTCTCACATTGCTCACTTATTGGTTCTGGCTTTCCTGCTTCTGTTCGGCCCGCCCCTTACGTAGTACTAAAGAGTTCTGTCAGGAACTGGTGGTGGGATGTGGTCGGGATCTACCTGTCAGATGGCTGCAGTCAACAGGAAGATCGCAATTGACGAGTTGCCATCCCACATTCTAGAGTAATAGGCAAGGGATTGCCAAACAAATGGTATTGGGAAATAAAGAAAAACATACATTTTGTTTTTATAAAATTTTGTTAGAAGGGGTGGGGGCTTTTAAGGTTGGGAGCACATGCCTACATTTTTTTTTTGTATGCCTTATGTTACTGCACTGCCTCTGGGGAAGGAAGGAATAACCATGCTGCCCAGTTTCCTAGGTGGTCGTGGTACCACCCCCATCGGTGGCAGATAAATACAAGGGAAGAGTAGCTTCTAGGGTCAGCAGACCAGTGCTCGCTCCATATTTAGAAACTAGAGAGGAGATCATGTCATAATGTGATTGAACTTTGCCTGTTTGTTACCCCTTTGGTGGGAATCTGGTCAGGGTTCCCAGGACATGGAGACTAAGGACCTTATGGACGGTCTTCATTTAGGATAACAGGAGGCACCAGGAGCTGGAGGGATTGAATGACTGCGGATGTTGTTAACAAGAGCTGTATTGTACTGTGAAGATATTGTGGATGAAGTTTCTACAGTAAAGACGAGTTCTATTGTTTACAAGTTTTGCCTTTGTAAAGTTTTTCAAGAAATTAACCACTTTACAACCGGAGGATTTTGCTGTCTTCCGTCCAGGCCACTTTTTGCGATTCGGCGCTGTGCGACTTCAACTGACAATTGCGCGGTCGTGCGACGCCGTACCCAAACGAAATTTACGTCCTTTTTTTCCCACAAACAGAGCTTTCTTTTGGTGGTATTTGATCACCTGTGCGATTTTTACTTTTTGCGCTATAAACAAAAAAAGAGCGTTTATTTTGAAAAAATAACAATATTTTTCACATTTTTTTATATGAAATTCCCCCCAAAAAAGATGTAAAAACCAATTTTTTTAAAAGTTTTTGGCCAATTTGTTTTATGCTACATATGTTTGGTAAAAAAAATCGCAATAAGCGTATTTTGATTGGTTTGCGCAAAAGTTATTGCGTTTACTAACAAAGGGAAAGATTTCTGTCATTTTTGGTGTTTTTTTTTTAACGCGTAATGGCGGCGATCTGCGATTTTTTTTGCGGGACTGCGACATTGCGGCGGACAGACCGGACCCCTGACTGACATTTTTGACACTTTTGGGGGTACCAGTGACATTACTGCAGTAATCAGTGCTATATATATGCACTGTTACTGTAAAAATGACACTGGCAGGGAAGGGGTTAATTTTATTGGAGAGGGAGGGGTTAATGTATGCCTGGTGCTTACTGACGTGTAGGGGGGGAGGTGACTATGTGATTCATGGACAGATCGGATGTCCAGCTATGCTGAACAGTCCGATCTGTCACTCCCTGTCACTATGGAGATCCGCCCGCTGTGTTTACACACAGCGGGCGGATCTCCAGACTCGATCCCCGACGATCGGGTAAGAGCAACGGCGATCGCCGCTGCTCCTCCCCTGGCCCGACTCCCGCTGTGAATGAAAACAGCGGGAGCGAGCCTCCGGCGGCGCGCAAGCGCCGCCCAGAAGGGGAGGAGTCCAGTCACGTTAATACTACGTGACTGGACGATAACGAACCACTCTGCCGCAGTAGTATTACTGTGAGCGGTTGCAGAGTGGTTAATGGGGTAATGGGGTGCATACATAGCATATCACACAACATAGGCATATCAGGGACCAATACAATGTGTGGAAAAGATGCAGTACCATTGTCCTAAGAAGTGGTTAGGTTAATACTGAAGGGGTTGTAATACCATTGCCAGTGAGTACAGTACTAGTGTCTAAGTGCAATATAACAGCCAGCCAGTTGGGAAACTGAGGTTACTTGGCTTAAGTGACAGAGGCCCCCATTAATGAAAGAGACATTGTGCATGTGTTGCTTTCCTGGTGATCCGTACCCCAACTTGGATCCAATTGTTGTAAGGGGCATCCTAGGTACCTGGCCTGGGCATCATGGGAAATGGAGTGAGGCCTCGGGGATCAGAAGTAAAGCTAACGCATGGTATGCAGCTTCCTGGAATACAAATCTAACAATGGAGATAAAGAGTTAAACAACCCTACATCCAGGGGCGTAACTACAGGAGTTGCAATTGCAACCAGGCCCCATGCTCCCGAGGGCCTGTGCGGCTCATCTGTACACCTTGATAGGAGGGGCGGTGGGGGCAGCATGTAGAGAAATCACTGTCCTCCTTATTCCTCCTGTAGCTTCAGGAGGAAAATGGAGGAGACTGGTTTCTCTGTATGCTGCCCCCGCCGCTCCTCCTATCCAGTTCACTTGTGTTCTGCAGTCTTTGGGCTCCTGTGTGCTCCACTGATTCCCCCCAACACTGTGCTTCCGGCTTCCTCCCTCCTCTCTCCTATCGGCTGCTGCAGGGGATGTGTCACAATAGAGAACCAGGAAGGGAAAAGTGATTTTTCGTAATTTTACCCAAAAAATGTTGTTTGAAAAACCGCTGCGCAAATACCGCGTGACAAAAAATATTGCAATGACCATCATTTCATGCTAAAAAAATATATTGTTTGGGGGTTCTACGTAGTTTTCTAGCAAAAAATACTGATTTTAACTTGTAAACAAAAAGTGTTAAAAATAGGCTTGGGGCTTAAGTGGTTAATATTCAAAAAGAAAAGACATCCATGTTAATGTCTAGTATACACATTTATGTCAAGTATGTCATGTTCTGTCCTCAGAGATATTATTATTTCTTTAAACCTACAGCTTGCAAGAACCAAAAAAATTATTAACGTATAGTACATATATTATGTACGTATAAAAAAAAGTCGTAGGCCATAACCGATTCGAGGTTTGTGTACACCTGACCACCCATAGAGCAGAGCGGGCTCTGTCTGTGTCCACTCTGCAGAAATTGAGCGGACACGGACCTGTCATCCACCGCTTTGATCAGTTTTCCAGCAGGACGGTAACCACAGTGCTCATACATAGATCGAAATTCAGCCTATCCTTGCTGAACCAGCCTTATTTCGCTGCATCTATATTCACATATGGGCTAGATTCACACTAACCTTCACCTTAAAATGCAGCTGTTTTACCCTGCATGCTAGTGCAGTGTCGGCTTCAGGAGGAGGGAGAGGGTGATGATATTTCAGCACATCCCACTGCTTGTTTTTTATTTTTATTTTTTTAAGTTTTACTTGTTATTGCATTACAGCATGGTGCAAAGATCTGCTGTGCAGTGAGTGTGGTTCCATCCAGTGCGCTTTTCTATGAGCCCTAGCAGTCTACCTTTATCCATTGTGGAAAAATGCATGCTCCTTCACATAGCGTGACTGTGCCCTGAACCTTATCTACTATATATATATATATATATATATATATATATATATATATTGTGACAGGAAGTCAGGTAAATCTGTGGGTGTTGTCACAGACGGGAGATACATTTCTGCCTTGTTTAGACAATTCACCAATTACTATCAGGTGTCGGCTGCGGAAATAGCCAGAAAGGTTTAAGGACGTTGGAAGGCTTCAGCTATTCAGAATGAGGCAATTAAGGCCTCTATAAGTTATCCAGAGGATGACTACTGATTGCTGCATCCTGAGGCTTTTTGCGTTAAGGAGAGCAGTGAGCTGAGAAAGACTTCTGAAGGTGAGGTGGTGTTGACTTTTTCTGTGTGAAAAGAAAAACAAATAGACTATTGGTTTTCTGCTGTATGACCAGCGGTGTCTGCCCAGCAGTAGGTTGGGACAGACTCCATAGGTAGGTTCCTGTGTTGTGAAGGTAGACGCCCCAAGTGGCCAGGGTTTATTTTATGTTTTGTTTGATTTATGCTGTTTGGATGTTTGCACTTGTTTCCAGCAAATTGGAAGAATAAACCATAGACCGTTTTTCAACCACTCCTCGGCTATCTCTCTGTGTAGCGAACCCACCCAGGGGGTCTCCCACACCGGCTACCGACCCAACCCCTTACAATATATATATATATATATATATATATATATATATATATATATACAGCCCTCAAAAATTCCTCTCGCCTGCTCGCATTTTGCGAGTAGAATTTTGAGGACGGCGAGTAAGAAATAGGGCTGTGCTGTATGGAGAATGTAATGAGAGCCCAGTGCCCGACGCTGTTCACAGCGCAGTCTGCATTCTCTGTGTACAGCTCCTCTCCCCCTCCTGCACCTGGGACCGCCCCTATCTGCCTGCTGAATGTCCCCGCCCCTCACAGGCTCGCAGCGCGAGCATTGCACTCAATTAACTGAGTGCCTGGGACCTCCCCACTCCACTCCCACCCGATACATGTCCCCGCCCCTCACAGGCTCGCAGCGCGAGCATTACACTTAGTTAACTGGGCCCCTGGGACCTACCCACTCCACCCCCCCACCTGATACACATGCTCGCCCCCCACAAAAGACTCCCGCTTTCCACTTACCTCCTAAAGAATGTCCCCGCCCCGCACAGGCTCGCAACTTCAAGGGATGCCTGTGACCACCCTCTCCACCTCCCTCTTCTTGCATAATCAAGGAGGTGGGCGGTGCATGCCTCTGGTGGGCGGGCTCAAACCTTCTCAGTCCATCATAAGCACTGATGCCTGACAACTCCCCCCCCCCCCCCTCCCCTCCTTGGCTGCAGGAGAACGGTGGACATGATGACAACTTTATCTACACAGATCTAAAGCAGAATTCTTCAGTGAAACAAGCTAAAGATGTGGACATTGCTGATGTTGGCTACTACAGGGAGAAAGATGTAAGTATAGATCTTCTAGGGTAGGTAATTTCCACAACAGTTAAATACCACAATGGCTAACTGGACCAAGTTTTCAACATCTTAAAGCCCAAAGGACTTCTCTTGCAGTGTAATGCTGTCAAGGTATATATACATAAATAAACTTAAAGCAGTGTATTTAGGTGGTGCAGGGTATATTGAAGAAAATTACTGTGTATGCAGCCTCACTAGGTATAAGATGTTCAATCAGGCTTTAAAGGACTATTTTTTTTTTCTTTCCTCTTTAAATTGCATGTCAGTCCCAGAAAGAGTTTTACTGTTAATTTAAAGTGGAGGCATTGGTAAAATATATAAAGAAGTGTGCTGTGAGGAAGAAGGGGGAGTGGGGGACTGAGGACATATATGTGCTGGATTGGGGGGGAGTTAATTGGAGGCAAAGATCTGAATCATGCCTTTGCCTCCAATTCCACCCCCCCCCCCAATTAATTTTACCTATGCCTCCAATTCTGCCCCCCCCTCTCCAATCTATCGATCCTATGCCTCCAATTCCACCCCTCCCCCAAACTATCATACATATATGCCTCCAATTCCACCCCCCTCCTGCCAAATCCATCATACCTATGCCCCCAATTCCACCCCCCCCCCCCCCCAATCTATCACACATACAGTGGGTACGGAAAGTATTCAGACCCCCTTAAATTTTTCACTCTTTGTTATATTGCAGCCATTTGCTAAAATCATTTAAGTTCATTCTTCTTCCTCATGAATGTACACATAGCACCCCATACTGACAGAAAAACACAGAATTGTTGACATTGTTGCAGATTTATTAAAAAAGAAAAACTGAAATATCACATGGTCCTAAGTATTCAGACCCTTTGCTCAGTATTTAGTAGAAGCCCCCTTTTGATCTAATACAGCCAGGAGTCTTTTTGGGAAAGATGCAACAAGTCTTTCACACCTGGATTTGGGGGATCCTCTGCCATTCCTCATTGCAGATCCTCTCCAGTTCTGTCAGGTTGGATGGTAAACGTTGGTGGACAGCCATTTTTAGGTCTCTCCAGAGATGCTCAATTGGGTTTAAGTCAGGGCTCTGGCTGGGCCATTCAAGAACAGTCACGGAGTTGTTGTGAAGCCACTCCTTCGTTATTTTAGCTGTGTGCTTAGGGTCATTGTCTTGTTGGAAGGTAAACCTTCGGCCCAGTCTGAGGTCCAGAGCACTCTGGAGAAGGTTTTTGTCCAGGATATCCCTGTACTTGGCCGCATTCATCTTTCCCTCAATTGCAACCAGTCGTCCTGTCCCTGCAGCTGAAAAACACCCCCACAGCATGATGCTGCCACCACCATGCTTCACTGTTTGGACTGTATTGGACAGGTGATGAGCAGTGCCTGGTTTTCTCCACACATACCGCTTAGAATTAAGGCCAAAAAGTTCTATTTTGGTCTCATCAGACCAGAGAATCTTATTTCTCACCATCTTGGGGTCCTTCAGGTGTTTTTTTACCAAACTCCATGCTGGCTTTCATGTGTCTTACACTGAGGAGAGGCTTCCGTCGGCCACTCTGCCATAAAGCCCCGACTGGTGGAGGGCTGCAGTGATGGTTGACTTTCTACAACTTTCTCCCATCTCCTGACTGCATCTCTGGAGCTCAGCCACAGTGATCTTTGGGTTCTTCTTTACCTCTCTCACCAAGGCTCTTCTCCCCCGATAGCTCAGTTTGGCCGGACGGCCAGCTCTAGGAAGGGTTCTGGTCGTCCCAAACGTCTTCCATTTGAGGATTATGGAGGCCACTGTGCTCTTAGGAACCTTAAGTGCAGCAGAAATCTTTTTGTAACCTTGGCCAGATCTGTGCCTTGCTACAATTCTGTCTCTGAGCTCTTCAGGCAGTTCCTTTGACCTCATGATTCTCATTTGCTCTGACATGCATTGTGATCTGGAAGGTCTTATATAGACAGGTGTGTGGCTTTCCTAATCAAGTCCAATCAGTATAATCAAACACAGCTGGACTCAAATGAAGGTGTAGAACCATCTCAAGGATGATCAGAAGAAATGGAAAGCACCTGAGTTAAATATATGAGTGTCACAGCAAAGGGTCTGAATACTTAGGACCATGTGATATTTCAGTTTTTCTCTTTTAATAAATCTGCAACCATGTCAACAATTCTGTGTTTTTCTGTCAGTATGGGGTGCTATGTGTACATTCATGAGGAAGAAGAATGAACTTAAATGATTTTAGCAAATGGCTGCAATATAACAAAGAGTGAAAAATTGAAGGGGGTCTGAATACTTTCCGTACCCACTGTATGCCTTCAATTCCAACCCGCCAATCTATCATACTGTATGATAGTTGGAAGGGAGGAGGGGTGGAATTGGAGGCATAGGTATGATAGACTGGGGAGGAGGGGGTGGAAATGGAGGCATAGGTATTATGGATTTGGTGGGAGGGATGAAAATGGAGCCATGTGTATGATAGATTTGGCGGGAGGGGTGAAAATGGAGGCATAAGTATGATAGATTTGCGGGACGGGGGTGGAATTGGAGGCATAGGTATAATCATTGATTGGCGTGTGGGGTGGGATTGGAGACATAGGTATGATAGATTGGGGAGGAGGTGGGTGGAATTGGAGGCATAGGTATGATGGATTAGGGGGGAGGGGGTGGGATTGGAGGCATAGGTATGGTGGATTGGGGGAAGGAATTGGAGGCATATGTATGATGGATTGGCGGAATATTGAAAGCATAAATGCGCTGTATTGGGAGGGGGGAGGGATTGGAGGCCTAGGTGTGCTGGAGAGGGGAGTTTGGAGGTGTGCTAAAATTGATACTGTTAAAGTTGTTGTTGTTGTTAATATTTATTTTTGTAACTTAATTCTGAATAAAAACATTTAACAGTGTCATTTTATGAGATATTTTATGAGGGCGTGTTTAGGGGCGGAGCAGGGTAGGGTTTAGGTGGGGCAACAAGTGGCGAGTAACTTTTAAGGCCTGGCTAGTAGCTCAGGACTTGAAATTTTGAGCCCTGTATATATATATATATATATACACACACACAACACACACACACACACACACACACACACACACACACACACACACACACACACACACACACAAGCCAGGCTTTTCTGAGTGACTAAGGTACCACACCCTTATCATAAGTGTATCAATCTTTAAAGGCAAAGGCAGCTGTAGGGGGGTATACACATGTTACAGTTGCAGTGCTCTGCATCTCAGGGTGGCAAACATTCCCCTATCACTCCCCTATCAAAACTGGTTGACATCACCCGAATGTGACCCATTCAATATGATAGGACTGCCACTAACCCACAACCGCATGCAGTGCATGTGGTTGCAGCACAGTGGTGCAGGCTTTAAAGCTGGATACACACTATACAACTTTTGTTGTTAGATTTTCTGTAGATTTACCTTCATCTATGTAGTACAAGGGCCTGATTGCATACAAATTGAAAGTGTTTAGATTTGACCTCATATTATATGGTTTTGGTAAATCTAAAGGGAAAAATCTAAAGACAATTGTATAGTGCCCATGTCCTCAATAGGCGGACTCCGGGCCGCGCCCGGACCCCAACGCCCTTAGATTTGGACCGCTGCCTACTTTCTTTTATTACTGGTTGCTAGATCACCGGCCGCCCGGCGTCTAGCAACCTGTGACATCACACGCCCGCCCGCTGCAGTGAGGGAATGGAGCCGCCGCATCCTTCATAGTTCCGGCTCACAGGCAGAGTGATATCAAATGCACTCCGCCTGTAAGAGAAGGAGCCGTACAGAGGAAGCAGCGGCTCTGCTCTCTGCTGCAGCCGCCTGCTTTCTCTATACTCACAGGCGGAGTGCATTTGATATCACTTGGCCTGTGAGCCGGAACTATGAAGGAATTAGAAAGAGGCACCATTTTCAGTGACAGCCGCAGTGGGATATCGCACAGGAGCCCAGCACCACAGATCCAGCACCAGCCAGCACCACAGAGCCAGCACCAGCCAACACCAGCCAGCACCACAGAGCCAACACCAGCCAGCACCACAGAGCCAGCACCACAGAGCCAGCACCAGCCAGCACCATAGAGCCAACACCAGTCAGCACCACAGAGCCAACACCAGCCTGCACCACAGAGCCAGCACCAGTCAGCACCACAGAGCCAACACCAGCCAGCACCACAGAGCCAACACCAGCCAGCACCACAGAGCCAGCACCAGCCAGCACCACAGAGCCAGCACAAGCCAGCACCAGCCAGCACCACAGAGCCAACACCACAGAGCCAGCACCAGCCAGCACCACAGGGCCAACACCAGCCAGCACCACGGAGCCAACACCAGCCAGCACCACGGAGCCAACACCAGCCAGCACCACAGAGCCAACACCAGCCAGCACCACAGAGCCAACACCAGCCAGCATCACAGCACAGAACCACAGAGCCAACACCAGCCAGCACCACAGAGCCAACACCAGCCAGCACCACAGAGCCCAGCACCACAGAGCCCAGCACCACAGAGCCAACACCAGACAGCACCACAGAGCCCAGCACCAGCCAGCACCACAGAGACCAGAAGCCAGGACCAGCAGCCAGACGGTAACTTTTCCGGACCTCGGACTGAATGGAAAATTAGTAAGTGGACCTTTCAATTTTATATTTGAGTACCCCTGGTATAGTGTGTATGGCCCATTAGGTGTTAAAACAGGTAGTGAGGAGATAACATAATGGCTGTAAAAACTCTCTGAAAATCCATCCACCACGGATAACTGTTCCAAAGGGTAACACAAATGTAATAGAGTCCTAAATAATAAACCTAACTTTTATATTAAATATTGCCAATAGTCAATTCACATTTTTACAAAACAATGGTAAGTAAAAAATATATGTGTGGCTCTTCAGCCAGGATAAGTCAGTATGAAACCACCTTGTGTGGGAGACAGTGGGTTGTAGTGTTGATGCTTTTGGTGAAATAGGGAATGCTGGACAAACAAAGCTGGGTGACAGAGGAGAGCTAGGAGTCAGAAGTGCAGTCTCAGTGGTACAAGAGCAAATGCACAGCCTATGTGATATGGGGTTGCAGGGTGATATGAAGTGCTAAGTTAGGGCTTGTCAGGATCTGTGTCATTACGTGGGTCACCTGCTGGTGGCACTGTTGTTCCTGGAACTGAGGGGCGCAGTTCCAGGGCCCACCAGCGGGTGTCTCCCAGCAGCTGGACTGTTCTTTTAATTAAGCTGCACCTGAGGAGGACTGCTGAGGGAATATAAGCCGCCCTTCACTGAGGCTTGTCTCCTGTTCCTGTCCTGTCCTGCAATTGTTTGCTCCATCCCTTTGTATATAGTTTGTTAGGTTCTATTGGGGTTTTGTACTGTTATCATTTATATTTTGTTTACTTGTTTATGGTCACTGGTGTTGGTATTGGAGTGTGTCATTTTGCTTAATAAACTTATTTACATCTTTATCCATCTGGGTCCTGATTCCTTGGTGCAGCCAACTGATCTGATCACTCTTGCTGGATGCCTGCATGTGGTATCCCTGACAGAATACTGAAGCCACTAACGATCAGATCGGTTGCACCTGGGAATTAGGAATTTTCTGGTTGTTGCAAGATGCAGTCAGAGGAGGTCTTTTATTTTTCTTTGCTTGTAACAGAAGACAGGGAATATTGTCGCCAAATTTTGAAAACTTACACTAGCGAGCAGTTGTTGGAATGCATCCGTCTGGCCCACTCGTTTGTTGACAAAGGCAGAGTTTTGTTCAAAGAGATTCAGCCACTTATTCAGCTCTGTGCAGAGTTGGCTTTATCTAATACCCCTAAGGGTGGTGATGATTATTCTCCTCCTTTTAGTGTCTCTCAGGTGGTATCTCTTGTGTGGCTCTTGGAAGATGATAAACCCTATTTTATTGAACATTATTCAGTGTATTCTCCAGAGGCCCTGTTGGATTGCATGAATGCTGTATATTCTCTAATCAGACAAGGGGGTTGTAAATTGAGTTTTGTTCAGGCCTTACTGCAAACCTGGTCAGATCTTTCCAATTTAGCATCAGCTAACTCACACCAATCCACTTCTGCCTCTGGACACCAGTTTTCTCAAAGTTTCTCCTCTCCGTTACCCGTAGCAACCACAGCTGCAGTTAGGTATGGTTTGCTTTCCACTGCTTGTTCATATCCTGGCTTAACGAGTTGCACTTTTCCTGCATTTAACTCTGTGAAAACTTCCTCTACTACTCTGTTGCCCCTAGCAACCTCTCAGAAATACTCCTCTGTAACTGTCTCTCCTTTTCCACCATCTCCCAATACTGCCATTTCGCTTCCATCTACTTCACAATCTATTCATAGCCCTGCAACCACTAGCAAGATTTCTGTATCTAAACCTAAAAAGAAAAGGAGATTTTTCCCAACACATACAATTATACCTGTTACCCAGCCTGCTGATCCAGTGCCCGCTGATCTGGTGCCTCCTACTGAGCCTGTTGATCCAGTGCCCACTGATCCGGTGCCTCCTACTGAGCCTGCTGATCCAATGCCCACTGTTCTGATGCCTGCTGTTCCAGTGCCCGCTGATCTGGTGCCTCCTACTGAGCCCGCTGATCCAGTACCTGCTGTTCCGGTGCCCGCTGATCCGGTGCCTCCTACTGAGCCTGCTGATCCAGTGCCCACTGATCCGTTGCCTTCTACTGAGCCTGCTGATCCAGTGCCCGATGATCCAGTGCCCACTGATCCGGTGCCTCCTACTGAGCCTGCTGATCCAGTGCCCACTGTTCTGATGCCTGCTGTTACAGTGCCCGCTGATCTGGTGCCTCCTACTGAGCCTGCTGGTCAAGTGCCTGCTGTTCTGATGCCTGCTGATCCAGTGCCCGCTGATCTGGTGCCTCTAACTGAGCCTGTTGATCCAGTGCCCACTGATCCGGTGCCTCCTACTGAGCCTGCTGATCCAGTGCCCGCTGTTCTGATGCCTGTTGTTCCAGTGCCCACTGATCTGGTGCCTCCTACTGAGCCTGCTGATCCAGTGCCCACTGTTCTGATGCCTGCTGTTCCAGTGCCCGCTGATCTGGTGCCTTCTACTGAGCCCGCTGATCCAGTGCCTGCTGTTCCGGTGCCCGCTGATCCAGTGCCTCCTACTGAGCCTGCTGACCCAGTGCCCACTGATCCGGTGCCTCCTACTGAGCCTGCTGATCCAGTGCCCACTGTTCTGATGCCTGCTGTTCCAGTGCCCGCTGATCTGGTGCCTCCTACTGAGCCCGCTGATCCAGTGCCTTCTATTCCGGTGCCCGCTGATCCAGTGCCTCCTACTGAGCCTGCTGATCCAGTGCCCTTTGATCCGGTGCCTTCTACTGAGCCTGCTGATCCAGTGCCCGCTGTTCTGATGCCTGTTGTTCCAGTGCCCACTGATCCGGTGCCTCCTACTGAGCCTGCTGATCCAGTGCCTGCTGTTACATTGCCCGCTGATCTGGTGCCTTCTACTGAGCCTGCTGATCCAGTGCCCACTGATCCGGTGCCTCCTACTGAGCCTGCTGATCCAGTGCCTGCTGTTCTGATGCCTGCTGGTCCAGTGCCCGCTGATCCGGTGCCTCCTACTGAGCCTGCTGATCCAGTGCCCGCTGTTCTGGTGCCCGCTGTTCTGGTGACCACTACTGTGCCTGCTGATCCTGTGCCTGCTGATCCTGTGCCTGCTGATCTTGTGCCTGCTGATCCTTTGCCTGCTGACCCAGTGCTTGCTGTTCCAGTGCCTGCTGACCCAGTGCTTGCTGTTCCGGTGCCTGCTGACCCAGTGTTTGCTGATCCAGTGCCTGCTGAGCCACGGTCTGCCGCCCTGTTTGATGTGCCACTGTCTGTTGCCCAGCCTGGTTTGCCACTGCCGGATATCCTGCATGCCGCTGGCGCTCCCCTGCTTGATGTCCAGCTTGCCTTCAGTCCCAGTGTTGGGACATGTGTTGCAATGAGGGCAGGTGTATCCCTAATGTTACGCCTCTTCAGGAACTTGACCTGTGGGGTGCCAAGACGGCTTCCAGACCCTGGTGGTGGGGCGCATGATCAATTGCTGGACTCTGGTGGCACGCCTTCCGGCAAGTTAAAGGACTTTGGCCTAGAGAGTGCTAGAAGACCCGCAGACATGGAGGGGAGACCTTTTTGGACTTTCGGGGTAGAAGCACAATGGAGCGTCCGGAGGCCGCTCCTTAAAGGGGGGGAACTGTCAGGATCTGTGTCATTACGTGGGTCACCTGCTGGTGGCACTGTTGTTCCTGGAACTGAGGGGCGCAGTTCCAGGGCCCACCAGCGGGTGTCTCCCAGCAGCTGGACTGTTCTTTTAATTAAGCTGCACCTGAGGAGGACTGCTGAGGGAATATAAGCCCGCCCTTCACTGAGGCTCAGTGCTTCAGTATTTTCTCTGCTAGCCGTGTCCCTGTCTGAACCTGTATCCTGAAACCTGTATCCTGAAACCTGTATCCTGAAACCTGTATCCTGATCCTGAGTCCTGTTCCCTGCATCCTGCTTCCTTTACCTGGCTCCCTGCTTTCCTTGTCTCCTGTTCCTGTCCTGTCCTGCAATTGTTTGCTCCATCCCTTTGTATATAGTTTGTTAGGTTCTATTGGGGTTTTGTACTGTTATCATTTATATTTTGTTTACTTGTTTATGGTCACTGGTGTTGGTATTGGAGTGTGTCATTTTGCTTAATAAACTTATTTACATCTTTATCCATCTGGGTCCTGATTCCTTGGTGCAGCCAACTGATCTGATCACTCTTGCTGGATGCCTGCATGTGGTATCCCTGACAGGGCTACCGAATGACAGCTGAGTGAAGTGTCAGTGTGCTTGGTGATGGGGGGGGGGGGGCAGTTTCAATGTCAGGCATGCTGGTTGACAAACAGGTCTTGGGTAAATGATGCTGTGCAATGGGAAGTGGTGCATAGTATAGAGTGCTGGGTGATATGGGAGGGCAGTTTCAGTGGTAAAAGTGATATGGGGGTGCTGGGTAAGAGAGGCAGTTTGACATGGGAGTGCAGTGACATGGGGATGCCAGTCGAGCTGTGTTGTGGACAGAAGTTTGTAGTTTTGGTGGCAGTGGGTAATATGGGTTTGTAGTTTCAAGGTGACATGGGATACAGGGTGTGCAATGCCATGGTTGCAGTTTCAGTGGCAAAGTATGAACCTTAGGAGTGTGCTATGTGTGGTATGGTGATATAATGACAGGGGTACAAATTCACACTGAGTGGAGGGGTGCTTGGTGGCAGGGGAATGCAATGTCAAGGAGGCTGGGTGACATGGAATAGGGGCACTGGGTAAGAGGAGCTACGTGAAGGGGCACAGAGTGACAGGGGGTTGCAGTGCCTCAGGTGCTTGGTGAGCGGAGAGTTGCAGTTGCAGAGGTGTTGGGGTATAGAAGATGCAGTGTCAGGAGTACTGGGTGAAATAGGGTGCATTGTCAAGGCTTGGCGCTTTTCGCAAGAGAGGTTGAGTGACATGGGGTGTAGAAGCAGGGGTACTGGGTTGCAGGGGGCTGCCTTATCAGTGGTGCAGGGTACCTGGAAGTTCTTAGTAACGGGAGTTTGACATGTGGTTGCAGTACCATGGCTGTCAATATCTGGAAAATCACTTTTTTTTTATCCAAATTGATACAAAAGTCAGTTTGTCATTAGTCACCAGTTTTGATTCACAAGATATAATTCTTCCTGTCCCCACAAAGACACTATGATCCAGATCAACATTTTCCATACCGCTTGTGGTTGATAGAAGTGTTAATAACCACACAAAAAAACACATTTTGTGACACATTTTATGGGTTACCACAGTTTGGTCTCAGACCACACCCAGGTCCCTATGATAACTGTGAATAACACTGGTTTTCAAATAAACCATCCAATATCTTCTACAGCTAAAACCTTTCACACACTTCACTTCAAGAAGACAGTATAATATAGCATATTTTTTCTTATGTCATAAATGTATTTGTGTCTAGTTTATGAAGCTATCTTTAGCCACTTTCAAGTTCAGCCTTAAATCTATAGAAATGTGGCAATAACCGGCTGGGAGAGAAAAGTATTCATTTACATAAGAAAATCGGAGACTTCAGGATTTCTGCGAAAATCCAGCAGGACAGTTTTGAAAACCAACAGGTAAATATTGCTATTCAACTTTTAATGAGCTTTGAAGATTTAACTGTAGCTGTATCAGAGCTGCAAAAAAAATAAATAAAAAATAAGCTGGCCCAAATTGCAAAATATAGGTGAGCTCAGAGTTGGGCTGTAATGATATTGACATTGCCAGCTCATGCAGTAAAGCATTCTGTACGTAATACCAATTGCAATAACATTACATTATTTTACCTTGTGATTTAATATATATATAAGTTATTCTTATTATCCCCATACAGTGTAGCAGGGGAATGTATGCGACTACATAAACTTTGCATACATTTAATGATGTATTATTGAATACAGAGCTGTATGTATTTGTGCCTTTTATATGTGCCAAGAGTTCAGCATTAAGCGTTATTTTTGTGCATCTCTGCGAAAGAGGAAACAGTGCTACCTAATTGTTTTGAATTAAACTCTACATCCAGCTATGTATTCTGGTAACTGCATGGGGTTAGCACATGTTTTTTTTTTTGCACACTTTTTTATTTTTCTCTACATTTACTGTATATGCAGGCCAAGTTGTCCACCCAAAAATTATAGTTAGAACAGTTGGGAAAAATTATACTAGGGCTGTAATGAACGATCATTTTCATAATCAACTGGCCGATTATTGTTTTGAATTCTTGATTTTTTTGGTTAAAAACCTCAAAAAAAGTGTGGTATATAATTTAGTTAATATGTAAAGTTCAAAGAAAGACAATTTGTTCTTGAAAATCTCTATGCAGTGGTAAATATAAATAACTAGCTACTGTATGTGGTTGGGGAACAAAATATCAAATCCACTCTGAGAATAACAGACAGAAGAGATATGCCGTATACAGGATATACTATTAGAGGTTTAATCTGGTATCATCAGACTTGGAGATCAAAATTTTTATTACAAAGAAAAAAAAGTAAAAAAAAAAAGGCCTAAAACACTGTTTTGCAGATTTTCAGAAAGGATTATAAGATAATATACTGCTCAAAAAAAAAAATTAAAGGAACAATCAGAGTATAGATTCAAGTCAAGTAAACTCCTGGGATATTGATCTGGTCAGTTAAGTAGCAGAGGTGCTTGTTAACCAGTTTCAGCTGGTTTGGTGTTAATGAAATTAACAACAGGTGCACTAAATGGGCAACAATGAGATGACTTCCAAAACAGGAGTGGTTTTACAGGTAGAGGCAACTGACATTTTTCTTACTTATTCTTTTCTTACTGTTTTTTACTAGTTTTGCATTGGGCTGATGTCAGTGTCACTACTGGTAGCATGAGGTGATAACTGGACCCTATAGAGGTTGCACAGGCAGTCCAACTCCTCCAGCATGGTACATCAAAACTTGCCATTACTAGAAGGTTTGCTGTGTCTCCCAGCACAGTCTCAAGAGCATGGAGGGGGAGGGGATTCCAGGAGACAGGCAGTTACTCGAGAAGAGCTGGACAGGGCCGCAGAAGGTCCTTAAACCATTAGCAAGACCAATATCTGGTCCTTTGTGCAAGGAGGAACAGGATGAGCACTGCCAGTGCCCTAGAAAATGACCTCCAGCAGGCAACTGGTGTGAATGTCTCTAACCAAACAATCAGAAACAGACTTCATGAGGGTGGCCTGAGGGCCCGATATCCTCTAATGGGCCCTGTGCTCACTGCCCGGCAACGTGGAGTTCGATTGGCATTTGACTTTGAACACCAGAATTGGCAGGTCCGCCACTGGCGCCCTGTGCTTTTCACAGATGAGAGCAGGTTCATCCTGAGCACATGACAGGTATGAAAGAAGCCACTGAGAACATTATTCTGCCTGTAACACTGTTCAGCATGACCAGTTTGGTGGTGGGTCAGTGATGTTCTGTGGAGGCATATCCATGGAGGTAGAAAAAGAGAGAGAACAGAGCAGCGCCACCTGAGTGTAGTATTAAAACAATATTTTATTGGCATGAAAGGTAATGCACTCACATGAGTGATAGGAAAGCAGGCTTTACAGCAAGTCATCCGATCCACTGCAGGGGAGGCAGGAGAGGTGTAGACAGCCCTGGGTCCTGGCTGTGTCAGTGGCTTCTGGCACTTCCTGGTGTCCTGTTGGCGTCACAGCTTCTCCCTCATCACATCCGGTGGAAGCGGGGTGGTGCTAGCGTTCGAGGCATGCATGCCCCTTCGTCAGGCCTCCATATCCATAGAGGTACGCACAGACCTATACAGGTTAGACAATGGTACCCTGGCTGCCATTAGGTATCTGGATGTAATCCTAGAACCCATTGTCAGACCCTACGCTGGTGCAGTGGGTTCTGGGTTCCTCCTGGTGCATGACAATGCCTAGTCTCAGGTGGCGAGAGTGTGCAGTTAGTTCTGGATGAAGAAGGAATTGATACCACTGAATGGCCCCTATGCTTGCCTGACCTAAATCCAATAGAACATCTCTGGGACATTATGATGCCACCAGGTTGCACCTCAGTCTGTTCAGGAGCTCAGTGATGCCCTGGTCCAGGCAAAACCCCAGGACACCATCCGTCATCTCATTAGGAGCATGCCCCAACATTGTTAGAAATGCATACAAGCACGTGGGGTACTATTTTGAGTTGCTGCAATGAAGTTACAGCAAGATGGACTAGCCTGCTGCATCATTTTTTCACTTTGATGGAAATGAAATTAATAAACCTACAGCGGGCTATATTTTAAGACACTCTGAAAATGAAACGATGTGGCATCCTTTCATTTCTAACACATTACCCGGTCCATATCAGTATAGATATCCAGCATGATATTTTTCCCTATTGAGATCTAATGTGTTTTCAAAGTGTTCCTTTAATTTTTTTGAGCAGTGTATTATGCATGGCAGACTCCCTTGTCATAGACAGGTGGCTTGATACAAGCTACCTGCGCCTGCTGTCACTAAGACATTTAGTAGCAGCAGAATGTTTTGTGCATCACCTGTCATGATGGGATTCAAAAACAAAAATGAGCCCTAGTACAAAAACAGCAGATAATCACTACAATAAGGGATTAATTTATACTGTGAAACAGTGAAAGTAATAATATGTGTAATAATAAATATACCCAGAAGTAGGATATACAGGGTATTTTAACTAGGAATCAGACATGAAAATCTTTTATATTAAAGTAGTACTGAAGGCTGAGAGTTTTTTTGCATGGATATGATCATTTTAAAAATAATGCACAATACTGGCAAACCTTTACTTTAAATGTAATGCCTTATATTACCTCCAGTCTATCAACCTCCAGCTTCTCTTGGTTCAGGTGCTGATCTTCCCTGCACAGAGCCCTTAAAGTAATTGTAAACATTGTATTTTTTTGTTTTAAAACATGTCATACTTACCTGCTCTGTGTAATGGGTTTGCACAGAGCAGCCCTGATCTTTCTCTTCTGGGGTCCCCCACCGGCGCTTCTGACTCCTCATGCCTTCAGAGTGCCCCTATAGCAGGCCACTTGCTATGGGGAAACTTATGGGGACTCGATCCCTAGCCGCTCTGTGTGCTTCTGTTGACAGTACGTCTCGGCTCCACCCCCTGCTCACTCCTCACAGGATGTGATTGACAGCAGCAGGTGCCAATGACTTCTGCTGCTGCATCTGAGTGCTGTGAGTCATGTAAGGAGGAAGAGAGCAGTGCTGCTCCTCTTGGGCACAGCGTTAGATCAAGATCAAGATCAGGTAAGTATACAGGGGGGCTGGGGGGAGCTGGTTACAGAAGGTTTTTTACTTTAAAGAGAAGCTCCGGTCAATTTTGTGTTTATTAAAAGTCAGCAGCTACAAAAACTGTAGTTCCTGACTTTTAATAAACAACCACTCACCTGTCCCATTATGTGCTCTCTTGAGCAGTTCCTTCCCCAGCGTTGGCATCTCAACTGCGGGCACCCGTCTTGCGGCTTCACAACCAGGAGCCTACTGCACATGTGTGAGCCACCCCGTTCCTAGTGAATAGTCCTGCAGTCTTCTGGGACCTGTGACACGTACCAAGAGAAGGAAGGGGGGTGGAGGAGAACTTCTGCTCGGATCGACTAGGTAATCTGGCACATACACAAGGAAATGGAGCTGCACATGCACAGCTCAGTGTACATTCCTCAGAGGATTGCAAACAGGCAGGTAGGTGCCTTTCATGGCAGAAGAGACATTGCATGGCTATTTGCAATTTTTTATTTTGTACATATAGTTCTGCTTTAACAGTTATTTTCCCTTTCACATAGTTTTTATCATTCATTTTTTTTAACATTCTTTATTCAGTTGAAGGTTTGACTGGAGCAAGAATAAGAACGATCCTCAGTTGCTTAACCCCTTGACGCCATCCTCACAGAAATATGCAGCCTCACTAAACTTGGCTTTTTTTCTGCAGGGCCACATATTTGTGTTTCTCCCTTAGCTCACCAAGTGCACCGGCCCCGCACTAACGATCAGTACCTGGAACAACCAATTTCGGGTCACCTGATCACTGTGATAGCCTCTGATGGGCTACCACAGTGATCAGTCACTGAGAAGCCGCCCCCGTGTTTTCTCTCTCTCTGATTGGAGGGAAGAGATACAAGGTGTATCTGTTTCTTTGCAGAGAGAAAAAAAAGTGTGTAAAAAATTATTACAATAAATAATAACAATAATTAAAAATAAAATAAAACTATTCTAAGGTTTGATTATGGTTTGATCTAGGTCATTGCCAGGGTTAGTGTATGGGCCAAGGTCAAATGTTAGGGTCAGTATTTTTTTTTTGACTGGATTTTTTTTTTTAATTAGTATCAGTGTCAGTTAGTGTCAGTGTGTTTTAGGGTGGATAAAAAAAAAAAAAAAAAAAGCAAAATACGCTCTATAGTTTCTGGGCTGTACCACAGGTACGAACAACAACTAACATACACATATGTGTGTAGCACCCTACAGGTAGGTGCTAGGTAAAATATATAGTGGGCCTTGTCTGCCTAACAACAACAGGGCTGTGATTTGTTAGGTAGGGTGTCAGGACTTCCAGATGTGCCTGCTGAGGGGAAAAGTATCCCCACTGGCTCCTGTGAGAGGCTTCTCATAGGGCAGTGAGGGAAGCCCAATCAGGGGACACATCCCAGCTTGTAACTACCCCAGAAGGCAGATTAGGCTGCAAAGGATTCTGGGAGTGGGTATAAGTTTGGGGGGAAGTGCGTGACAGATTGTCTTTGGCGGGAGCAGAATCCCAGGAAGGAAAGTGCGGCTGTCTCTACTCCTGTCTGAGGAAGGTTGATGTCTCGGGGTGTCGCCTGAGTATCCAGAGCATGCTGAGTTGAGCTGAGGGGATCCGGTGTGCCGAGATTCTTCGGAGAGCGAGAGGGGTCCAGTCCCAGGAAAGCCTACACAGGTCGTGAGTACTGAGGATTGCCCCTGGGGTTCGCCTGAAGTGTTAGAGGGGACCACTCTGGAAGAGGTTCTGGGATCCAGTGTCAGCTAGCTGTAAAGGTGGTGCCTAGGTAGAGGACCCTGAAGTTGTAAAGGCCGGGGTACCGGCAATCTGGACCCTGAATTGTACAGAGAGTGTCAGTGAAGCGACAGTTACACAAAGTTCTACAAGATACTACCTCAAGCTGTACCTAGCGGGGGACAGTATTGAGTGACTTCCAGAGAAACAGCAGTGTCAGGAGTTCTACAGCTCAGTCTTGGATCTACAGGACTATAAGTCGGGGATTCAACACTTCTTCAACTACACAGAGAGTTCTCAGAGTCAGTGAGCGTTGGCTGGCGTCGGCTGGCGTCTAGGAAGCGCCAATGGGCATTTTTCAGTAACAAAGTCCCATGTGTAATTAGTTTGAGCCGAAAGGAGTATCCCACTCATTCCCTTCTCCCATCCCCTTTAAATCAAATAAAAACCACAAACAAAGATGCCGGAGTTGTCGCTGCTTCAGTTGCCACACCCAGGGCCGCAGCTCACATGGGCTGGAGAGAGTACCGGTTCTAATGGCAGACCCACATCAGGCCACAGGCCTAGAAATCTTGCTACATGTGGTATCAATGCAATCGACAGGAGCAAGAGAATTTGTTTTGAGTGTTTTTTTGGTGGAAGGTTATGGTAATAGCAAGAAATTTACAGCTACATTTTAAAAAAATGATTTTTTTGTACTATTTTGGGCACGTTTTTTTCTTTGATAAAAAAAAATCAGGAGATTTTTATAAAAGTGAATAGTCAGTTTTTCTCCCATTTATTAACCACTTTAAGACCGGAAGATTTTATCCCCTCCCTGACCAGGCCCTATTTTGCGATTCGGCACTACGTTATTTTAACAGACAATTGCGCGGCCGTGGGACGCTCTATCCAAACAAACATTTACGTCCTTTTTTTCCCCACAAATAGAGCTTTCTTTTGGTGGTATTTGATCACCTGTGCGATTTTTAATGTATGCGCTATAAACAAAAAAATAGCAACAATTTTGAAAAAAAAAAAAAACAATATTTTTCACATTTTGCTATATAACATTCCCAAAAAAAGCACAGCAGGAGCGAGCCCCCCGGTGGCGCATGCGCGCCGCCAAGACCACTGGAAGTCCAGCGACGTAGGTCTAGACCCAGGGGAGCCGCACTGCCGCAGTAGGATTACTGTGAGCATTTGGCAAGTGGTTAAGGTGATTTTAACCATATTAGTGCACTTGCGACAGAAAAAATAAAAATAAACAATAAAAATGACAAATCTTTCCCGTAGTTAGTAAACGCGATAACTTTTGCGCAAACCAATCAAAATACGCTTATTGTGATTTTTTTACCAAAAATATAAAAAAATGTTAAAAAATTTTGATTTATAAATTTTTTTTGGGGAATGTTATATATCAGAATGTAAAAAATATTGTTTTTTTTTTCAAAATTGTCGTTCTTTTTTTTAAAAATTAAAAATCGCACAGGTGATCAAATACCACTAAAAGAAAGCTCTATTTGTGGGGAAAAAAAGGACATAAATTTAATTTGGGTACAGCGTCGCACGACCGCGCAATTGTCTGTTAAAGTAACGCAGTGCCGAATCGCAAGATATAGCCTGGTCAGGAATGGGGTAAAATCTTAAAGCGGTTAAAAATACGCTCATTGAGAATTTTTTTGTCAAAGACATGTAGCTAAATACATTTTGGCCTAAATATATGACAAAAATTGAATATATTGGATATTTTTTAACTGTCAAAGTAGAAAATGTCAATTTTTTCGCAAAAGTTTTGCTCTTTTTTTATTAATATCGCAAAAAATGAAAAGCACAGAGGTGATCAAATACCACCAAAAGGAAGCTCTGTTTGTGGGAAAAAAAGGACGTAAATTTCGTTTGGGTACGGGTTCCATGACCGCGCAATTGTCAGTTAAATTCGCGCAGTTGCAAAAAGTGGCCTGGACGTTAAGCTGGAAAATCCTCTGGTGGTAAAGTGGTTAAACAAATCTGATTTCTTTTTATTAGGAGGTAAGTAAAACCTTGGACAGAGGTTGCCTGGATTTTGCAAAAGCCTTTGACACAGTTCCAAACACACGGTGATGTGTAAGGTAAAGCCTACAGGCTTGTAAAGATCAGTTTGTAAATGGATGGAAAACTGGCTAAAAGACTGAATTCAGAGAGTAGTGGTTAACGTTTCTTACTCTGAATGGTCTAAGGTTATTAGTGGTGTACCCCAAGGTTCAGTGTTGGGACCCTTTCTTTTTTTACATTCATCTTTATTTATTTTCAAAAATTATAATACAAAACAGAGCCTATTGGGCATGCCCAGACTCATCAATAACCAATATACATAGAAACATGAGCAACCCAGCTTTTTTATTTGCTCAACCAATTTTAATAGTTTTTTTTACCTATTTTCTGTCTTTACATTGAGAACTCCATATGTGTATATGGGCTCATTGCCGAGGTGGCCCAATCTAGGAGTTGATGCTAGCTCCGCAGCATGTCCACATACTCATCGACCCTTTGGGGCCTGGTGTTAGGCATTTTTCTTTGTTTAGTTTTTCCTTTCCTCTCTCCTCCGTGTAACAGAACCGTAGATACCTAGGTTTACTTCATCTCTTTACATTCCCCCTCTCCACACCCCACCAGGGTTATTATATATCTACTATACATAATATATTTCTTTACGGTCATTCCTTACCCAAAGCGGAAGAAATAGATAGAGGGAAAGGGCCACACATGTATCTGATAGGTCTGCTTAATTCAAGACTACCAAAACAAAATAAAAACCATGTCTGTAGTTTTATATCACTTGTGGGGTTGTCCTGCAGAGCCCCTTTGACTTAACAACTTTTCTTCCCTTATACCCACCTTTCTGTCCCCCCTCCCCCCCAAAAAAATGATATACTGTACCTTTCCTCCCTCCCCTCTCACCCCCCCCCCTTCCTTCAATGAGACATTTACTATTATGTCCCCTTCTAACTCTCTACCTCCTCATGTCTAGTTCAACTAACTGCAAGTGACTGATATTTTGTTGATAAAGTAAAATTAATCCATTGTGACCATGTTTTGCGGAAGCTTGCATCCTGCCTATTTAACGATGCCATAATTCCTCCATTTTCATAATATAATTTACTGTTCTGATCCATTGGCCCACAGTAAGAATAGATGGTGATTTCCAATGTGTTGGCAAGCACACCCTAGCCGCATTTAAGAGATGTTTAACCACAGATTTTTGATATTTACTTTTGGAGAGAGAGTTGAGATGCAGTAAACAAGCTGCTCGGTTGTGATCTATATCAAGACCAGTAATTTCCCCAATCAGAGTGCCTATTTTTCGCCAGCATGGGCGTATTCAAGGGGAAAGCCAGAATACATAGAGAAGTGTTCCCCTATCTTCTCCACATTGCCAGGAAGTAGGGTCTGCATTCAGGAATATACAATGTAATTTCTCGGGTGATCTATACCAACTAGTCTTTATCTTATATCCAGATTCCTGCAGTCTGGAGGATATAGATGATTTAAGTGCAAAAAAATAAAATAAAATCTCTCTCTCTCTGTTCTGCAGAGATTGTTATATTTAGGTCTCTTTCCCATGCGCCTACATATGGTGGGATATAAAATTCCGAGGGTGTGATCAATTCTGTATATATTCTAGACAGGCCCCACCCAATAATTTGACCCAATGCACATAGTTGCTCAAAGGCAGTGGCCATGGTCACTGTCACTGTATCAAATGGTAATGACAAAAGGTAAGAGCATTAGTTGGATATTCATTATGGATTTACATCCTCCCGAGTCCCTAAAACCTTGAATTCCTAATTTATTCACTGATATAAATTTAGGGTCATAAAGCCCTTGTGGAAATTCTGGGTTTCCGATCACTGGTGACATATTAGACAGTTATAAGATATTTATCATCTTTGATTTTATCGAGCGAGCAGTTTTATAGGCAGTACCCACAATGGTGTGTACTTTTACTTGATTCTGGCATTTATTCCTCAACCAAGATAAGGCCAAAAGGGGGATAGATAAAATAGATTGTTCAAAGGGTATCCAACTCTTTGCTCTTGTATGATTACACCAGTCCTGAATGCTCGTTAAGTGTGCAGCTTGGTAGTATCAAACTGGATCTGGGAATCCTATACCCCCGTATCTTCTAGGTATACTGAGTGTATCTGCCTTGATCCTTGGTTGGCAATCCACCCATAAACATTTTATAAACTCACTTTTAATTTGTTTTAAAAAGTTAGTTGGAACTGTCATCTGTAGAGTTTGAAAAATATACAGCAGCCGGGGGGCAGTACATTAATTTTTAGAATACCATTTTTCCCAAACCACGTATGTGTCAAACTCTGCCATCGCCTAAGGTCACTTTTAATCTTAGTGAGCCGTTGTGGAAAATTATACTGAAACGTGCTTGTTACAGAGCATGTGAAAAATATTCCCAAATACTTTAGTTCCTCCATTACCCATTTAAACGAGAAACTGGATTCCACTACAGTACAACTCATTTCTGCAACTGTAATATTCCTTGCCTCTGATTTAGAGTGATTAATCTTATAATTAGATAATTGTGAATAACGGTCGAGTTCTCTCAACAAGTTTGGTATTGATATTTCTGGGTTGCTAATAAAAAAGAGTAAATCGTCTGCAAATGCAGCTACTTAATGGGATATCTCTCCAACCTGTATCCCTGTTATATCTGAATTGCTTCTAATATGTCTTAGCAAGGGCTCTAAAGTTAATATGAAAAGTAGCGGTGAAAGGGGGCAGCCATTTAACTGCAGCCGTTGGGTGATCATATAGGGCTTATATCCATTTCATTGCATTTGTCCCAATCCCTATATATAGGGCTGGCCCTACCATGGGTCCCGCTGGGTCCATTGGACCCAGGCAGCACTTGGAGAGGGGCAGCAAATTGACTCCTAATATATTTTTTCCATAAGTTTTTGGTGTCAGTTTGCGGCGTGTTACGGGTGGCATTTCCCCGTCTCATACTGCCGTCCATAGTGCAAACTGGAGAGTATGAGAAGGCGGAGTGTCTCCTCCTGGGAAACGTCCCTGGATTCTGGATCTTCAAGGGTGATGGGTGCGGCAGACACAGGAGGACTGAGGATAGTGGGTGTTTGGTGGACCGGTCCGGTGGTAAGTTATGGAAGAAGAAAACAGTATATATAATATTTTCACATTTTTATATTATTTGTGGAGAGCCTTTTGTTAGGTGAGATTTTTTTTTTTTTTTTGGTGGGGCAGCATTTTATTCTTGGACCCAGGCAGCACAATGTTTTGGGCCAGCCCTGCCTATATAGTGAAAGGACTCCTCATGAATCTCCAACTCACCCTATCAAATGCCTTCTCTGCCATTATCTTTGTAAACAATTTTAGGTCTGTGTTTAGTAAAGAAATTGGATCTGTTGCAACAAAACATTTATATGCGCATGGACAGTATCCTTCGGAACAGGGTTGCCCTGTAATATTGAATTGAAAGCTGATATAAATTTAGGGGCCAGGGTTTGATTAAATGTTCTATAATAAAATAATGTAAACCTATCGGGTCCTGGGGCCTTTCCTACTGGCATACTCTTTAGGGCCCTATTAAAGTCTTCTTCTGATATACTGTAGGTTTCCTAAGTACTATTTTTTATTCACATGAGAGTTTTGCAAGACAGGAGTCTGCAAGATATGTATTTATTAGATTTTCTCTCTGGGTAGACGTCACATGGGACAATTTATCCGGAAGATCGTATAAAGCTGAATAAAAATCTTTAAAACTGTTCGCTATTTCTGCCGATTTGGTTATTTTTGGACTTTCTATACACCTAATAATCTCAATGGGGGTTGTGTGGCTGGAGTATGGAGGGAACGTGCCAGGAGTTTACCTGCTTTATTACCAAATTGGTAATACAGGCGCCTACTATATAGCATCTTTGTTTTCGCTCTAGATAGCAAGAGGGAGTTCACCTGCTCCCGTAAATTAGCTACTTCTGCTTTTAATTGCATCGCTTGTGTTTTTTTTATGTTGGATTTCAATAAAATGTATGCGCAATATTAGTGAAATCAGTTTTTCATGATATTCCCTTTTGCATCTAGAGCCAAATTTAATCAGGGATCCCCTAATGTAACATTTATGGGCCTCCCATATTGATAGTGGTCTAACCTCCGGAGTATCATTTAATTAAAAAAAAGTAGAGAGTTTAGCTTGGAGTTGTGTCTTTAACACTTCTTCCTGTAGGATGCTTTCGTTATGGTGCCACCGTCTATTCTGGGAAGATTGTGGGACAATAGATAAAGATAAAGTAATGGGAGCTTGACATAACATGATCTTTGGTTCTATAGTACTCTTTACCACATCTTCTATTGGTGCTTGGGAAAGAAAAAAGTAGTCGATCCTGGAATAAGATTTGTGTACCGAAGAATAAAAGGTGTATTCCTGCACATTATAATGCTGAAGGCGTCATATATCCATCAACCGAGCCTCATGTAAGCATTGTTTTATTTTCCTTAAATATGGATATGAGAGATGTGACGAGCCACGGGAAGTATCTATTAAAGGGTTCAAGGCCATGTTCAAATCACCTCCCATAATAATTTTACCCATGGCCAAATGACTGAGGTTTGCCACACAAGACTCCAAAAAAGTAAGTTGGATGTATTGGGAAGGTATAAATTGGCAAGTGTTATGGCCTGGTCTGCTATTCTGCCATGTATGAACTGATATCTACCATGAGGGTCAGAAAGTTGATCTTCCAATATCCACTTCAATGTTTTTACCATCACAATCAAAACCCCACAGGATTTAGGATTATCAGAGCAGCTATGATATGAGGTAAGATACCATGCATTCTTCAGAGAAGGGCATCTGGTATTAGTAAAATGTGTTTCCTGCAGAAACACAATATCTGCCCACATCCGCCAACATTCCCTGAGGACCTGTGTTCGATTTTCTGGGACCCTCAGGCCCCTAACATTAATGGAGACAAGTTTAACCATATTTTAAACTAACAACACTGAGGAGGTGAAAGAGAGGAAAGGAGAGGAAAAAAAAAGGATTCCCTGCCCCAATAGGTGGCAAGCATCAAACCAACCCTATTCCACCAGGGGTTCTAGGGTATATACTATCTGGGGGGTGGGTGTCTGGTCACAAAATCAAACAGACACTATAGGCCAAACTAAGCAGACCCACCCTCTTTTTTTTTCTTACTAATATCCGTGACCTTTAACATAATTAAATTACATCTCTTGCACATTTTCTCCCCCCCCCCTTTTTTTCTTTTCTTTTTCCCTTCCTTGTTCTTTTTTTCCCTCCCTTTACCTTCTTCTTCCCTCCCCCCCCCTTTTCCTTCCTTCTCTTCCTCTCCCCTCCCCCCCCCCCCCAAAAAAAACAAAAAAACAATATATGCTTCTCTAATTTACTATAGTCCATAATTTGCCTTCTTATCCTCATATCTATAACTTATCATAGTAAATCTACTTTGATAGGAGCGGGTCTATTTGGATTCTCTTTTTCTAGTACTATAAGGAGCATATTTAAGTCTCTCACTTACTACATTCCATTTGCCCTTCATCTCCAAAGCTATCCTCTCTTAATTGAGGGGATAGCACTAACAATCTCCTCCAAGGGGGCCATCCAGTTGAATACTTCAATGGCTCCCTCACCAAGAAATGTAAATAGAGCTGGCAATTGGTCCGGATTCAATCGTTGAAAAAAGTTACCTTCCTTTTTCACTGGGATATCAAATGGATGGCCCCAGCTATAGGTTGCCCCATGTGCCTTTATATGGTGCAGCAGGGGCTTCACTATTCTTTGCATGGCAAGGAGGGTTTTAGATCTGTCTGGTAAAATAGTAACCTGCACTCCTTGCCACTCCATCTGTCTCATTGGCCACACTCTTCTTAGAATATCTTCTTTAATGCGGTAGTAGTGAATTCTGCGCACCACATCTCTAGGATGGTCAATAGGGGGATTTCTGGGTCCTGCCACCCTGTGCAATCTGTCCAATTCAATAGTGCTATATGTGGGGTTGTCCAATATCCTATTCAGGATTGCAGTAATTGTTGCATATAATTCAGAGCTGGGGATCGCTTTGGGGATATCACGCACCTTATTGTTGTTCCTTCTCATGCGATTTTCTGCATCTTCCATTTTAAGCCATGTTGCTATTAAGGCTTGCATAAAAGAAAGGAAAAGGAGGCGCAAACACCTAGTGCATTACCCGTGGTACTGTAAAAATGATTTAATAAAATGCTGAATGCATACTCACAAACATGAAGAAATAAAATCGTATTGCAAATTCCCGTCCCCCATGTGTTGGATCACGTCCTGGAAATTGCAACCGCTAACGCGTTTCGGGAGTCAAGCCCCCTTCCTCAGAGCTCGAAGGGAAGGAGGCTTTACTCCCGAAACGCGTTAGCGGTTGCAATTTCCAGGACATGGTCCAACACATGGGGGATGGGAATTTGCAATACGATTTTATTTCTTCATGTTTGTGAGTATGCATTCAGCATTTTATTAAATCATTTTAACAGTACCACGGATAATGCACTAGGTGTTTGCGCCTCCTTTTCCTTTCTTTTACGCATCCGTTTGGAGTTCCCTGCCTGAGGAGAGCAGCACGCCAGTCTTCCCCTTCGGAGTGAGCGCTTTGCTGATATATTAGTTTGCTATTAAGGCTTGTTGGTATTGCTCCTGGGTCTTTTCCACTAATTCCAAGCGCATAGATAATTGTGCTGAAGTAGCAGATACAGTACATTTTCTATTTTAATTGATAAACCCACTACCTGGTTCTTAATCACATCTACTTCCAATTTAAAGGTGTCCTTTATTTCTTATGCCCAGGAACACATATCTGCTTTTGTTGGTAAGGCTCTGATCATAGACTGAAGTTCAGACGCTGTGAGTATCGACTCTAGCTCTGGTTGCTGTATGCCTACAACAGCTGATTGCAGTGGGTGGCCGTACAGGGGATATTGCAGGGAGAGACCTCCGCTCCAGGTTACAGCTGGATTTTTCAATACAGCTGTCACTTGTCCTTTTTTTGCTGCTGCCCCTTTTGGGCTATTTTTGATGGTGCCATGTCTGCTGGGAATCATAGTTTGCACAATCGTCTCAGTGGCTGCAAAGTATCCCCACAGATCTTTCTGTAGAGAGATGCTGGCACCCGATCTCCTACGTGTAGGCATATGATTCCTCTCTCCTCAGCAACGATCAGCAGGTTAATGTTGATAAATGTAAAGGTTTGCACTTGGGGGCTAATAATATGCATGCATCATATATGCTAGGGGGAGTAAAACTGGGGGAATTAATGGTGAAAAAGGATCTGGGTGTTTTGGTAGATCATAATAGCATGCAATGCCAAGCTGCGATTTCCAAAGCGAGCAAAATCCTTTCTTGTATTAAAAGATGTATGGACAGCAAAGAGAAAGACATAATTTTGCCCCTGTACAAATCATTAGTAAGACCTCATCTGCAGTTCAGTTTTAGGCACCAGTGCACAAAAAGGATATTGGGAAAGTGGAGAAAGTGCAGAGAAGAGCAACCAAACTGATAAGAGGCATGGAAGAGCTCAGCCACGAGGAAAGATTACAGTAACTGAATGTATTCCCTCTTGAGAAGAGGCGATAAAAGGGAAATATGATCAACATGTATAAATACATAAATGGCCCAGATAGTGAACTTGGTGGTGGGTTATTCACTTTAAGGTCATCACAGAGGACAAGGGGGCACTCTTTATGTCTAGAGGAAAAGAGATTTAATTTTCATATATGGAAAGGTTTCTTCACACAGTAAGAGCTGTGAAAATGTGGAATGTGGAACTTCTTCAAGAGCTGGTTGTGGCCAGCTCAGTAGATTGCTTTAAAAAAGGTCTAGATTATTTCCTAAATGTACATAATATAAATGGATACTAGCATTTATTGGTAAAGTTGATCCAGGAAGTATTTGATTGCCTCGGGGGATCAGGATGGAATTGTTATCCCCTGCTGGAGCAAATTGGACCATGTTTTCCTGGGGGGGGGGGGGGGGGTTTCCTTCCTCTGGATCAACTGTGGGTATAGGATTGTATGTTTTTTTTTTTTTTTTTGTTCCCTTTTATTGGTTAAACTGGATGGACTTGTGTCTTTTTTTGACCAGACTAACTACTGTATGTAACTATCTTGCTGTGGTCAGGCTAGAGAATACTGAGACAGGGCATCTTCTGCCTGATTGTTTTTGATAATATAGGGATATCTTTGCCAAACAGGCCACCCATCGTTCCAGAACACCATGTTTAGCTGTTTTGCGATGTACTGATGGATTGTTATCCATTCAGTCCTTGAACTTGGCTCCCGTCACAAACTCTATGCAATGTTTTATGACTGCCCACACCCAGGCAGCAGCTCCTTGAGTTGGTTCTTACCTAAAACTAGAGAGAGAAATAAGCAAATGCCAGAGGCCAACATTAGCTGCTGCTACAAGAAGCCAAAGTCTTCCTATGGTTTTTGTCCCCATTTCACCTTCGTGTGGTCTCCGTTGTGTGATTTTTTAAATTATAGTGGTGTGCATAGCATTTGATAAAACATCACTCATATAATACTAGCCCTAGAAAGGCCCTTAAAGTGGTTGTAAACCCGTAACATTTTTTTTTTTTTGCAACCTGAAAGGGAAACACATAATGAGCTAGTATGCACCGCATACTAGCTCATTATGAAATACTTACCTTAGAACGAGCCCCCGCCATGCCGCCCGCTTACCTGTATGACGGGCGACATGTCCAGTCGCCCGTCTTCTGGGATCGCGGCATCCGGCCATCTGATATGCCGGAGCCGCGGTGACGTCACTCCCGCGCACGCGCGCGGAGCCGACGGTCACGGCACGGGACTCTGAAGGAACGGCACCAGCGGCCGTTCCTTCAGAGCGCATGCGCCAGTGACGTCACTGGCTGCATGTAAGGTAAATATCTCCTAAACGGTACATGTTTAGGAGATATTTACAGTACCTATAGGTAAGCCTTATCATAGGCTTACCTATAGGTACAAGCTACAGAGGAGGGTTTACTTCCTCTTTAACTTGGATGACATGTCCTAGGTACTCATTCTCATGCTTGAACAGATGGCAAAGTCAATACATGTATATGTGTATGTACATATACATACATATATCTACATAAAGAAGTAGAAATTTGAAATTAGTCCCCACTTGACTGACTTCAAATTCATCATGAAATTAGATAATAATCTCCCAACATATGATGGCAAACAATTAAAATGTAGGATATTGTAAATTTAACTAAAAATGCACAGAAATATTAAAGCAGAACTAAACCCGCCTTCACCTCCCCCCCCCCCCCCCCCCAACAATGTGACATCAACAAGCTACCTTTGTCTGGTCTTCTTCTGGGTCTTCCCGAGATGATGTAAGTCCTACACATAGAAGTGAATTCATCCAAACACGCTGAGGCATGCCAAGTAAAAATGTTTGAGAGCAGGCAGGTAAGATGATTTTATTGCAGAACAGACATGTTACAGTCTCTTCTGCAAAAAAAAAAAAAAAAAAAACGACCTGTTCACAAATTTGTACAGTACAGATGCTCATGAAGAAAAAGTGGCCACACACATTACACGCAGGTTGCACAATACTATTGAAACTTGTTATTCTGAAGGGTAAAGAATTCCAGATAGCTTTACTTTCTAACACTCACACAGAAATATTTATTAAGGTAATGTGAAACAGTGCAGTAACTCATATAGACACTTCTCTACTACAGTAAAATAAAACCCGACTGATTAAAAGTTTACCATTACTGACATTCCCTAATGAAGCCCAAGCCAGACCCATCACCACCTGTTATCAAACTAGAGGTGAGTGTGTAGCAGAGTCCCTCTTTACTTGCTTTCCTCAGCAGTGTCACGGTGGGCACTGCATGACTGGCTCTGCTTTTCATGTAGGGTGGCATTACCTTGAACCTCCAAATCAAAGACTCTTCTAACCTTCAAAAAAAAAGACGCTTCTAACCTTAAAGAAGGATTCCAGGTATGGATATTGGACCAGCTTGGACCAATGTAATTTTGCATATACCATACCTGTAGGATCCCAAAGGCCGGAAATCAGTGTAGTAGACATTGTAGTGACCTCCACTGGCTTTGGGGTCGCCAAGCGGGTAGCCTTCTGCATTGTGAAACTCGGCACAGGCGCCATTCAGGGATTGCTTTGCAAATTCTCAATTAATGCAAAAAGCTTTCTGATTGGATGAGATGGAAAGGCATGATGTAACTTTACACTCTTCACTCCATCTAATTAGAGAATTCTTTACATTTATTGAGAAATGAGGGACCAGACTAATTTCAGTCAGTGTGTGGGCTCCTCTGCTCAACAGAAGTCGATTGTTTAATCAACTTCTGTTGAAGGGACATGTTTGAAAAGGCTCCATTGATCAATGCTGCAACACAGTGGGTTCCACTGTCAGAATACACTGTCCTGGTGGGGGTATTCCTCCATCCACCTCGTTTTGTAGATGGAAAAATCTGCTTGTTTTTTTTTTTCAACCCACTGGCCGGTATGGGCAGCTTTTTCTGTGGAACCTGCCTGAATATCCCTGTGATGCACTATCTGAACTAACAGCTACAGTCAGCCTAGTGAGAGGAGTGTTACAATCCCATTTCTAGGGAACTGTGGGTAACTGTATTTATTCTAATCTGTGCTACACCATTTTTCTTTTTTTTTTTTTTGCATTTAAACTTTTCTAATACTTAGTTATATTGTATTGTGCTCCACCTAGGGGTCAAGTGTGGGCATTGACTGTTATCCTTTGCATACCTTCTCAATTCCGATGAATTGTCAATTTACCCTGCATTCATTCCAGTTGCACATTGCTGCTTGCCTGATCGTTTGGCTTATACTGAGTTTGCTAATACTGCATATGTCCCTCACCAGCTAACTATGTTTGAACCTGCGCAGCATAATTGCTCATCTTATCCTACTTCATGTAGGATTTTGTTTCCAAATGTCAGTGCTTCAGAGTATCATGGCCCGATTTGTTCCCTACCTCAAAAATCTATGGTTCTTGACAGAGTGACCCCTCTTGACGAAAGGGGACTTCTACAAGTATCCCAAACCCTAATGGATCAGGATTACTTCCATATACAGGAGTTAGTAAGATTGCCTAAACCGTCTAGGGCAGATGATAGTGGGGGATGGTGGGGTCCCTCCACATGAGTGTACATATCTTATAGCCCCTATGTTTATCCCTTTAATAGATAAGTCTCGCTATTGCCTTTCTGAGGGACACCTGGTTTAAGATATGCTGTTGTTCTTAACCACTTAACCGCTTACCGACCGCCCACAGTATATTTACTGCGGCAGTCAGCCCCTCCTGGGCAAAGCGACGTAGTACTACGTCGCTCGCCCAGGAGCCTGCAGGGGCAAGCACGCGCCGCCGGAGGCGCGCTCCCGCCCCCGCTCCTTCACGGGCATCTCCGCGCGAGTGACCAGCGGCTCCGATGTCCGCCGGCCACTCGCGATCTCCCGCTGGAGAGGGAGAAAGGCAGGCGGCTGATGTAAACAAAGCCGCCTCTCATTCTCCCTGATGTAAGAACAGAGATCATATGATCCTGCTATGTAGGATCGTATGTCTCTGTGGTTACATCACAAGCCTTAGCTGTTCTTAAACCACCAGTTTAATATGAGAGGCTTGGGTTATTTTCAATGGTTTCTTCTACAGTATATGAGGTGTTATTTGGAGGGTTCTTTTTTTTTTCTGCTAACGTTTTGCATGCTAACAATATAAAGTACTAATTACTCATGTTCAAGGATTATAATTATACTGTCCTGCCTTGCTACGGTTTGTGTATGCTTTTACAGACTGTTATGGCCTCTTACCCTTCATGATGGTTTTCAGTCGTGTTGGGTATCAGGAATTTGTTATTTTATTGTTGGGATTTCTAGCCATACCTCTATGACCTGGTAAAACTCTGTCTGATTTGCATTTATGCCCCTGGGATTGCCATTGCTCACATTGTTTCCACAACATTTTCATGATGTTGCTTTACACTGGCTCCAATGTGGTACTGCTTACTTTAATAGGCCCTCTGGTGGTACATACCTAGGATTTAAGCAATTCTTTGTGCTTATTGCCACGCAACTCTCCCTTCTTTCTAGTGCAGTTGATATTTCCTACTTGTAATCTGCCTCTAATGTTGGCTGTTACATAGAAGTTTCATTAGTCCAGGGTATCACATAGACCTTTCTGAGCTATTATTTTGTGTGTGCTATGTCACATATGGTTTTGTAGTTTTGAAAGATGTTTTCTGGCTCTCTACGGTTCATACTTTAGTTACTTGCTATGTCCCTGATTAACAAAAAAAAAAGAGGGGGAGGGGAAAATTAAGCAGGTGTCATGTTTTGCTTAACCTCCCTGGTGGTATTCCTGAATGTGGCTCGGGGTGGAATTTCAGTGCCATTAGCAGTAACCCCGAGCCACACTCGGGGTACCGTCAGGGAGAAATCGCTGGATCCTGAAAGAGGTTACTTACCTCATCCCCAGGATCCCGCAATGTATTCCGGCAGTGTACGGTGGCCGGATCTTCCGCCTGATGCTGTGTGCCCGGCTTCCGTTCCCTGCTTGCGTCGCAGGGGGGTTGAACCCGGCGGCAAATTCAAAAAGTAAAACACACAAACACACTGATATATTGTAATCCTATTGGATTACATTACTAAATAAAATAAATTGACCTTAGTTTGCCCCCCCAGTGTCCTCGCCTGCAGTTTTACTGTACTTTATATATATATATGTATATACATATACACATGTATATATATATATATATATATATATATATATATATATATATATATATACATATAGATAGATAGATAGATAGATAGATAGATAGATAGATAGATAGATAGATAGATAGATAGATAGATAGATAGATATATCTGTACTTTAACTTATTTATAGTTATTTATTATTTTATAATTTATGATTTTGTGTTTCAAACTTTATCATACCCGAGATGTTATAAAGAAGAACGCACAGTAAAAAAAAAAAATCATAAGTAAATAGTTGGTTTGGGCTGCTTGTCCTTAAGAATTACATGCAAAATAATGGTACCAGTTTCAGCACCTAAAATCTGAAATAATCATACCGCCAGGGAGGTTAATGAACTAAAGTCTGATGTGTTAAGGACATAGGTTTGTTATGTGTATGTGTGTATGTATGTATGTATGTATGTATATATATATATATATTTTTTTAATATGTACCATTAATTTGTTATATATATCAGGTATAGTATTATTTTAAGCCCCTTTCACACTTGTGCGACTTGTCCTGTGATGTGGGACTGCAAAGTTGCACGACAAGTCGTACTTTATGATTTCCAATGAGTACCGTTCATATCTGCACAACTTCAAGTTTCAACGACTTCAAAGTAGTCTCTGCACTACTTTGGACTGACTTTGATGCGTTTTGAGGTCCATAGACCTCAAGATTGATCATGCACTGCTTCCAGTCCAGTCAAAATCACGTAAAAGAATTGTGGCAAAATCACGGTAAAAATCTTGCAACTTTTAGGTTGCACAAGTGTGAAAAGGGTCTAAAGCTCTATACAGGAACTGTTTTGAAGTTAATTCTTGAGAACTGCACTGTTATCAGCAACTACCCTGGTAAAGGATCTTTTTTTTTTTTTACTTGCTTTGTCTGGTCTGAAGTCTCTTAAAGGGGTGCATGCACAGCGTATCAAAAAAAAACAGGGCTTGCAACATTATGAGGGGATTGAGCTAGAGGAAGATGCAATACATGGGTCTAACATACACAGTAATTTCCAGTGGAAGTTAATGTGTTGTTGCCAAGACTTTAGAATTTGTGTCACATACAATGCAACCAATCAGCCAGGAGGCGAATGACTGGCAAAGGTGACAGTAATTCTGCTAGTGGAAGGGGTTAAGTGCTTGGCACCTCCACCAGTGGCCGGTTTACCACTCTTGAGGACCGGACCCACAGGCACAGTGCGCCTAGGGACCCAGCCTGAATTCATGCAGGAAGGAGAGATGTATGAGGTACCTCAGGGAAGAGAGGAAGTGCGGAGATTAGGGAGAAAGTATTTTTACTGTATCCAATAGCAACAGCAGGCTTAACTCTGAGAGAGAGAGGTGACTTGAATAGCTATATTGGTGGAGAACAGTGCAGGCTCAGCTGTACCAGCCTCAAAATGCTGAACACCTGGGAAGTGGTGTCCTCTATGCATATGAGTGCATCAGTCAGTGTAAAGGATTCCACTGTGGAGTTTAAGGAGTTAACAGTGTCTTTGAAGCTCACTTCTAAGTCTGGAAGACCTGCTTTAATGTTGACTGTCACATGACTACAGCTCCCAGCCTGCATACAGGCATTAGTGAGTGCAGTTTCCCTTTTCTCCACAAGGGTGCCTAAGCCCACCTCACATGCTCGCAATTTTTTAACGTTGACTTTAGTTCCGCTTTAACAAACGAGAGAAAGCTCAAAAGATGCAAAGAAAGTTTTAGCTCATTCACACTTGTGAAAATATAGATATTTTTCTGCACTAGTAAACAATGCACTGTGTTTTGAAAGCAAAGTCACTGCTGGGCAGAATGTCATCCAGAACTGTCAGTTCCCTCACAGTAACACACAGCGTTTTACCGTGCAGGTAGTGTGAACTAGCCCTTAGACACAAGAGAGCCCAGCTTATTACTTAAAGCAGAACTCCACCCAAAAAGGGAAGCTCTATTTGTCTGCCCCCCCCCCCATCCACTGCCACATTTGGCACCTTTTGGGGGGGGGCGGGGAAAGTACCTGGTTTTGGTATGCTGATGCCTTAAGAGTTCCCTTTACTGGAACTAAGGGGCCAAGCCCAACCCCTGAAAAACAACCCCACATCATAACCCCCCTCCACAAATGATTTGGACCAGTGCACAAAGCAAGGTCCATAAAGAAGTTTGGGATGGAGGATCTTGACTGGCCTGCGCAGAGTCCTGACCTCAACCCGATAGAACACCTTTGGGATGAATTAGAGCAGAGACTGCCAACCAGGCCTTCTTGCCAACATTAGTGGTCAACATCAATGGTCAATCATTCCCATAAACACACACCTAAACCTTGTGAACAGCCATCCAAGAAGAGTTGAAGCTGTAAGAGTTGCAAAAGGTGGGCCAACTCAATATTGAACCCTACGGACTAAGACTGGGATGTTATTAAAGTTCATGTACGTGTAAAGGCAGACATTCCAATACTTTCGTAATATAGTTTACTTCTCCTTAAATTACATTTTTACTTCCAAGACTAATTATAGCCACTGCTAAGATTTAGGAATGTGATTTGTTTATTACCATATTCAGTGACAGTTGCAAAGGGAGTTTTATTGTTTTGAAGAGACCTCTTCTCCTATATACATACCCTAACCTGTGTTCCCTCACAGCTCCTTTCTTTGCTGCAGGCAGTGCTTAGATATGCTTTGTTGGTGACCCTAGGAAGTAGTAAAGTTGCTCTCCCAGTAATGGGCTGCCAAATGCTAGGCCTAGGCAACATTATTAGGGAGTAGGTCACATGATCCCCCATACTCTGAAGTGCCAACTGGTGTCACCAGCTGTAGAGAAACAAAGAGTTGTGAGGGAGCGCAGGTAAAGTATAGATATGGGGCTGGTGGATGTCCTTTCCAGAGACACTGTGACTTTGCTCTACATGGGCAGGTGACAATGTCTCTTCACACCCTAAAAAGTAATCTATGGATATTATTGATATCTTTGAAAGTGCACAGTTTAGACTCTTTGCCTTTTCTTTGTCTGACAATGATAATTTTCTATCATGCACATACCCAGCTCTCATAAAGGCACCATGCCTTGAAGAGTTTCAAGAATGCTCTACACCAGGCATGTCTAACTGGTCTTTTATGGGCCACCTGAGGTTCTTTCACTCCCTGTCTGCCAATCAGTGCTTTAACCACTTGACCTCTGGAAGATTAACCCCCCTTCGTGACCAGGCCATTTTTTGCGATACGGCACTGTGTTATTTTAACTGACAATTGCGCAGTCATGCAACACTGTATCCAAACAAAAAAATGGCCCTTTTTCCCTCAAATAGAGCTTTATTTTGCTGGTATTTGATCACCACTGCGTTTTTTATTTTTTGTGCTATAAACAAAAAAAGACCGACAGTTAAAAAAAAAAAAAAACTATATTTTTTTATTTTATGCAATAAAACATATCCAGTAAAAAATGTTAAAAATCAAATTTGTTCATACATTTAGGCCAATATGTAATCTGCTACATATTTTTGGTAAAAATTCCCATTAAGCGTTTATTGATTTGTTTGCGCAAAAGTTATAGTGCCTATAAACTATAGGATATATACTGGAATTTCTTTTTGTCTTTTTTTTTTTTTTTTTTACTAGTCCCGCGATTTATAGCAGGACTGCAATATTGAGGTGGACATTCTGACATTAACTGACACTTTTTGGGAACCAGTGACACTAATACAGTGATCAGTGCTACAAATATGCATTGTCACTGTACTAATGACACTCGCTGGGAATAGGTTAAACATCTAGGTCAATCAAAGGGTTAAATGCGTGCCTAACCAGTATTTTAGTGTAAACAGTGTGGTGCCTTTACTAAGGCAAGTAATGGATTTTATTCCCTGCTTTGCAGAGAAAGAAAATCCATTACTTCTCCGCTGACAGGACAAATCTCTGTCTTATTTACATAGGCAGGGCTCTGTCCCGTGTAAATTCTGGATGATCGGCGGGTGTCAGCAGTAATCCATTAGCTGGGATGCCATGGGAGCCTATGGGTGACATCATGGCCCCATGAATTCACAGCCTTTGTGGAGTGCTCCCTTACACAGGGGAGTTGAAGCTTCTGAATCATGTAACCGGACCAGATTTAAAAAAAAAAGGAAGTATACAGATATACAGATTTTTTAATATGTGGTATGCAAGATAGGTGGGGGGGGCAGGGTTTTTAAGAATTGTTAGATTTAGCTTTTACTACCACTTTAAGGGAAAAAATATAGATAACTTCTAATGTGAAACAGTAATTATACCTGGACACAAAGGGGTGGTATTAGGAAAGCGCTGATGTTACTGGTGTGCAGGGCCCCTGGAACAAACTACAATTCCCGAAACTGCAATGGACATGACAGACCCGGTCTCCTGGCCTATCAGTCAAGCTGTTGAGTCATGGTAGGCAGGACAGATCTAAAGTCTGCTGGCTTGTCAATCCAAGGTTAGCCCAGCCACACATGGATTGGAATTTATCAGGTTCAGCAGGGACTGGTCAAATTTCAATCCTTGTATTGAGACCCTGGTTTACAGAAGTCAATTTTTGATCATTTGTGTACAAGCACCCTGTTGGTTTTTGTTATCAAATAATCAGTGCTGTTGGCTATAGCCGACAGCAATGCTCATCGTGTTCTGACAGCGGAGAAGGCTTCCGGCTGTGAGAACACAATATCGCAATGGGAATGGTTTCCCTATCCACCTCAAATGTGTGGGTGGGGGAATATGCACTTTTTTTTTTCGTTCAACCCACTTGCTGAAGAAAAAATGTGTAATGTATGGCCTGATTTAGTGAACAAGAAAGACTAGGAGTCTGGGGTAACAGGCATTGCTTGAAGAGAAGAAATTACCTTTCAAAAATTTTAAGAAAATTTCTACCCAATGTTCAAGTTTAATATAATGTTAATGCTCATCTAAGCCCTATAACAAAAGTGTATATTATTGCAACCTACCGGATCTTAGATGTGGTGACTGCATTCATTTTCTATTGTCACATTTGTTTTTCTTTTTAAGTTGGGGGGTGATGTCACACTTTTCACCTCACCCAATCAGAGAACACTTTGTATTCATTCAGACAATGCAAACAATTCTCTGAATGGCACCGGTGCTGAGCAGCCAATCTCCAGTATTTACAATGCATCATCTAAGCCCTATAACAAAAGTGTATATTATTGCAACCTACCGGATCTTAGATGTGGTGACTGCATTCGTTTTCTATTGTCACATTTTTTTTTTCTTTTTAAGTTGGGGGGTGACGTCACACTTTTCACCTCATCCAATCAGAGAACACTTTGTATTCATTCAGACAATGCAAACAATTCTCTGAATGGCACCGGTGCTGGGCAGCCAATCTCCAGTATTTACAATGCATCAGGCTGACCACTCAGCACGAGACCCGGAAGCAAGTGGAGATCACTGGATATATCTACTTCAGTGATTTCCAGCTTTCAGAGGCTTTGACCAGGTACAGTATATACAGTCAGGTCCATAAATATTGGGACATCGACACAATTCTAATCTTTTTGACTCTATACACCACCACAATGGATTTGAAATGAAACAAACAAGATGCTCTTTACCTGCAGACTTTCATCTTTAAATTGAGGGTATTTACATCCAAATATTTATGGACCTGACTGTACAACTGCTCAAAAAAATTAAAGGAACATTTTTTAATCAGAGTATAGCATCAAGTCAATTAAACTCCTGGGATATTGATCTGGTCAGTTACGTAGCAGAGGGGGTTGTTAATCATTTCTAAAAACTGATGTATACCAGTGTTTACAAGCATATAGCCACGAACAGAATATTTTGTAATGCAGGTCTATGAGCAATATACGCTGCAGCTGTGTCTACCAGGTATCACAACAGCCATATTTTTCACCCACGTGCTAAAAATAGGGTCGTGTACAAGAGCCCTAAATCCTAAAGAAAAGAGACAGAAAAATAAACAAAAACTGTCTTTTTTTACACAGTTGCAACTATCCAAGGGTTTCTGATCAACTCTTTTTTTACAGTGGCATCCTGAGAATATCTGTTAAAAAAAAGTTGTGTACCCCTTATGTGTCATACAAACTCTATGAAACTGTCACCCGAAACTAGTTTCCATGTTTTGGGAATTTTCTAATTCATATCAACTATCAATTACGAAACTGAAAATAAAGTACTTACAGGAACATAGTAAAACATGACAAGGTTATTTAGCTATAAAAAAACTTTATAAACCTTAGCGTGTGCCAAGAGGACAAAGGTAGACTACTGCAGTAAATTGTATACACAGGCAAACTACCTCTTTCAGCTAGACATGTGCAATTTGTTTCGGTCTCAACAAAAGAATACCAACAAATTCAGAAAAAAAAACGTATACCTCGGGCCTGGTATGGATTTTAAGGGGAACCCCACACAGATATTTACAAAAAAATTGTTTGAGGTCCCCCCAACATCCATACCAGACCCTTATCCGAACATGCAGCCCGGCAGGCCAGGGAAAGGGGGGATTAGCAAGCGCCCTCCCTCCTGAGCCATATCAGGCCAAATACCCCCAACATGGGGGGGGTGCTTTGAGGCGAGGGGGCTCTTCCCCTCAACCCCAAAGGACCTTGTCCCTATGTTGATGGGGACAAGGATCTCTTCCCCACAATCCTGGGCTGTGGTTGTGGGGGTCTGCGGGAGGGGGGCTTATTGGAATCTGGAAGCCCACTTTAACAAGGAGGCCCCCAGATCCCAGCCTCCCCCCCATTCTATGTGAATGAGTACAGGGTACATAGTACTTCTACCCATTCACTAAAAAAGTAAATAAAGATACTACATGAGTTTTTGACAATTTCTCTATTACAAAAAAAAAAACACAATGTCCCCCGGTGTGTAGCTCCATTGTCAATCACGCCCCCCACCGCACTGCCGGACCTGAAAAAAGAAAAACCTTTTGCCTCGTTAAAGGCTTCCCACCAACTGCCTGCTCCTGCATCTGACATTTCCTAAATTGCTAAGGGCGGAGTCACTAGATGATGTCAATAGGTGAGACCGCCCCTTGTGATGTAATCAACCCAGCAGAGCCCCAGGGCTTGTGGCCTGGTATAGTTTGGAGGGGGGCACTTTCCTGGCCTGCTGGGCTGCATGCTCAGGTAAGGGTCTGGTATGGATTCAGGGGGGAGACCCCAAGCTGCATTTTATTTTGCCGCGGGGTTCCCCTTAAAATTCATACCAGACCCTAAGGATCTGGTATGGTTTGGGGGGCCCCACACTGTTTTTTTTCTCTGAATTTTCTATTGCGGGCATTCTTTTGTTTACATTTCAGCTCTCAGCGGGGAAGCCCGCTGACTGCTGATGGGTCATCAGTTGTTAAGGATGCGGCCCGCTCCTTAACAACCAGCTATTCTTAACACAGATTTAGAATCAGTTGATCATTTTTTTGACCAATCTGAATTCAAATCATTTAAAAAATGTGGAATAAGTCAGCCCCTTACAGGCAACGTGACGTAGGGGGTACGTTGCTCGCCACCAAACCCGTAGGGGGCGAGCACGCGCCGCCGCCGGTGCGATCCCGCCCCCGCTCGTTACCTGGGGAGCCAGCACGTGTGACTGGTGGCTCCAATGGCCGCCGGCCACTCACGATCTCCTGCAGGAGAGGGAGAAGGACAGATGGCTGATGTAAACACAGCCGTCTGTCATTCTCTCTAAAGTAATCACAGAGGCTATGCGATCCTGCTATGTAGGATCGTATGTCTCTGTGATAACATCACAAGCCACGCCCCCCCCCACAGTTAAATCCCTAGGGACATACTTAACCCCTTGATCACCAGTAAAGTTAACCCCTTCCCTGCCAGTGTCATTTTTACAGTAACAGTGCATATTTATAGCACTGATTACTGTAGTAATGTCACTGGTACCCCCATAAGTGTAAAAAATGTCAGTCAGGGGTCCGATCTGTCCGCCACAAAGACGCAGTCCCGCAAAAAAAAATTGCAGATCGCCGCCCTTAATTAGTTAGAAAAAAAACAATAAAAATTACATAAATCTTTCCCGTAGTTAGTAAACGCAATAACTTTTGCGCAAACCAATCAAAATACGCTTATTGTGACTTTTTTTTACCAAAAATATGTAGCAGAAAACAAATTGGCCTAAAACGTTAAAAAAATTTGATTTTTACATTTTTTTTTGTTGAGAATTTCATATAAAAAATGTGAAAAATATTGTTATTTTTTTCAAAATTGTGTTTTTTTTTGTTTATAGCGCAAAAAAATAAAAATCGCACAGATGATCAAATACCACCAAAAGAAAGCTCTGTTTGTGGGAAAAAAAGGACATCAATTTCATTTGGGTACAGCGTCGCACAACCGTGCAATTGTCCGTTAAATTCACGCAGTACCAAATCGCAAAATAGGGCCTGGTCTTTGAGCGGCCAAATCCTCCAGGGCTTTCAATAAAAATACCCCCGCAATGGATAGCCTATGTACTGTCCCGGGTCGCACTTACCTTTTTAGAAGAAATACTTACCTTGAAAATTTCTTCTCCAGCGCTGCCATCTCGGATGTGGGCAGCTGAAGCCAGCGCGTCCTCTTCTGCGTCCCCTTCCGTGTCCTCTTCTCCCAGAATGAGCCTGCACCGGCCCTGCTCGTCACTTCCGGTGCGGGCAATTCATCCCTCCACAGCTTCTGGGCATGCCCAGAAGCTGTTTAGCAGGGAATGAGGCGCCGCACCGGAAGTGACGAGCGGGGCCGGTGCAGGCGCATTGATTCCTGGAAGCGATGACGTCAGCTCCCAGGAATCAATGCAAGGAGGAAGTGACGGAACGGGCCGCGGCCGCAGAGGGAGGAAGTGGAAGAAAGGTTAGTATATTTTTCTTCAATAACAAAGTAAGTAAATCAAAAAATCATAACTATCCATTTCTTTTTCAGGTGACCAATAGCAAGCGTATTGCCCAAAATAGATTATGTCGATTTTGTGGCCGGAACTCTGCTTTAAGTGGTTAATAAACAACACTACTTTGTAGATTAAAACTAAACTAAACTAAACTAATTTGAAAACAAAATAGGTAACATGACAAATCTATCTGAAACAAAACAAATGTTTCCGTTCTGCACATATCTAGTTTCAGCCTCTCTACCCTCTAGCTTGGTGTGCCCTGTGCAGCCAAGCTGACATGCAGCATTACATCACCACCTTTGGATCCTCTGGGAAGTCTTTTCAACTGCCTGATCTTCATTGCTACTGGTGATTTTAAAAGCCATTGAATCCATCTTTCAGTTTGGCTGTGATAGTTCCACAGGAAGTTGTCCTGTGCTGTTTGCTGCTGTGTTGTGCTCCTGATACCGGCAGTTGCAGGAAGTTTCCAGAATAGTGACACACTGGCCTGTTGCTCTGGATTGTCAGTATACCTTGCCATCCACGTGTGAAGGAAATAGTCTCAGGGCGTTTTCACACTAGCACTTTTGGTGCGCACCCGGGTTCGATTGACGTCAGAATTCAGTTATTTTTAATGATGTGAACACTGTCTCAGAACTCGGGTGCGCACCCGCAAACCGTACTCGAGTCCGTTTAAAAAGGGTGGTCTGGGGTACGGTTCATGTGAACTCCAGTACGGTTCGCTTCTGATGAGAACGCAAGTGTACCAAATCGCGGAAGTGAACCGCTTAGTAATGACGTCTAATGTGGTTGACGGAACCGTCGTCAATAACAAGCGTCAGGATGAGCGGAAAGGGTTTGCTGTGGTCAGCAGTAGAAATCGAAACCTTGTTAGAGGTATGCGCTAATGAAAACATAAAAAGCCAACTAGAAAACACACATAAAAATGCAGAAATTTATAAAATGTTCACCGAAACTGAAAAAAGGGGATTCACAAGAACGGCAGATCAATGTCGTGTGAAGGTAAAGAAACTGCGACAGCAATATCTGAAAATACGTGACTCTCTACGAAAGACTGGAAGCTCCGCAGAAGAGAAGGATAAGTTTCCCTGGTTTGATGCCATTGACAACATTATTGGTTCGAGGCCCACAAGTGACCCTCAACACATAATCGAATCACATCCACCTACACCCTCATCTTCCTATGCAACCTCCAATGAGCAACACAATCATTCCGCAGTTTCCCAGCCATCATCCGAAACGACAAATGCGCTATCAAGCAGTGAGTATATTTCTTTATTCCATGGTTTATGTTATTGCTAATATTATAAGCAATTCATTATTCATCTGTATATTGAGTAGCAAGACATGTAATGTGGGTTTTTTTACATCGTCAATATTTTTTAGAAAATGTCTTTATAACGCAGCAGCTAAAATATATCTTGGTTCATATTTTGCCACCATTTTCAGTTGTTAACTATTGAATATTTTTTTATTTTTACTAGTGAAATTTGTCCTGCATAGAAAGTACAGTTTATTATTGTCTCTATTATTGATTATATGATGCCATAGAGGCTGCATGTGTAATTATAGAAGACTGCAAAATGATGTTTTGCATTTGCCTTGTTCTGTGGTGTAAAGGTGCTGTACATCTAATCACAGTTGTCATCACATGTTTTCCTTCAAGACATGCACAATTTACTAAAGTTAGGCTTTGTTTTTAATTTTACATGTCTTTTTATCAACCTTTCAGGTGAATCTGACAGACCTAACTCTACCCAAGCAGAGAACATCCAGCCCAGAACGGTCATCAAGAAGAGAAAGGCCAAGGTTGATGTAGCAAGCAAGCTGGAATCCTATGTAGATCAACATAAGAAACAATATGTTGACTTCATGCAGGCTGAGCAAGTCCGTCAGTAACAGGGAAAAGAAACACTGGCTAAATGGATGCAAGTGCAAATAGATCTGGAGGAGCGCTGCATCCAAGCACAAAGAGAGGAACGGCAGGAAAATAATAGAATGTTAATGTCAATGTTTAACAGAGTGTTTGACATTTTTGCACCTTCATCACACCAGCAACCCCCCCCCCCCCCCCACATTTACAGCCAAATTCTTTACATCATGTTTTCTCAGCTCATGACAACATAGCATACACAAACCTGCATCCTCATGCTCAACAGCACTCTCGGTCTGAAGTGCCCTACTACCAAACTGAGACAAGAGACAGCCCATCTCCATCCTATCAAGAGTTATAAGAGACTGTTTGATATTATCTTTTTTGCCTGTCCAACCTGCGGCCCTTCAGATGTTAGAGGACTACATCTCCCATTCTCCCTTGCCAGCCAGTAGTATGGGAGATGTAGTCCTGCAACATCTGGAGGGACTCAGGTTGGACACCTCTGGGATGTTAGAGGACTACATCTCCCATTCTCCCTTGCCAGCCAGTAGTATGGGAGATGAAGTCCTGCAAGATCTGGAGGGACTCAGGTTGGACACCTCTGGGATGTTATAGGACTACATCTCCCATTCTCCCTTGCCAGCCAGTAGTATGGGAGATGAAGTCCTGCAAGATCTGGAGGGACTCAGGTTGGACACCTCTGGGATGTTAGAGGACTACATCTCCCATTCTCCCTTGCCAGCCAGTAGTATGGGAGATGAAGTCCTGCAAGATCTGGAGGGACTCAGGTTGGACACCTCTGGTTTACGGGGATTCACAGTAGAACAATATGTGCAATTTCTTCTGGAACCTTTATGTTTTTGTTTACATGATACGAGAGCATCTGAAGCACTTTTTGTAGAACTGACTTTGTTAATTTATATTTTAATTTATTTTATTTATCCTTTTACTTTTTATATGGATGAATGCTCTTCCCAGAACATGTTTGTAATGTTTTGATAATAGGCTTACCGGATGTGCCTTCAAAGTTCAAGTTTATTCTTGATTAAGCAAGACTGCTTATTGCAATTTCAATAAACGTTTTTGACAGTTTCTTGTATCTCATTTTTTATTGACTGATAAGTTGTAATACAAAACAGCTATATGAGTTGTCAAATAAAGAAAACAATTCACATTACATTTCTATTTCACATAAAGGGTGTGTTTTGTTTTGAAAAAAAAAAAAAAAAATTAACCCACAATTACAAACTTGAAAAATAAGAACATAGGGCATCTCTAATTGAGTTGGCAGTGGTGTTTGACTCAGGGGCATTTGCTTCACTGGACTCATTTACTGTACAATTTTCCTCATCATAGTCCTCATTATGAATTTCACAAAAATTGTGAAGCACACAACACGCTGTGATGGTAGTATTAATGTTTTGGATGTTACAGTCGTACCTTTTCATCAAGCACCGCCATCTTCCCTTGAGACGACCAAAAGCCCTCTCTACAGTCATCAGTGCTTTGCTTAGCCTGTGGTTGAAGACAGCCTGTGCCGGTGTTGTTCCTCTATTTTCTGGGTATGGTTTCATTAACCATTTCAGGAGAGGATACGCTGCATCCCCTATTATAATTATTGGCACATCATCATCTTGAAATCTCTCTGTGCTTTTAGGGAACAGTGTACCACTGTGGCCCCTCTGATAAAGTGATGAATTTCCAAACACAGTAGCATTGTGAACTTTGCCTGGCCAGCCGACATTGATGTCCCAGAACCTCATTCGATGGTCTACCACCCCTTGTAGAATGACAGAATAAAAGCCTTTACGGTTATAATAGTCCACTGGACTGTCTGGTGGACATAAAATACCAATGTGGGTACCATCAATAGCCCCACCACATTTTGGGAAACCCCAATGGTCACGAAAACCTTGCATGATGACCTTGAATTCATCCTCAGAAGGTGTTTTGATGTACACCTGGAGCAATTCCTGTACAATGACTGATGTAACATATTTTGTTACCATACAAGCAGTGGACACTCCAATCCCAAATAAATTTTGAAATTGACCTGAATTCCAGGTTTGTAGCCAGCCTCCAAATACATATCGCAACTTGCTGTTCCACAGACAATGGTCTTCTAACTCTGGTGAGATGTTTTTCCAGATGTGGCCTGAGGATATCACATAGATGCATGAATGTGGTCCTCTTCATCCTAAAATTCTTGAACCATTCATCTGTCCAGTTGGTTAGGACATGATTTCACCACACACCAGATCGATGACGTATCCAAATTCTCCTATGACATGACAGAAAACACATATATATAAATATATATATGTTTCTCTTATTATAGATATACTGTATGTATATATATATAAATATATATATATATATATATATGTGTGTGTATATATATATAGATATATATATATCTATATATATATATGTGTGTGTATATGTCTATATGTGTGTATGTACACATATATGTGTATATATTTGTATATGCACACATATATATATGTATACATGCACACACATATCTATGTATACACACACAACTAATATATATATATATATATATATATATATATATATACATACATACATACACATTTATTTAACAATTATGTATGTATGTATATATATATATATATATATGTATACACATATATACACACACACACATATTTTTTATATATATATATAATATAAGAGAAACATATATATGTGTGTGTGTGTGTGTGTGTGAGAGAGGGAGAACACTGTGTCAATGTGTGTGCACTTTTACCTTGATGACAAGTGGGATTGATGAACTACAAGCAGAGAGATGATTTCTGCATGCCTTCTCACAAATTGACGTCGGCGGAAAGCACATTGTCGTTGAAAAGATTGGAGTATATTTGCGGCAGACAGACGCAAGTGCGTTTCTATATTTTTTTTCAATAAAAAATAGAGAATCAAACATAGAACAGTGAAGCGAGCAATTCCTTCCATTTTGGCTCCTTCTTGTTTACAGCGGTTGCCAGGACACATGAGTATGCGCCGGCTGCAGCTTGATGATGCAAGCGTACCGCGGTTCGCATACAGAAATCTAATGTGAACACAGTCCATCGGGGGCAGGGGGAGGGGGGAGCAATCGAACTCGGGTTCGGACCAGGCAATCGCACCAAGTGTGAAAACACCCTCAGTATCCTGCTATAAAAAGCTAAGCCATGTTTGGGTACTTTTGGGACTTCGTTTTTTTTTTTGAGTAGATGGAATGAAGAGTTATCATTATCACAGTAACCCTTCATACCTGTGTGACTATGTTACCTGTTTCAAAGTCACAATATTTGCAAGTGAAATGAGAGCAAGTTATTATAATTATTACTGGTTTTAAATCACTTCTGGCTACAACACTCACAAACTTTGCAATACACAGAGTCAGTGCAATCAAGGAACCTACCTGTTGGACTTTGGTGTGACAGAGCCAACAAGAATGTTTACCCAAAGTTGTACCTATTGAACTCTGGGGTTATGGAGGCAATGTGATGTTTTAGTTTGGTAATCAGGTAGGCTGTGCTTTTATCTCCTCCGGGCAAGCTTACATCTGAAACCTATACTTTATGGACTAAAAAATGTCTGTATGTGAACTTTTCTCTATTTTACATTTATTTACTAAAATGGTAAAGTGTATTAAAATATGCTATTGTGTATATACTTGATACATTTTGTCTTCCTCGGGTGGTGGTAGTCAATGCTTCAAATATATATTTATACACTATATTACCAAAAGTATTGGGATGCCTGCCTTTACACGCACATGAACTTTAATGGCATCCCAGTCTTAGTCCATAGAGTTCAATAATGAATAGGCCCACCCTTTGCAGCTATAACAGCTTCAACTCTTCTGGGAAGGCTGTCCACAAGGTTTAGGAGTGTGTTTTTGGGAACTTTTGACCATTCTTCCAGAAGCGCATTTGTGAGTTCAGACACTGATGTTGGAGAGAAGCCAGTGAGCAGAAAGCAGGGCTGAGCCTGTACCAGTGATCCTATAGCAAATGGCTTGCTATGGGGGCACTAGGCAAGGGGGAGGAGACAGGAGTGGCGGCGGGTAAGAGGATCAGGGCTACTTTGTGCAAAACCATTGCACAGTGCAGGCAATTATGACATCTTATGATTTAAAAAAAAAAATGTTTTAGGTTTACAATCACTTAAAGGGACAAAAAATATCTCTGCTTGATGCTAAATCATGCCATATGCCACACTGTTTGTTCCCTATTAACCACTTTAAGACCGGAAGGATTTTTCCCCTTAATGACAAGCCCTATTTTGCGATTCGGCACTGCGTTACTTTAACGGACAATTGCGCGGTCGTGCAATGCTGTACCCAAATAAAATTGATGTCCTTTTTTGCCACAAATAGAGCTTTCTTTTGGTGGTATTCGATCACCTGTGCGATTTTTATTTTTTGCGCTAAAAACAAAATAAGAGCAACAATTTTGAAAAAAAAAACAATATTTTTCACATTCTGCTATATGACATTCCCAAAAAAATAATTAAAAAATCAACATTTTTTAACATTTTAGGCCAATTTGTTTTCTGCGACATATTTTTGGTAAACAAAAATAGCAATAAGCGTATTTTGATTGGTTCAGGTATGAGTTATCGCGTCTACTAACTACGGGAAAGATTTAGATCATTTTTATTTTTTTTATTAGTAATGGCGGCGATCTACGATTTTTTGCGTGACTGCGACATTGCGCCGGACAGATGGGACCCCTAACTGACATTTTTGACACTTTTGGGGGTACCAGTGACATTGCTACAGTAATCAGTGCTAAAAATATGCACTGTTACTGTAATAATGACACTGGCAGGGAAGGGGTTAACCCTGTGGGTGATCAAGGGGTTAAATGTAAGCCTAGGGTAGTGATTCTAACTGTGGGGGGGGGGGGCATGGCTTGTGAAATGACCATAGAGACGTGATAATAAATAGAAGGATCACATGGGCTCTATGGTCATTGCAGGGGGGGAGCGATCGCGGGTGTCAGGCGGCAATCACTGCCCAGTGGGGGCGGCGCGCATTCGCCCCCTATCTTCCCGCGTGCAACCAACATAGATCTACGTCGATTTGCGCAGGAAAGCCACCCTGCTGCAGTAAAAAGGCGGCGGGTGGTCGAGAAGTGGTTAAACAATGCCTCATTCTATATATGCTGTAGATTTGTAATGCAGGGGCTTCTATACAAGTGACCGACACCACCTATACATACAGGATCTCAGGGTATCACGCCATGTTCAGTCCAAACCACATAATGTTCATGTGCACGAAGGTTCTGGCAGAAGCTACAGAAGCACAACTGACCACTGACGTTCCCTAGTCTTCATCACATCATTCTGTAAACTATGTTGTACATCCACTATTCTGCACCACCTCATTCCATATGCCATGCTGTACTTTCCCTATTCTGCAATGCCTCATTCCATATGCCATGCAGTACATTTCCTATTCTACACTGCCTCTTTTCATAGCCATGCTTTATGTTCCCCATTCCACAACAACTTCATTCCATGTGTCATGCTGTACATTCCCTATTCCACACTGCCTCATTCTGTATTGTTGCTACTGGGGGATTTATTCATGCTGCTGGGGGATTATTTGCTGCTGGGGGATTTAGTGTTGCTGCTAAGGAATTTATTAATGCTGCTGTGGATTATATTGTTTCTGCTTGGGGATTTTTATTTATTTATTTTTTTAAAAGGGGTGGATCTGTGAAGTGGGTACTAGTGGATGAGGACATGTATGATAGTATGGGATACCTGCAGCTATACTCTGTTAGGAGTGTGTGCACTCCGCTTCAACATAGCTGCTGGTTTCAGCATCCTGGTTTTGGCTGTGGCATTCTCCTTGTCTGTCTGTCAAGGTGATTGATTGTGGCCAGACTCTGGGTGATAGGCCTGCTTGCCTTATGGGAAAGGGGGCTGCTATAGCTGAAGAACCAACTTACGACCTGCGTTTGGGGTAAGCGTGACATAATTTATTTTTATTTTTTCCAGAAAGGGATTGATTTAAGTGCTTCTATATTTCTTATCAAATAGTTTGTATATGCGCTCCTAGGTCGCAGGATACCTAGGCGCAAAGTGAGTAATTAAAGGTGCCACATCCTTGACAATGGAATTGCAGAAGTAGAAAGAAAGGATTTTGGACTTTATTGGCACCAGTATTAAAAATGTATATTTTTATTAGAAAATCACAGGAAACATTTATAACAAAGACAAAAAAATATAAAGAGATAACAAACAAACAATTTACATACAATAAAATAAGGCGGCAAAGCCTCAAGGCGGTGTGCAATAGAATCACACAGCCTAGTAGGTAATTTATAATTATAACAACAATCACATGTATCACAGAGTAACCTATATTCATAAGGCGGCCATAGAGAGGGGTATACAACCGTCTCTGGAGGTCGTCTATACAATGCAGATGAGCAGATGTTGAGTTAAATCCAAGTTGCCCTACATGTTAATAAAAAAAGACTACTGGGACTCTGTACTCTGGAGTGATGAGACCTAGACAAATGATTTTGGAACTGATGGCTTTAAAACTGTATGGCATTACAAAGGTGAGGAGTACAAAGAAAAATGCATGGTGCCTACAGTGAAACATGGTGGTGGCAGTGTCCTTCTGTGGGGCTGCATGAGTACTGCTGGTGTCAGGAAGCTGCCTTTCATTGATGGTATCATGAATTCACAGATGTACTGTTTTAAATTGAAAGAGAAGATGCTATCCTTACTCAATGCCCTTTGTCATCTCGTCATGCACTTTTCTAAAATAACAATAATCCAAAACACGCATCTAAGGCCACTGTTGCATTTCCGAAGAAGAACAGGGTGAAAGTGATTCAGGGGCCATGTATGTCTCCTAATCTGAACCCAATCAAACACCTATGGGCAATTCTGAAGAGACAATATTGCTCCAGGCCAAACGACCAGAGACACCCCCCCCCGGATGGGAGATACCGCCATGGAGCAATATTGTCTCTTCAGAATTGCCCATAGGTGTTTGATTGGGTTCAGATTAGGAGACATACATGGCCCCTGAATCACTTTCACCCTGTTCTTCTTCGGAAATGCAACAGTGGCCTTAGATGCGTGTTTTGGATTATTGTTATTTTAGAAAAGTGCATGACGAGATGACCAAGGGCATTGAGTAAGGATAGCATCTTCTCTTTCAATTTAAAACAGTACATCTGTGAATTCATGATACCATCAATGAAAGGCAGCTTCCTGACACCAGCAGTACTCATGCAGCCCCACAGAAGGACACTGCCACCACCATGTTTCACTGTAGGCACCATGCATTTTTCTTTGTACTCCTCACCTTTGTGATGCCATACAGTTTTGAAGCCATCAGTTCCAAAATCATTTGTCTAGGTCTCATCACTCCAGAGTACAGAGTCCCAGTAGTCTTTTTTATTAACATGTAGGGCAACTTGGATTTAACTCAACATCTGCTCATCTGCATTGTATAGACGACCTCCAGAGACGGTTGTATACCCCTCTCTATGGCCGCCTTATGAATATAGGTTACTCTGTGATACATGTGATTGTTGTTATAATTATAAATTACCTACTAGGCTGTGTGATTCTATTGCACACCGCCTTGAGGCTTTGCCGCCTTATTTTATTGTATGTAAATTGTTTGTTTGTTATCTCTTTATATTTTTTTGTCTTTGTTATAAATGTTTCCTGTGATTTTCTATTAAAAATATACATTTTTAATACTGGTGCCAATAAAGTCCAAAATCCTTTCTTTCTACTTCTATATTTCTTTGCAATGCCTCATACCTGAACCCAGCTTTCTGGAAGTCATAAACGTTTAGCAGCTGTCATTTGGAAGTTCCTGCAAATGAGTCATGTACATGCCCTCTGCCCTCCTATCTTATCTGTATTCTAGAGACAGAATAGGGTATATATATTCTCCTCAGTGTTTTATTTCACTGTACTACAGTACACTGTATGTGTACAGGATTCTTCAAGAAGGTAAGCAGGACTATTTATTTAATTGGCTATGTTTAAATTTACCTTATCTTTTAATTCATACTCACTTAACAAACATAGAAGAGAAATAGTAATAGTCCCAGCCCTCGCTCTATTTCTGCTTATTTTTCAATATTTACCTTTATACAGGGGCGTAACTACAGGGGTTGCAATCGCTACCGGGCCCCATGCTCCAGGGGGCCCGGTAGCAAACCAGTGGGTGAACTTCCAGGATCGCAAAGGTCACACTTGCGACCGGACCCTGGCATTGCATCACTCTGGGGAGGCCCCAAGATTGCAGGAAGGGGGCCCACAAGATTGCAGGAAGGGGGCCCACTGCAGAACCTGTGAAAGAATCCTGCTGCGGGACCGTAATAAAAGGCCATGCAACGAGTGTAAGGAGCCCCAGGATTAGTGGGAAGAGCCCCGGGCTTGAAGGTAAGGGCCCCGGCCAGGGGTCTGGGGGGCCCTTCATGGTTTCTTGCATCAGGGCCCTGAAGGTTCTAGTTACGCCTCTGCCTTTATATTTCTCAAATCACCTGTATATAGGACCTTTAAATATGTGCAGCTAAACAATGCTATAGAACTAATAAGTCTGTGCCTGGTTTACAAGTCTAGAACTAATCTAAAAGTCAAAAGCTTACGGATTAGAAGTTCATTGGTGAATTACTATTTTAATTATTTCTCATGTCTGCCATTAAAAGTATTTTAGAATATCACACTTTTTAGATTTTGGACCTAAGAGGGGTGGGTTAGCAAAGTGAACTTAGGTATGGCAAATAGGGCATAACTATGACATACAGTGCTCATAAATGAGTACAACCATTTTAAAAAGTAAGATTTTAATCAATATCTCAATAAACACAAGAACAATTTCCAAAATTTTGACAAAACAAGAGTTCTATATAACATTTGTTTAGCTCATTACATGAAAGTAAGCTTAATAATATAACTTTAATTACAAAATCTTCAGTTTTACTCAAATTAGTTGCTGCAAAAATGAATACACCCTATAACAAAAACTACTATATTTAGTATTTTGTATGTGACACCCTACAGGTAGGTGCCTTGTCTGCCTAACAGCAGGACCCTGTTTCTTTTTGTCAGGTAGAATGTCATGACTCCCAAGTGTGTCTTCTGAGGAGGGGAGTCTCCCCACTTGCTCCAAAGGAGGCTCCTGATAGGGCAGTGGAGGAAACCCAATCAGAGCTACATTCAGGCTTGTATCTACCCCAGGAGGCAGATTCTACTGCAGAGGATTCTGGGAGAGGATATAAGTCTGAAGGGGGGCATGGATCGGTGTCTTTGGCGGGAGCAGAGTCCTAGGAGGGAGAGAACGGCTGTCTCTCCTCCTGCCTGAGGAAGTGGATGTCTCGGGGTGTCGTCTGAGGAACCAGAGAGAGAGTGCTGAGTTGAGCTGATGGGATCTGGTGTGCCGAGAACCAGCGGAGAGCGAGAATGGTCCAGTCCCAGGAAAACCTACACAGGTTGTGAATACTGAGGATTGCCCCTGGGGGTCTGCCTGAAGTGTTAGAGACCACTCCGGAGGAGGGTCTGGGATCCAGTGTCAGCTAGCTGTAAAGGGGGTACCTAGGTTGAGGACCCTTAAGTAGCAAAGGGGGTACATAGTCAGTTTACCCTGAAGAGCTAAAGGTGTAAAGGGGGCGCCTGCAGATTGGGCCCTGAATTGTACAGAGTATCAGTTGAGAGTTGCAGCCATACGGGAATTCACCACAAGCTACCTCTAGCCGGTGCCAGGCTGGAGGGGGGTAGTCAGTGACTTTGCAGTGCAGCAGCATCAGCAGTTCTATGCTCCATAGTCCTGAGTCTTCTGGATCTAGAATCGAGGATTCAGCACTTCTTTCAAGTTACAGTGTGTTCTAAGCGTCAGTGAGCGTTGGCTAGCGTCGGCTGGTGTCAAGGCAGCATTGACAGACATTTTTCTGGATAAAGCCCCAAGTTGTACCTAGTTGAGCCTAAAGGAGTATCCCACTCATTCCCTTCTCCCATTCCCTTTTCTACAATAAAAACCACAAAACAAAGATGCCGGAGTTGTCAATGCCTCAGTTCTCACACCCAGGGTCGCAGCTCACATGGGCTGGAGAGGTAACCGGTAACAATGGCAGACCCACATCAGGCCACAGGCCTGGGAACTTTGCTACATGTATGACCTCCATGATTTGAAAGAGGAGCACCAAGTCTTCTAGGCATAAAATAAACAAGTTGGCAACATATTATCTCTTTTAGAGCCTGGATTCTGGATGGAGAGTGATGCTAAACTTGTCTCTTCAGAATTGCCCATAGGTGTTTGATTGGGTTCAGATTAGGAGACATACATGGCCCCTGAATCACTTTCACCCTGTTCTTCTTCGGAAATGCAACAGTGGCCTTAGATGCGTGTTTTGGATTATTGTTATTTTAGAAAAGTGCATGACGAGATGACTAAGGGCATTGAGTAAGGATAGCATCTTCTCTTTCAATTTAAAACAGTACATCTGTGAATTCATGATACCATCAATGAAAGGCAGCTTCCTGACACCAGCAGTACTCATGCAGCCCCACAGAAGGACACTGCCACCACCATGTTTCACTGTAGGCACCATGCATTTTTCTTTGTACTCCTCACCTTTGTGATGCCATACAGTTTTGAAGCCATCAGTTCCAAAATCATTTGTCTAGGTCTCATCACTCCAGAGTACAGAGTCCCAGTAGTCTTTTTTATTTTCAGCGTGGGCTTTTTTTGTGTATGGGCTTTAGGAGAGGCTTCTTTCATGGACAACACCCATGCATGCCATTCTTCTGCAGTGTATGCCTTATTGTGTCATGGCAAACAATCACCCCAGTTTGGTTTTCTACTTCTTTAGCTAACTGCAGTGAACTTGCATGGCGATTTTTCTACAACCTTTCTCATCAGAAGACGCTCCTTTCAAGGTGTTAAGGTATAAATAAAGGCAAAACTTTTTTTTTTTAGTTTTGGATAGAGTGGAGAGGGATTAGGACATTTATGAGTTATTTTTTTTCTGTCCGTGCTTCCGTTAGGGAGATTCATTCTCTTTATTTGTCCTGTTTACTATTATCAATAAAAGTGAAAGTAAAAGAAAGTCCCAAATTTTGGGTTGTCCCCAGAAAAGTAATAGAGGGGGAATCTTTCAATGGGGACAATAGTTCTGGTGATCTTATGCCTCGTTTCCACTGAGCGGATCGGTTCGGGTCGGTTCGGTACGGTACGCTATTTTGGGTGTTTCCATTATGAAAGTGGCCCATACAACCGAACCAAACCGCACCATTCCTGGTCCTGCTTCAGATGTAGGGCCATAGGAAATGGTACGGTACGGTTAGGGCGGAGCTACTGGCGTCACACAATAGATTCCACTGATTGGCGGACAGGAAAATGTCAATGCTCACGTCAAATGAAAGAGCAAAACAAACACCTCGTTTGGTGTAAACCCCGCATGGTCCCTGGTGGCCCGACTTGCAGTGGAAACGCTCACCTGAATAGACCGGACCATTCTAAACCTCCCAAACTGTACCGACCCGAACCGTTCCGCTCAGTGGAAACGAGGCATAAGCGTCCCAAGGAATTCCTTTAATTTGCAGGTATTTCCTCTTACTTCCTGTTTGGCTATGGGACAGGAAGTGAAGGGAAATCTCCATAATGGGACATATATATAGCGAAAAAAAAAAATCTGACGGGTTAAAATCCCTCCTTACTCTATCCATGAATAGAAACTCTATAATGAAAAAAAAAAAAAAGGTTTTGCCTATAGTTTTACTTTAACTTCCATGGACAGCCTGGATATCTCTGTGATATGGTTGCAGTTCCATCTTTGTTAAATTTTTGTATCACTTTTGCTATAGTATTCTGACTGATAAGCAAAGCTTTGATGATCATCTTGTAGTCTTTACCTTTCTTGTGTAAAAAAATTATTTTCTTTCTCAGGCCTTGTGACAGGTCTTTCTCTGGCCTTAAGTAAAGGTTTTCTGACAAATCTGTTGGCGTGTACTCATTTATGCTGAGCACTGTATAAATTGAATTGAATTATACAGTGCTTTGGAGAGGTATTGAATACCTCTCCAAAGTGAATAAATTGCAATCTCAGTGAGTTACTCCAGAACAGGTGTCCCCATTGGATGATTTACCTTTGTAGCAGAATGTCCATTTACTCACTATGGTCAAATGCAGGTGCAGGCCCCTTAAACTTCATTTCCCACAACTTCCTGGGTTTCTTAACATGCCCAAAAAATATAAATTCCTCAGCTTTCCACCCTCTGGATTAGGCAGAGGTAGTGAACCCCAGTTCCCATAGTGAAGGGCCATTCATCTGTGGAGAGTCCACGTTTGTACAGCTTTCATAATTCGACTCTGTATGCATGGTTTTTGCCACTTAAAACCTGTTTTATAATATTGCTTTTATCCTGCACCTGTTTAGTAAGCTGTAAGTTAGTTATCTTACAGTATGTCTGATCATTGACATACAGTATCTCACAAAAGTGAATACACCCCTCACATTTTTGTAAATATTTTATTATATCTTTTCATGTGACAACACTGAAGAAATGACACTTTGCTACAATGTAAAGTAGTGAGTGTACAGCTTGTATAACAGTGTAAATTTGCTGTCCCCTCAAAATAACTCAACACACAGTCATTAATGTCTAAACCGCTGCCAACAAAAGTGAGTACACCCTAAGTAAACATGTCCAAATTGGGCCCAAAGTGTCAATATTTTGTGTGGGCAGTGGCCACCATTATTTTTCAGCAATGCCTTACCCTCTTGGGCATGGAGTTCCCCAAAGCTTCACAGGTTGCCATTGGAGTCCTCTTCAACTCCTACATGAAGACATCAGGGAGCTGGTGGATGGTAGAGACCTTGCGCTCCTCCACCTTCCGTTTAAGGATGCCCCACAGATGCTTAATAGGGTTTAGGTCTGGGGACATGCTCGTCCAGTCCATCACCTTTACCCTCAGCTTCTTTAGCAAGGCAGTGGTTGTCTTGAAGGTGTGTTTGGGGTGGTTATCATGTTGGAATACAGCCCTGCAGCCAGTCTCCGAAGGAAGGGGATCATGCTCTGCTTCAGTATGTGACAGTACATGCTGGCGTTCCCTCAATGAACTGTAGCTCCCCAGTGCCCACAGCACTCATGCAGCCCCAGACCATGACACTCCCACTACTATGCTTGACTGTAGGCAAGACACTTTTGCCTTTGTACTCCTCACCTGGTTGCTGCGACACACATGTGACACCATCTGAACCAAATAGGTTTTTCTTGGTCTTATCAGACCACAGGACATAGTTCCAGTAATCCATGTCCTTAGTCTACTTGTCTTCAGCAAACTTTTTGCGGGCTTTCTTGTGCATAATCTTTAGAAGAGGCTTCCTTCTAGGACGACAGCCATGCAGACCAATTTGATGCAGTGTGTGGGGTATGGTTTGAGCACTGATAGGCTGACCCCCACCCCTTCAACCTCTGAAGCAATTCTGGCAGCACTCAAATATTACGCTGAGCATGTGCACTCAACTTCATTGGTCGACCATGCCAAGGCCTGTTCTGAGTGGAACCTGTCCTGGTAAACCGCTGTATGGTCTTGGCCACCGTGCTGCAGCTCCGTTTCAGGGTCTTGGCAATCTTTTTATAGCCTAGTCCATCTTTAGGTAGAGCAACAATTCTTTTTTTCAGATCCTCAGAGATTTCTTTGCCATCATGAGGTGCCATGTTGAACTTCGAGTGACCAGTATGAGAGAGTGAGAGCGATAACACCAAATTTAACACACTTGCTTCACACCTGAGACTTTGTAACACTAACGAGTTACATGACATCGTGGAGGGAAAATGGGGAATTGGGCCCAATTTGGACATTTTCACTTAGGGGTGTACTCACTTTTGCTGCCAGCGGTTTAGACATTAATGACTGTGTATTGAGCTATTTTGAGGGAACAGCAAATTTACACTGTTATACAAGCTGTACACTCACTACTATACATTGTAGCAAAGTATATTTTCTTCAATGTTGACATATGAAAAGATATTATAAAATATTTACAAAAATGTGAGGGGTGTACTCCCTTTTGTGAGATACTGTAGCTCCCAACTGTCCCTGATTTGAAGGAACTGTTCCTGATTTGGAACAAAATCCCTCTGTCCCTCTTTCCTTCTCATTTGTCCCTCATTTTGCTCTGGTATATATAGTTGTATATGAAATGCACTATTTATCTTTCAAAAAGTGTTTCACAGTGCTAAACCTTTCATCCAATTTCTATATTGCTGCATTTGTAAATTTCAAAAGCCAGTAAAAGGGAACAGTAGTGGTAAAAAAAAGCACATGTGGGTCTAATAATTTTTTGTATAATTCTCCTTTAAGGCAGCGTGACAGGGGCAGTGTCCTACGCCTACATACTTTTGCTAATAGGTGTCCCTCGTTTCCATCTCAAAATGTTGGGTGGTGTGCAGATTACCTATTCTGTTAAACGTTACTTCTATAAACAGGATCGCCCATATCAGACAAGGGTGATGGGAGAGGTTAGACAACAGTGCTATCCATGAGGAAGCAGGCAACCTACCGCCCCTGCAATAATGACCCACTTATACCTGGCAGGATTCCTGCTGCAATAATTACAAAAGTACATAGGACCAATTTAGAACTGGATTATTGACTAAAGAGATTACGGTGCCCCATCTGATCATCTGAGATCTCACCCGCTGACATCTGGTACACACTATCCATTTTTTTTTTTCAAACCCAGTGGGCGGAACGAAAACAAAATGAAGAGCTCAAGAGGAGTCGCTGTACTAACAATTCAATGTGAGTACAGTGATCTGCCCTGCTGAGCTATTGTGTTCTGACAGGGGGACTGCCCCCCTCCCCTAAGAACACACCAGACAGCGCTCTCAGCCATTGGCTAGAAACGCTGATCGGGTGCTGATCGTCAGACTTTTGAAGGTCATGCTCCTTCTGTCAGATCGGCTGCCGTACACACAGGCAGAATATCAGCCGGCTTCTATTGAACCAGTCGATGCCGCTTGATATTCAGCCCATGTGTATGGCCCATGTGTACAGTCTTTAGCAGGCAGAACTGTCCATTATCACACTAGAGGGGGGAAACAATAGGAATTTTAAATTAACCTGTAAATTTGAAATCTTGAATATTCATGGGTTATAGACTGCTACCTTCAGGAGATTGAACACTGTCATAAATTTTGCTAGGCATACCCCTTGGGTATACTCTTATAACCCCACCCCTCTCTGCAGGTCCTCAGTTTTTGTAATCAAACAATGCAGAGTAAAGCAGGTACAGAGGGGAGGGTGTCCTGTGTCCTGTATTGCACTAAAAAATGCAGAATTACAGACAAGTCAAAATTCCTATTATCCTAATTTTACAATACATGACAAAGGTTTGATATTCATAGACCCTGGGACCTCCCGAAGCAATAAAACAGAGGGTTGGGAAACAAGGCAAACAGAACAGTGGAACCAGGCTAAACAAAACAAAAAAGGGCAAAAGACCCAATTCAGAATGCAGCTGATGAAACAATGCAGCTGAAAGCTGCATTTGCAGAGGCCTGAACATCCACCTGGTAAAACTTAGAGAAGGTATGAAATGAAGACCAGTTGGTAGCCGTACAAAGCTGGGCGAAAGATGCTTGATGGAGGAAAGGCCAGGAAACTCTAAGGTTAGGTGAAGTGAGCACATATAGGTACTGGATGTATCTTATCCTTGACAGCAAAAGTCCTTGTGATAAGTTGTCTTATCCACCTAGAAATAGAAGCAGGGTGTCCTTTACGAGACCCTGTTGACAATACCAAGAGAATCCATTTTTCAGATAGGGGCCAAGAGAGAGCAATTTCTTTCAGGTCCTTTGAAGCAGGGCACAAAGAAGTAAGGACGGTGAAGCAGGGCACAAAGAAGTAAGGACAATGTCCTCATTAGGGGAAAGATTGATACCACCTTCTGTAAAAAAAAAAAGGATGGTCTTAGACGCAAGACCACTTTCTCCTTGTGGAGAATCAGGAAAGGCTTTTTGAGAGAGCCGCCAAAACAAACACATCTGACAGATACGATAGCCACCAAGAGGGCCACTTTAAAGGAATGTTACCCCAAGGGGAGTTCCCTAATGAGATCAAAAGGTGATTTCTTCAGGGCAGATAGAACCACGAGACATTGTAAATAAAGGTTTACTTTATTACTTTAAGACCTGTGTTTCAACAGCAATGCCTTTAAAGACAGTGCCTAAAAAACAGGCTGGAACAGAGGTTTTTAAAGTGATTGTAAAGTTACGTTTTAACCACTTAAGCCCCGGAAGATTTTACCCCCATTCCGACCAGGGGGTATTTTGCGATTCGGCACTGCGTGACTTTAACGGACAATTGCGCGGTCGTGCGACGCTGTACCTAAACGAATTTGACGTCCTTTTTTTCCCACAAACAGAGCTTTCTTTTGGTGGTATTTGATCACCTGTGCGATTTTTTGATCACGCGCTATAAACAAAAAAAGAGCGTCAATTTTGCAAAAATAGCAATATTTTTCACATTTTTTTATATGAAATTCCCCCCAAAAAAATGTAAAAATCAAAATTTTTTAAAATTTTCAGCCAATTTGTTTTATGCTACCTATGTTTGGTAAAAAAAAAATCGCAAAAAGCGTATTTTGATTGGTTTGCGCAAAAGTTATCGCGTTTACTAACAAAGGGAAAGATTTTTGTCATTTTTGTTGTTTTTTTTTTAACGTATAATGGCGGCGATCTGCGATTTTTTTTGCGGTACTGCGACATTGCGGCGGACAGATCGGACCCTTGACTGACATTTTTGACACTTTTGGGGTTACCAGTGACATTTCTACAGTAATCAGTGCTATACATATGCACTGTTACTGTAAAAATACACTGGTAGTGAAGGGGTTAACTTTATTTGGGAGGGAGGGGCTGTGTGTGTCCCTAGGGGCGTGCTTTCTACTGTGATTGGCTGTGGCTTCAGCTGTAAGGACACTGATCAACGGATCTACATACTAGATCCGAGTGATCAGTGTCTTTACAGCGAGGAGAATGACAGGCAGCTTGTTTACACAAGCTGCCTGACATTCTCCCTCTCCCCCGCCGATCGCCGAGTGGCCGGCGGACATCGGGTCCGCTGGTCACACGCGCGGGGGGGTCCGTGACCATGCGGGAGCGGGGGCGCGCGCTCGCTCCCTAGACCCTCACAAGCAAGCAACGTAGCCCTACGTTAGTTTGCCTGTGAGGGGCTGACCGCCGACGTAGATAGGCGTGCGACGGTCGGCAAGTGGTTAAAAAAATAGCAAAAGTTAAACTTACCTGCTCTGTGCAGTGGTTTTACACAGAGTCGCCCAGATCCTCCTCTTCTCAGGTCCCTCTTCTGTGCTCCTGGCTTCTCCCTCCTGTTGAGTGCCCCCACAGCAAGCAGCTTGCTATGGGGGTCACCGAGCCGAGTCACAGCTCCCTGTGTCCATTCAGACACGGAGCCGTGACCCGACCCCATCCCCTCTATCTCCTGATTGACTGACTGACTTTGATTGACAGCAGCGGGAGCCAATTGTGCCACGCTGCTGTCTCAGCCAATGAGGAGGGGAGTCCTGGGCAGCTGAGAAACTTTTCTGTAAGGTGAACTTACACTTAAAGGTGTCCACAAATTTAGATCACAAATGGCATCACAGCATGAGTTGGCAAATAAAAACTTGACAGATAGTCTTCCTTATTATATCTAAAACTATAAAATACAGTTTTGCCTTTACAGTATATACACTTTAAATCAAAACACTGAGCACAACTGGAGGAGGTTTTCAAACTTGGTGTAACTGGCACGGTGTCTGCACAGAAATCCTGTTAATGTCCCCAATGATCCGCCTCTGCAAGGGATTAATGGAATTTGTTAAAAAATGTTAAGGAAAATTGAGAGAATTTGGAATTAGCATAAATGTATTATTTACTAAAAAGTATTAGCAGTTCATGAATAATTTATGAAAAGTAAGATAGGACACACACTACAGTCAACTACATTTCTTAATAGAGCTAACCTACAAATCAAGGCTAATTTCACCAACTGTTACACAGATAGCAAAACAATTGGATTTTTGTACTCACTGTAAAATCCTTTTCATGGTGTTCCATTGAGGGTCGCAGAATTCAAACAATTGGGTTATACTGCCACCTACAGGAGAATTTGGACACTGGGACAAAAAAAAAACAGTGACCAGCTTGGTATAACGTTGCCCACTCCCAGTATGGCTCAGTTTTATAACAAGCAGTGCTTAGAGGAAGGTCATAAATATGTCACTCAATGAACTCCAAGAAAATTGATTTTACAGTGAGTGCAAAAATACAATTTTATTTTTCTTTCTTTAAGGGTGCATGGTTCAAAGACAACTGGGACATTCAAAAGCAGTCCACCTGAGGAGTTGGCAACACAGCAAATACAATGCTAACAGGTCCAACTATAAAAAAAACTGAAAAAAACAAAACAACGGGGACTGCCTTCAACTTAGATAATCTTGAAGGACCTTAGAAGTTGGCATCAGATGAGATCTCAACATCAACCTGGTAAAACTTCGAGAATGTGTGACCAGAGGGCAGCACGGTGGTTTAGTGGTAAACACTTCTGCCTTGCAGCAATAGTGTCTACACATGGGCAATTAGTTTTGTTGCGAATTGAAATTCAGCAGAAATTTTCGTGAATTGGAGATTCCAATGTATCAGAATCTCTGAATCAAAATAATGAGTTTCAACTAATCCGAAGTAAATTATAATGAAAACTCATTTGTACTCAATAGTTTCATTTGGAGGACATGATGCGATAGTTTGGGCCTTTTGTTAATGTTTGAAGCATTCATAATAACGTAACGACATGATCTGAATTGATTATTCTAGTGAGTGTAGCATGGATATTCTAATGTCTGTGACAGACCCAAATGGGACAGGGGTTATTGGAGGGGACTAGGGGCTAGCCTTCTACCCACTGATTATGGCCCATGTAGGAGACTGGGGATTTTGTCTGCTTCTCCCGGTAAGAGCATGGAAAAAAGCTCAGTTCGGCCTCTGATCCCATGAAGAGAGCAGATCATTCTCTTATGATGGACAACATTATGATGAACGCTGAGAGCAAGGCTTGGGCTAGTTCTCTGAATAAAGACAATAAAGCTTCCCTTCTGGAGTGGATGGAAAGGTGTAATACTAATCCTGTACAGGTTAATGGCCACAAGAAATACGGTGGCCCTACTGCAGAGTGCGTTGGAGAAGCTCTGTCACTTGGGACAGAAATATTTATCAACAATCTCCCTCAAGGAATCTATGAAGATAAATTGATTCCACTTTTCCAGACTTCTAGAACATTGTATGAGTTTTGTCTTATGATGACTTTTCTAGTGGACAGATTACAGTAAAAAACAAATGCCAGCCAGCAGTACCAGCCAGTATTTCCCACCAGCAGTAACCCGCCAGCAGTACCCCCCAGCAGTACCAGCCAGAATTTCCCAGCAGCACCAGCCAGCAGTACCAGCTAGCAGTACCCACAGCAGTACCAGCCAGCATTTCCCACCAGCAGTACCCACCGGGGGTACCCACCAGCAGGACCAGCCAGCAGTACCAGCCAGCATTTCCCACCAGCAGTACCAGCCAGCTGTACCCACCAACAGTACCCAGCCAGCAGTACCCACCAGCAGTTCCTGCTAGCTGTACCCACCAGCAGCACCAGCCTGCAGTAAAGCATAATTGTAAGTATCTCAGCATGTGCAGTGTTTGATTCCTACCACCATGACCACTTCAAATCACTGTAAACCTCTGTATATTGATTCCATTTCATTTGATCTTCCTCTAGTCGTGTTAAATTGGTGGGGGGAGGGGGGCGGTGTGCAACCTCCCTGAAATTAGTTTGTGCTGGTTGGGATGTCTGTAACTACTTATTGTGTTTGGGTTGGATAAAGGTGGATACATCAATCTCCAAATCACACTATAAAAAATAAACTTGAAATTAATATAATTCCTTTTGTTACTTTCGGATGCACACGACTCCAGTCAATATCATCCAAACAACTCATTTCATTTCTCTTTGTGCGTTGGACCAGCAGGGATGACTCAGAGTGCATAAGAAATCACCCAAAATAATCAATTACCTCCTTAAAACAAATAAAGTCAATCTTCTGAAATAACCAAAGAATAACAGAACTTCTGAAAATACAAGTTGATTCGGAACAACTAATATATACTCTCCCAAAAAAACAAAAACGTTTCAAAAACAAATTATTCCAACGTAGCGATTATGGCGAAATTAAATGATTTATTTAATGAATGTAGAAGCAAATTTTTTCTATTGTGCACATCTCTAATAGTGTATTCGGTCTGAATCCCATCCAGCATGGTACTTGCATGGAGTTTACATATTCTCCCTGTGCTTGCGTTTCCTCCCAAACTCAAAAAACATGCTTGATCTGCACTCACAGATCTAGTATAGTGAGCCTTGTCAGAAAAAGAGTATGACCACAAGCTTGAATGATGATCTGTCTGAGCCACCAAGAAATGGCTGGTCCCCATTTACAAAGATCATCAGGAATGACAAGGAAGAAGTTGTTCAAATGAAAGCAATGGCTGGTAGATACAGCACAACTCAAATACATTCAGACAACAAAGGAAAATCTCCTTCTGATGTACTAGGGCCAGAGGGACAGAATCACAATGTTTTGGTTGAGGTGAAATGTCAAAACACCTTAGGAAATAAGGAAGGTATACACCATAATACCACATTATTATTGTGTAAGACCAGGAAACGTTCTGCAGAGCGCTGGTTCAGACACACGTCTTGCAGAGACGATGGAGACAAAGAACACAAACTTGTGAGTGTGGAAAGGAGAAGATGCCTAATAGATTTAAAAGCGGTGAAAATAACCAAAATAAAATCCGACATAGAGAGGGAGGACACATAAAGGTTGGCTACATCAGAAACACCCTGTAATTAAAGAATGGGAGACTATCAGTCTCTAAAAGATCACAACAAGATCTGACCCTTCATGGTACTCAGGAAAGATTGGCGATTCAGGCCTCATTGCAAAAAAAGTCAATATTCGCCCAACAGAATCTATTCTGGTATGAAAGCTTCTTTGCATTCACCAAGCATAGTATGTATTCCATGTGCGATAGTAGACCTTACAGAACAAGGACTTTGTCTTTCAACATTACAAGGAGAACCTCTTCAGAGAGGCCCCTGTCACTTAAGACTTCAGCTTGAAATACCTAATCCCTAAATGCCAGATGCTGTGAAGCAGAATGCTAACCTGGTCCTTTGGATAGAAGATTTGGTCAATCTTGAAGAGCCCACAGGGCATCTGCGAGGAGTACTACATTCATCTGGGTCAGCCTGGATTTATGAATATCTCCAGAATGCCCTCTGTTTTGATCCTCTGGAGCAGGTGAGGAAGGAGTTTCAATAGAGGAAAGGCAACAATCAGGTTGTAATGATCCCATGCATGGAGCCAATAGAGCATCCACTGACTCTTCTAGAGGATCTCTGCACCTGGAGACCAGTTTGCTGTTGAACCTGGAGGCCAGGAGGTCCGCATCTGGTATCCCCCACCTGTTGCATGCGTTCTGGAACTTTTACTGGTTGTAGGGACCGTTTCACCGGGACCAGATGTTGCCAACTAAGGTAGTCTGCTTGCTAATTGTCTACGTCTAGAATGTGAACAGCTTAAAAAGCTGGAATGGGAAGCTCTGCCCAGAATAAAATATTTTCAACTTTTCCTGCTGCAGCACAACCTCTGGTCTTTCCCAATGTTTGATGTATGCCACAGATGTGGATCCTGATCAAAAGACACTCCAGTGGCGATTTCCTGCATTGTAGGGAAAACAATATCATCTGAAGCTCCAGAATGTTGGATGCTGCAGGATACCCTTCTCCCAATCAAAGTGAAGGAATATCATCAGCACACCACTTGCCTGACAAAGGGGCCCTGCCTGACGCCAAAACCTTGCTGTATGTTTATTATGTGTCCACGAAAATAAAGCTTTGGACCCTTTCGAGGAATCCTTGGTGTGCTGATGACATTTATTTACTTTGATCATCCTTGGTTTCCAGCCTGTGGTCATTACAGCAGCACCCAGCAATACTGAATAGCTGGTTTTCTTGAACGTGTGTGTGTGGGGAATATTACGTTTGGACCAGGGATCGACAGATTATCAGGAAAGCTGATATATCAAGGGCCAATATGCACTTTCCCCGATATATCGGAATCGGCCCCGGAGGTTACCGATATTACGGATATTTCGGGAAAGTGCATGTGCTGGAGTTATGCCTGCAGCTAGAGGCATCACCCCGGTACCGGCGTCCATAGCCGAGGGTCGGCTGTCTTGTAATGACAACCGATGCGGCTGAGAAGCCGCTCGGCTGTCATTACAAGGAGCGGCAGGGGACGCCCCCCCCTCCCGCTGCCTCCCGCGGCTCACTCGGGTCTCCCGTCCCACCGGGAGACCCGGGCAACCAGCCTGCACGGCTGCCGAAGACCCGATCAAAGCCACATTCAGCTCTGATCGGGTCTTCATGCAAAAACCCGGAAGTGATGTCATGACATCGCTTCCGGGTACTGTCGCCAGATTCAAAAAAAAATGACAGCATTCAAAACAGCCAAACTTGGCATTTTGAATGCTTTTAAGTGCAGATAAGGGGTTTGGGGTATTTTAGACCCCCAGATCCCTCCACAAGAGTACCCGTCAAGAAAAAAAAACAAAGATTTTTTTTTTTAAATGTAGGAAAATATCGGCGCATATCTGCCGATACCGATATGCATTGGCCAAAATATCGGTATCGGCAACGAAAAACAGATATCGGTCGATCACTAGTGCCAACTACTAAAGGTTCAGAATGCAAATTAAACCTTTTTAACCACTTGCCGACCGCTCACATGGAGCGTACTGCGGCAAAGTGGCTCTATATCATCCAGCGACGTAAACCTACATCGCTGGACTCCTCCACTTGTGGGCCGCCGGAGGCTCGCTCCCGCTGTATTCAGACACAGTGGGAGTCGGGCCAGGGGAGGAGTGTAAACAAAGCGGGCGTATCTCCTATGTGACAGGCAGGGACAGATTACAGGATTCAGCATAGGTGAACCTCGGATCTGTGCCTGTGTCACACAGTCCCCTCCCCCCACACACGTCAGTAAGCATCAGGCATATATTTAACCCCTTGATCACCAATAAAGTTAACCCCTTCCCTGCCAGTGTCATTATTACAGCTTATTGTAGTAATGTCACTGGTACCCCCAAAAGTGTCAAAAATGTCAGTCAAGGGTCCGATCTGTCTGCTGCAATTTTGCAGTGCCGCAAAAAAAAAAAAAAAAAAACGCAGATCACCGCCAGATCGCCGCCATTACTAGTTAAAAAAAAAAAACAATAAAAATGATTAAATTTCCCGTAGTTAGTAGCTGCGATAACTTTTGCGCAAACCAATCAAAATACGCTTATTGTGATTTTTTTTTGTACCAAACATATGTAGCAGAAAACAAATTGGCCTAAAATGTAAAAAAATTTAGATTTTTACATTTTTTGGGGGGTAATTTCATATAAAAATTGTGAAAAATATTGTTATTTTTTCAAAATTGTCGCTCTTTTTCTGTTTATAGCGCAAAAAGTAAAAATCGCACAGGTGATCAAATACCACCAAAAGAAAGCTCTATTTGTGGGGAAAAAAAGAGGACGTAAATTTAATTTGGGTACAGCGTCGCACGACCGCGCAATTTCCTGTTAAAGTAACGCAGTGCCGAATCGCAAAATATGGCCTGGTCAGGAATGGGGCAAAATCTTCCAGTCTTAAAGCGGTTAAAAATACGCTCATTGAGAATTTTTTTGTCAAAGACATGTAGCTAAATACATTTTGGCCTAAATATATGACAATAATTGAATATATTGGATATTTTTTAACTGTCAAAGTAGAAAAATATTGTTATTTTTTCAAAATTGTCGCTCTTTTTTTATTAATATCGCAAAAAATGAAAAGCGCAGAGGTAATCAAATACCACCAAAAGAAAGCTCTGTTTGTGGGAAAAAAAGGACGTAAATTTTGTTTGGGTACGGCCTTAAATGACCGCGCAATTGTCAGTTAAAGTCGCACACTGCCAAGTTGCAAAAAGTGGCCTGGACGTAAAGCAGGAAAATCCTCCGGTCCTAAAGTGGTTAAGGTCTAAACTGTCCGCACCACATTGCCAGGAAAAATTTGTGGTAACTGTTGGGGTTAATCATTCCAAGTGAAATATAGGCTTGCTGACCTGCCCCGGTTGTACCACAAGTCTCAGCGGGCCGGAGATTACTCTGAATAATAAGACACCTGCACAGTGTGATTGCTCAATATTATCCGATCACCAATTTATTATTTGCAGCTTATATCGTATAGCTTTCTCATAGAAAAGACATTGAGAGACAAGTTACGCCCAGCGACAGTTGGGACTCTTCACACTTATACATTTAGATTATACATGACATGTATTCGGACTTTTGGCGATTAACAGAAAAACTAGACACCTAAAGCGGAGTTCCGTCCAAAAGTGGAACTTCCGCTTTAGGTAGTCCTAACCCTTTTTTTTTTGGGGGGGGGGGAGCGGGTACCAAATTTTTACAGGTACCCGCTCCCACTTCCGCTCGGAACGCCGCGGCGCCCTGAGCGGAAGTTTTCCTCTCCCTCTCCCTCCCTGCAATCTTCTAGGACGTGTCAGAGGTCCCAGAAGATTGCCGGCCAATCAAGACGCGCAGCGCAACTCGCTGCGAAGCCTCAAGCTGTCACAGCCGGGTGCCCACACCAGTGATGCCGGCACCACCGAGACCAGAGGGAGAGGATCGAGGCTTCGGGTGGCCGCATCGCTGGACCCTGGGACAGGTGAGTATGTGTTTATTGAAAGTCAGCAGCTACATTTTTTGTAGCTGCTGACTTTTAATAAACACAGAAAAGGCTGGAACTATGCTTTAAGTCTCACATAGATCAAAACTTGTCTAAGACACTTAAAAATAATATTTCTGTGAAAACCACAAAGCCTATAACATGACATAGTATTTATAGAAGACTGCATAGGTGGAAATCTATGCACTTATACATATTTCAATACAGTAATCTTATAGAATGATTTTTACACAAAATGGCTGAGTTATGGCTCAAGGTCCATATTCCTTTCAGTAACCATTCTCTCAAAAGTAGGACGTCTACATACCCTACAATGGGGGTACCCTGTGAGTGTGGGGATGGGAGGGGCAGAACCTTGGTGAATACATGTTGTGCAGAAGACACGGCCAGCTCTCCTCCTCTCCTTACACCCAACTGCCATCTGATCTGATCCGCAAGACAGATGGGGATGTTTTTAGCGTGTCGGATTGGATGTCGGCAAGAGTAAACGGACATATGTCTGTTTACATCCACAGCTCCATAGAGGATAATGGAGGTTTTGATCAGTCTGCCTATGTAAAAGGGGCATAATGATGCAGCACTTAATTCCTCAGAATTAGTAATAATGGTGCCTAACGGTTCTAATAACCAAAGTAGCTCCCAATGCCCACCCTGCTTGGCCTACTCATTAAATTAATTCAGCTCGACCTGGTAAGCACTCTGGCTACCCCAGTACACAGGCAGGCAACAGAGGTATTGACACTCTCACACACTGTAGCACCCCCTGTCACTGGCAATTCCCCCTGCTCCCCTGTGTCAGTTTTTGCTACTTGTAATATGAACATGTTCAGTTCCTTCTGCAGCACAGAACAGTGAAACCTGGTACACATGCAAGGGCCATTGTGCAGGCATGGCTCCCTCTTTTACAGAGTTGTATAAAGTACTCGAAACCCAAACTTGAGTAAAAGTACAAGTGCTTGATCAAAAAGTGACTTGAGTAGAAGTGGAAGTGCTCGATCAAAAAGTGACTTGAGTAGAAGTACTAAAGTATTCAAAATTTTTTGTACTTAAGTATTGCAAGTAGTTTTTTTTTTAATTTTGCTACTCAAGTACTGAAAGTAAAAGTACCAGTAGTTTTGAAAAAAAAATGCTACTCAAGTACTGAAAGTAAAAATACAAGTACTGTGTTATGTAGTTATTAAAGAAAGAAGTCAAAATGCAGCTTTTATTTATACATACAGTAGCTTTTATTTTCGTATGCGCTGATAATACACATGTTTTGAGCTTCATGAAACCTGCCATCTACTGTTCTGGCAGTGGTAATTTTTATAATAGTAACGAGTAACTATGCAGCACAAAAAAAAAAATATCGGAGTAGAAGTATTGAAATCATCGAAAAAATGTAGTGAAGTAAAAGTGGAAGTAGGAGAAAAAAATTCTACTCTAGGAAAGTACAGATACCGCCTTTCGGTACTTAAGTACAGTAGTGAAGTATTTCTACTTAGTTACTATACATCTCTGCTCTTTTAGGCTTCAAGGGCTAAATGGGACTATTCCATTCTATACTATTGGAAGCATCTGCAGTCTGCTAGATCTTTAGCCAGAGCTGTGTAGACAATGGCTTAGAGCCAGATAGTTTACCAGATAGTTTATTTCAGTCATATTTGAGACCTGGCAACCTGGAACTATAGAGCAGAGTATTAAGACACTAACCGGAGTAATAAACCAAAAAAAAAAAAAAAGAGATAACATTGTTTAAAGCAGAACTTCAGCCCCATGTTGTAAAATACATCTTTGTAAAACAGAAGATTTACTTTGGTAACCGGAACCACTTTACTTAGAAATTATTAAGGAAACTTTTTTTTGTGCCACTTTGGGGCCAACTGCATATTAAGAACCACTGTTAAATAGCACAGATATAACCTAATATGGAGCCATTTTTCTGTTGTGTCTATCCATAAGTCCAACTCCCAAAAAGCCATGGTTTCTTACACTACACTGCTCAAGTGCAACTGGTCTGAAACAGCTGTATGCAGTTTGAAAATCAAATATCTCTGTAATTTAATGTTTATCCTATTCACTCCAGCAAGTGGTGCAATGTGAGTATATGGGATAAAGGCTCTGCAATGTGTATTAGTGGCTTGTGAGTCAAATGTTGGACAAGTTTGCACACATGCATGAATATAAAAGACACTGTTTGTTGTCTTTTTGCAATAATAAAATATGGCAGGATAAGACCCCGTTCACACTGGGGCGACCGACTTTGCCGGGCGACCTGTGAAGTCGCGGTGCGCAGCTCGCACCGCGACCTCGGAGCGGCCGGCACGGACTTCATATCATTGAAGTCAATGCAGGTCGCTCCAGGTCGCCCCAAAGAAGCTCCGGACCCTTTTTCTAAGTCAGAGCGACTTGTGTCGCTCCTATTAGAACGGGTCCTGTGCTGCTCTATGGCAGGTGACCCATGGCGACTTGTCAGGCGACCAGGTCGCCTGACAGGTCGCCCCAGTTTGAACGGGGTCTAAGGATGATCAATCAAGAGGCACTCCATGTGTCCAATAAACATTTTAATTTTTCATAGGCCTTGACTCCTCAAATAACACCCACAATGATTAGTTTCGCCACATCCCATGCCACATCTCATTCCACCCCATTCATCTAATCAGTAAGATGAGTTAAAACGTTCACAGGATTAACCTTCCCTCTCCATTGCCACATTACATTGTTCAGGCTTTGTGACTGGCCATTTAGGCCTGAGATTACTGGGTATTTTTGAGGGCTCCATGGGATAAAGAGAGCAGCAAGGAATCTAATAAACAGAAAAAAAAAAAAAACAGCAAAAGGGGTTGTGAAGACAATCTGACCTGAATGGGTAAGTACCAGATTCTCACAAAGAGACCAGATTGCCACACTTGATGTCTAAACAGGATTTGTGCCTATTTTGCAGAACAAGGAAGTGGCATTGCTCAATAGCCCAAAACAGCAGTCTAACAAGTATGATCATAAAGATAGAGATAAAGCCTGTACTTTAGGGGATAGAATATAAATATAACAACGTACAGTATGAAAGTGATATTATCATAAAATCACTGGGCTATATCATGGCTCAGCACATGTTTGTTCACTTTCCAGAAATTGTTCGCTCTTGCTGAGTCTGACTCAACAATAATACTCATGACCTAGCTTGGAAACCCCCAATATTTATGACTTATGTTTCAAATCCTCAAATGCGACACAGTCCTATTTGTTTACAGTTCTTGACATTTTCCAAGCTTACCATGCGCTTTCGTTAGCCCTTCATGATCTCTATTATTAAAAAAAGGAAGTGCAAAATAAAATAACCAGGAATGAGACACAAATACATCTGCTTGGTAAAAGATACAGTACGAGAAACTGTCAGGTGGTTTAAAGAACAGTACCATATCTTGGGTATAAGTTGACCTTTAGGCTCGATTTACACTACTGTGACCTAAAAGTCACGCAACTTTTCCAGGCGACTCAAGTACTACTTTGATGCGACTTTAGAAGCAACTTTCGGGAATGCCTGGGTAATCTTCTTGTAATGTCAGATCCAAATCACATCACTATAGATGGGGACCTGACTTGAAGGCGAAAGTCTAAGAGCACAAGTGAGATAGAAGTTGCCTTAAAGTAGTACAGGAACCTTTTCTAAAGTCAGAGCAACTTTAGTAGTGCTAATTAAGATAGCTCTCATTGACTAACATGGAATTTCACATGTCGTGTGACATGGGGTCTCACGAGTTGGATCTCAAGTGGCAGCAGTGTGAACCGAGCCTTAAGGTATCCCCCCACTCCTGTGCAACCCACTTGGAGAAATATTTACCTTCATCCTTGTTATGCCTTTGTGTAAGGAAAATGCCTGTATGAATAATTAAAGTGGTTGTTAACCCACTTTAACCGCTTTATATAATCCTCTGTGTACCCTAATTACAAGTGCTCCTGTCTCTGTGTTTTATTAAAAAAAAATGCCGCCTATACCCTATTTCAGAGCGGTCTCTGTGTTATAAAACACAGAGACAGGAGCACTTGTAATCAGGGTACACAGAGGATTATAGAGGATAATAAAAGTTTTGATAGCAGCAGGAGGGGAGAAGGCAGGAACTTAATACAGGAGAAGACTGGCAGGGAAAGAGGGGGAAGAGGAGCACAGAGGGGGACAGGGAGCTGCGAATGAGGGAGGCACGTAAACTGACCACTGTGTCAGGGGTCACTCAATATGCAAAGTACAGTCACAAAAAGCACACAGCACTCATACAGTGTACATTGCACACATACACAGAACATCACATCCCTCCACTTAGCATTATTGCCCCCTTCTCTCCACACTGATCTCCAATGCCCTCCCTCTCCCCCACTTAGCACCAATGTCCTCCCTCTCCCCCCACTCAGCACCAATGCCCACCCTCTCCCCTATTTAGCACCAATGTCCTTCCTTTTCCCCACTTAGCACCAATGCCTTTCCTCTCCGACACTTAGCACCAATGCCCACCCTCTCCCCCACTTTGCACCAATGCCCACCCTCTCCCCCACTTAGCACAAATGCCCTTCCTCTCCCTTACTTAGCACCAATGCCCTTCCTCTCCCCTACTTAGCACCAATGCCCACCCTCTCCCCCACTTAGCACAAATGCCCTTCCTCTCCCCTACTTAGCACCAATGCCCACCCTCTCCCCCACTTAGCACCAATGCCCTTCCTCTCCCCCCACTCAGCACCAATGTTCTTCCTCCCCCCCACTTAGCACCAATGCCCTCCCTCTCCCCCACTTAGCACCAATGCCCTCCATATCCCTAACTTAGCACCAGGGCCCTCCCTCTCCCCCATTAGGCACCAATGGCTCCCCTCTCCCCCATTTAGCATCAATGTCCCCATCTCCCCCCCCACTTAGCTCCAGTGACCCCCTCTCTCCACACTAGTCCTCAATGTCCCTCCTCTCCCACCACTTAACCCCAATGGCCCCCTCCCCCACTTATACTCAGTACTCCCCTTCTTTTCCACTTACAACCAAAGGCTTCCCTCTCCCCCCACTTATTCTCAATGCCCCCCCCCCACTTAGCACCAATCTCTCCCCTTTCCCCCTATTTATCACCAGTGTTCCTTATCTCCCCAAAAAATAGCACATCCCCCCTCCCCATTTAGCACCAATGCCTCACTAACTTAGCACCAATGTCATCTCTTTTCCCTCCTCTTTGCATTAATACCTGCCTCTCCCCACCTAATATTGCACTCCTACTGTAAGTTGTAGCTGCTCTTCTGCAGCAGATACTCTCTGATGTTCTGTAGGTGGGAGAAAGAGGATTTGAGGGTGGAAGGAGAGCTCTGTACTGGAAGGAGGGGTTGAAAACTGGCCTATGAGATATGCATTCCTGAACCCTGTACGTAGCACACATTAACAAACCCTGCACTCTGTATGTAGCGCACTCCTGAACCCTGCACTCTGTACGCCGTACACTCCTGAACTCTGCAATCCGTGCAGAACACACTACTGGTATTTAACAATGCCCCATTAGGACCCTGCCACTGTTAGGCAGTAGTGCGATGGGGGCATGGTTGAGTTTCTGCACGTATTTTCTGAGAAAAAAAAGGCCTGTATATATTTATAACTAACTGTCAGACAATAGTCTGTGTTTTATGAAGCCCAACAGTTATTCCCTTGCAAAAGGAGTAAGTGTTCATCTGCGTAAATTGGTAATCTACTATAGTGCAAAAACAGAAAATAATTTAAATTGGAAACATAAAAATAAATTTAAAGAAAAATAAAAATGGTTATAATATTGGGGGGAAAATAATCTAAGTATCACAAGAAATCAATACAAGGTATATCAATATAAGCAATGAATAATAAAAAGATCAATGTATTATAATTCCCTTTCAAAATGGGTGCTGGCTTACAATGGTGGTTTCCAGAGTCCCTAAAATGGCTGCCTTTCCAAAATGGCATCTCATTAGGGTGGAGCTGCGTCTTGGTGTCCCTGATGTGTTTAGATGATGAGACGTGATGATGAATGTCTCTCTAGATGGATGGATGTGCGTATGGATTAAATTCCTAAGTGTGAGTTGAAGTGTGCGTGATCCCTATGGCTTCCTATCCTTGTCCTATATGCAATTCTGAATAATAAGCTCATCATTTTAATAAGCCTAGCCCAGAAGATGGAACTTATTTTCATTGGTTTATGCGGCTTAATATTAACTTTGTTGTTTGTTTAAGCATTACCTCTCTTTGTCACCAGGTGTCATTCCAGGACAAGGAATATTTCTTCTAAACTATTCCTATAAATAATCTGTTGTAAGAATATCCACTTTCTCATGATACAATCGTGGCCATGTGATTTTTCTAATAGATATATGAATAATATTTAGGGGATCTTGTAACGCCAACATATGAGCACACATAACTGTTACAGCACTATTTCAAATATAATCATATGAATTACAAAGAGGTGTTTTACCTACAGTATATATTATGATTATTTATACGCATAGGTGACAGAAAAATAACTATATGGATATAAAAATATGGGTATAGTATATATCTAAACACAATAATTTGTATAGCAAAAATATTTCTACATGTAGGATAATTCTAATGAGATGAATACATTACTACATAATGAGATTTAATATTATTATGCCAGCAGACAATAAAATCATGACTGAACCCATTTCAGGGGATATGATAAATTAGGTCATAGTCAAATCATCATACACTTACATATGGGAGATTCAAAACGAATCAAAAGGATATAATATGGTTACCCCTATTAAAATGTCTGCTGGCTTAAAATGATCATTACCAGAGTCTACCAAGATGGCTACCCTTCCAAAATGGCATCTCGCTATGTTGAAGCTGCGTCTTAGTGTCCATAAGGTGTCAGATGATGAGGTATGATGGTGGGTGTATATCTGACAGAGTCTCTCTGGATGGATGGATCTCTGTATCGATGGACCTGTCTGGATCTCTATACCGATGGATCTGTGTCTGTGGATGAATGTGTGTATCCTGGATGTGTCTCTAAATGGATACCTCAACTTGTCCTATGTTCAGCTCTGAACAATAAGCTCATAAAAATTTTACTAAGCCTAGTCTAGCCCTACTTTTTAATTGGTTAATTCCGTTAACCATCAACTCAGTGTTTGTTTAAGCATTGCCATCTTATACCACCGGGTATTATCCTAGGACAAGGAATGTCCGTTCCAAATTACTCCTATAAATAATCTGTTATAGGATTGTTTAATTTCTCACTATAACAAGCATAGCCATGTGATGTTTCTAATATATATAATGGTTAGGAGATCTGGTACCTGCCAACGTATGAGCACACATTCCTGTTGCAGCAATATTTCAAATATAATTCCCCTAATTATAAAGAGATGTATTCCCTATCTACTGTGGCTATCAATATCATTTATACATATAGTCCAAAGAAAATAACTATAGATATATGGATAAACATAATGGTGTGCATTCTTAAACTGATACACATACACAATTTCTAATAATATTAAGAAATCAACATTCTCAGTATAGAATAGGATTATCACTACACCAACAGACAATATGAGTGTTACTGAACCCATTTTAGGTGATATGTTATTTTAGGTCACAGTCATACTTTTAAAAACTCTTATGTGTAATAAAACAGTAAGGTTCCTATTGGTATATTTTCATCAACACTTGAATAAACTGCTCTGTTGTCCATAGTTCCATTTTAGCATATAATGAACTATAGAGGTTGCACACATACTAATATTCCTAATTGGATATACATTGTAAACATGGCCCACATATTTTAAAAGATAGCATTTGTAATAAATGAATGATGTCTTGACTAAATATATTTACTTTCCCTTCAAATTCAGAAGATATATAAAACATTTTCCATGGTCTTTCAGCTGGTGAAATATTGTAGTCAAGTTTTTAACTGACCAAGGGTGTTGACTTTTTCTTTATCTGTGTAAATATGCATGTTGTGAGTTCTTCAGTCTCGTAAACATAGAGGTAAAGTTTGATTTACTTTCTGTTTTGACACTCTGTGTGTCTTGCCTTTGAGGGTGGGTCTATATTACTGGTCCAAGGATCATCAAACAAATCCTATTTGGATACAAAAAAAATCTTGTTCCAAGCTTCAGGTAGGGGGAGCAACAAAACTCATTGTTCTTCTAACCAGTTCTGTAAACACTTTGTTTGCAAACCCCCAGAAATTCCAGTGAGAAACACAGAATGTGTTAGGGTGAGTTGAGACCTCAATTTAACCTTTTATTTTTTCAGCCTATCCAAAAAATGAGATCAGTCCATATTAAATCCAGAAATCCTATGTCGTATTAATTAAATCACCGATGCTATTACATCCTCAATCCAGCAACCTTCACTAGCGGCCCTACCCACAGCTGAACAGTCTTGCCTTATAAAGCGCAAGGTCATCTTTATCATGAAAAGTACACCACTGCCCCATTTACTAAGGGAAGCCACATTTGAGCAGAGTTCGTCTCTCCCCAAAGGAATAAATGGGACCACAGAACACATGCGCAAGATGGGGAGAACCTAATGGAACACTTCCTGAAACTAAGCTGTTCAGCTATGGGTAGGGCTGCAAAGCAAAGTTTGATAGATCGAGGACAAAGTTAAGTGTTTCTCCAGGTGGGCTGCATTTGTTGCTGCAGGGTTGTAGGGGTATACCAAAAGTACAGTTGTCCTTTTTCTCTCCAGTCTTACCAGAAAAAAACTCTTTACCCCCCTTGTCTACCAAGGTACATTTATAAATGCAAATAAATGTAAGGAGCCAGCAAATCAAAGCATTTGTGTTTGAATGTTTATTTGCTACAAGGTGATTACAGATAAATGCAGCTTGTTCGTTTTGGCCAATAGCATTAGTTATGGCATGCTATGACCAAGGCCATTGCCCGAACCGCGTAAGCTGCTTTTATTTGCGATCACCTTGTAGTGCATAAAGATTTGAACGGGAATGCTTTGAGTTTCCGACTCCTTGCATTTATTTGCATTCAGTACTAGTGATCAAGAGGACACTTTGAGTCTGAACACTGATATTTTCAGACTCTATACTTGGATCTATTGAGACCCTGAACGGATTGCTGTCTTCTCCTACTGTACATTTATAAATGGCATGGTAGACAAGCGGTTAAAGCAAATTCATAGCTGCTAAAGCAATTTTGAGCTTGGTGTTGATTGTACCTGCCGGTGAAGGGTTTTCCAATAAAAGTGATCCAGGTAGCTCTAGAGCCTTCCAATCAGTTTTATGGAGCTCTGAATGTGTTCCTCCATGGAGCCTGGGACCACGGGAAACAGCTCCTGCAATGAGACCAAGAGGTGATCAAGGAACATCCATTGGCTAATTTACCCAGTGACTAATGACCTCTAAAGTCAGGGCTCAAAATTTAAAGTCCTGAGTTACTAGCCAGACCTTAAGGGTTACTCGCCACCAGTTGCCCCACCCAACTCCTACCCTGCCCCGCCCCTAATTCCGCCCCTAAACACGCCCTCATAAATTATCTCATAAAATTACACTGTTAAATGTTTTTGCATTAATGCAGAAGTTACAAAAATAAATATTAATAACAACCTTTTTAGTGCCCATCAGTGCAGCCTAATCAGTGCCCATCAAGGGTCTGGAACCCCCAAATCACCCTCCTAGTACCCCCCCCCCCCCAATTTCACCTCTTAGAACAAACCCTACCCGTCAAAGCCCCGCCCCCCCCATCAAAATTTTATTGTAATTTTTTAAGTAATGTATATTACCTCACTTCTGGGGCCACATCTGTCTTAACATGTATACAAGTTTTAACATCTATCTAGTATCTATTTACTGGACCTGACCACATTTTTCCTATTTTACCAAAAAAGTGTGCTTGTGTACACTAAAATTCATTTTATTGTATTTTGTCCTGAAAATAATGTTTATTAAAAAGCTGTGCAAACAAATCATGCAGCAAAAAATTTATTCTGCAGGGTCACTGCTTTTTAGAAAATATGTTCTTTTTTGGGGCTTTAAAGTCTGAAAAAAAAAATCTAAATTTTAATATGTGTGAATAATTAAAAAAAAATGCCTAGTAGACAAGTGGTTAAAGAGGTTGTAAACTCATTAAAACATTTTTTTTTTCCAACCTGAAAGAGAAACACATAATGAGCTAGTATGCATCGCATACTAGCTCATTATGAAATACTTACCTTAGAACGAGCCCCCGCCGTGCCGCCCGCTTACATGTATGACGGGCGACATGTTTAGTCGCCCGTCTTCCAGGATCGTGGCATCCGGCCATCTGATTGGCCGGACCCGCGATTACGTCACTCCCGCGCATGGGAGCCGATGGTCACGGCACGGGGCTCTGAAGGAACGGCACCAGCGGCCGTTCCTTCAGAGCGCATGCGCCAGTGATGTCACTGGCTGCATTTAAGGTAAATATCTCCTAAACGGTACATGTTTAGGAGATATTTACAGTACCTATAGGTAAGCCTTATCATAGGCTATAGGTAAGCCTTATCATAGCCTTAACATACCGATACGTCACTTTGCCCAAGTATATGTACTTTTTCCCCACTTTCGTGGGGAAAAAAATTAGCAAATAAAGAATAATATAGCATATACAATTGCGACACAAGTGATATTGTAATTGAATTTTATTAAAAATTACCTTTCCTTTTCAATCTGCAGCCACTGTAATTTTCTGAAAATGCAATGAAACATGGCTACCTGGAGTTGTTCTGTACACAAAATATGAACTGAACACTCCCCTGAAACATCATTTCCTGCTTGTATGATTGGCTTATTGATTTTCCCAGAAGTCTGCCTAAGATACAAGTCAGATTTCAGGCATCCCCTGGAAGAAAAATGTAATTTCTGGTGAGAAACTCCCAATAGGAACATGTCTAAAGGGATGCAGGCGCAGTAGAATTCCTCATTAGTGCCCTGCAGCTGCCACAGCTGATTGATAATTATGAAACCACTCCCATTAGACCCACTCAGCACAGAGGAATAAACAGTGATTTCTTTAGAATAACAAAAAGGTAGGAATCCGCAACAAAGGTTTTTATAATCCTTGCAATGTACATATATTACCCAGAGGGGAATGGTTTTTGTCTTAACAAAAGTAGAGTTGCGCTTTAATATTTTATGTCATAGCCTAGTCTGTTTAAGGATTATCAATATTCTCTCAAACTGAGATCAGGAAAAGGGTTTTATGGCATGTACAAAAATCATAGGTTTTGCAGCAACAAAGCTGCCACCTGTGTGGTAAAGTTTATTATATGTGTGTTAAGTTTAATATATAATCTGATGAAAGCAGGCTGCACCATAAAAAGAAAATGGAAAAAAATGTTTATGTGCATAACTATACTGGGTTTAATTGGATTTATATCACATGTTTACAAGGAGGCAGATTCTCTTCTTTTGAAAAACAAATTATTATAGCCTTATTTATGATATGATCTGGAGCCATAACAGTATATTTATTTTACTATCACATACTATCTATACTGTGTGATAGATAATTTCAGCTATAGGGCTTGGCTGCCCAATGACTCAGAGACCTGTTCAGGATGACAAGACTGAACTCTCAGTCACAGTTACAAAAACCCAGCTTTATGAAACACATCTTACCACTTCTTCTTTTTTACCCATAGATGCTGGAGGTTTCCTGTTACTCCCCAGAACATTTACTCTGCAATCACTTTATAATCTACATATTTAAACAAACGAAGCATCCTATTAATAACCAATATCAATGAAGCAGTGAGACGACCAAACCACAGAAGGCACAACTCATTTTGTCTTTGGTTAGAAGGTAATCCTTTTATTTGTTTCTGTATATAGCCTCTAACATTCCAGAAGTCATAGTCAATTTCACATTGTTTAGGAAAACAAGAACTCAGCAACGCTCATATAAAACTACAACTTACTACTTTATTGTAGCAATATTCATACCTACAGTAGATTTTGTTGATTCTTCAACTAATCAAGAGCATTATCAGCCAAGCCCTTCTACATCTGTAGAACCACCTCTATTTTTTCTGTTATTGTTTCTCGAAGCTCTCCTATTGATTCCGTATAACTTATATCTGCAATCTTTTGGCTCATTAGGTCTACTTAGCAAGTCTCCTTTTTATACCCAAGCATACAATACCTTCAGGTTAGCCACTGCAGTTCTTCACAGATTGAAGCCCAACTAAAATGTTGTACCCTGTGGGGTTGGTTTACTAAAACTGGAGAGTCAAAAATATACGTATAATAAAAACCCCATGCGCTTTTCAAAAATATTTAAAAAAAAAGAAAAAAAAAAGATAAATATTCAGAAAGCAGCTATTACTACAAAATGTGCACTCATCACACAACAGAACAAAATACTAAAAACAGTAGCCTTTGAGAAAGCCTTCGTGGCGCAATGTGTGAGGCTAGTGGTGAGGTCATTACAGTGAGCGGAGTCTGAATGCCATATATTGCAATATGGATGTGACATGCCTTGTGTTATCTTCTAAAATGTGAGTTTTTTTTTTTACAATTTTTAATAAAAATTGTGGGAACGATCTGCACCATCAGAGTCTTTCTGCTTACCACATATCATCTTGCCATTGGGAGATGGTCTGCAAGGAAAGAGAAAGACTGGAGAGGGGTTAAGTTTGTACACATTATATAAAGTGCAGTTGGCCTTCTTTTATCATGGAGGGGTCCAACAATTAAGGTGAGCAGATATTCATAAGGTGGGGTGAAGGGCACTCTGGTGTGCATGGTGTGGAAACTGTAGCTTCCTTGCACTGTCAGAAGATCGACTTAATTACAATAGGAGGTTGCACAAAAATTGAATGGTGTATGGGACTCACTTTATTTATGGCCTCTTTTATTTATATAGATTTTTTTTTCTACCACTGTTGCACTTTATATGGACTTTGGAATGAATACATTTATTATCTCTGTGACATATGGATTGAATACGTTATTTTTTATTTAATGATTTACATGATTCATTGCATATTTTTTTTTTGGTTCATTGTAGATGTATTGAGTTTTGATCTACTCACTGATTTATCAGAACTGTAGAGTGCTAAATATGGTGCAGCTGTGCATGGTAGCCAATCAGCTTCTAACTTCAGCTTGTTTAATTAGGCTTTGAAAAAAAAAAAAAGGAAACTGATTGGTTTCTATGCAGAGCTGCACCAGATTTAGCACATTTGAGTTCTAGAAAATCAGCCCCTGTATGCTATGATTTGTGGCCGATTTTTGCTGGGAGTGCCAAATAGTTTTCACTTACAGTGAAAACACTGCTTCCTGCAATCTCACTCCAACACTGCATGCAGAGAAGCCAAGACGCAGCTACACCCTAATCACAACTGTTCTAACTCATGTAGACTTGTATTGTGGAAGAATAGAGCAGTGTTTCTCAACTCCGGCCCTCAGGGCACACTAACAGGCCAGGTTTTAAGTATTACGTTGGGGAGATGCAGAGTAAAATACTGCAATAACTGAGCAGCAAATGATATCACCTGTGATGTATTTCAGTTTTCTTGCAAACCTGGCCTGTTAGTGTGCCCTGAGGACCAGAGTTGAGAAACACTGGAATAGAGTAGTATGTGTCATACCAGGTATGTCACTAAGTGCTGCTTACCTGAGCATTGGATCTAAAGGCTCGTACACACGATCAGATTAATGGACTAATTTTCATCTGTTTTTTGTTGCATGCTAGTCTCATATTAAAAGTGAAGAGGTTACTTTCATACGAAAATTCTCGTACGACAGAATTCTACTTCAAAAGTGATGTAATGTGTTAAATTGTTTTATATGTGTTTTTTTTTCGTTTCTGAGCATGCCTAGTCTTGCTCTTATAATTTTTTTTTTTTGGACAAAAACTGTACTAATTAAATGAAAATCAGAAGTTATGTTCACATATGATAAAAATTTTATAGCCTGCACATTCAGTTTTTGTCATCCAAAAAATCGTAAATCGGCTATTGAAAGCACCATACTAATGATCTGAAAATCGGCAGATCGTTCGCCGGACGAAAATTTACCTCCGATTTTCTTATCATGTGTACGAGCCTTTACTTTGAAACCGATTGGACTGCACAGTCCTACTTAGACACATTGCAATAACAGGAAACTGGTGATAGGACTAATAAAATGGAGGTTGTTTGTACAATGACTGTCTGACTGCATATCTATGTCGGTGACTTGCGTTGGACTTTAAACTAGTGCAGAACTACCTGCAATGGATATAAAGTAGAACTTGAGTGTCAATCACAGAATATTCTTTTCTAGGCAGTACACAAAACTTCCTTTCTAGATTGAGAAAACAGGGAAAAGAAACATTTTACCACAACCTACAATCAAACTTCTCTCACCATCGGTACCCCCACCTAGCCCATATTTATTTAGAACCATGCATTTTACAATTTCTCATTAACCATAGGTAAATAATTAACTTGAAGAGCTTTTATACACAAATGCAAAAAAGAGAACTTACACTACCACTTAAACTTACCACTAAATGTGGTATAAAACATTATGAAATTCATACTAGTTCAAATACAGGCTACTGTGTTGGTTTAGGTTAACTCTGCTGTCATTAGTCTTATATTTTCTTCACAGATTTAGCATTAAATAATGAAATTTTACTGTACCTATTCTCCCTAAAATAGGAACATGAGGAAAAACTAGATAAAGAGGGAGGAAACTGTGCACACATGATTAAGCTAAGCTGTATATATTTAAAATCAGAAAACTGTCATACCCACTGCTATGTTTTGCAAAAATAGAAAAAAAAAAAAATGACCAGTCAAAAAACAAAATTAAAAAAACATATAGTTATCAGTGTATTTCTTCTTTGCAGGTCATTTTTTTTCCCTGTTTCAGAAAAATGAAAGTTAATAAGAGCATAGAAGACCCATGCAACGTGGATTCTGAATTCAGATACAAATTTTTTACAGTGACTTACAGCATTATTTTTATCTTTGGATTTATTGCTAACAGCTATGTATTGTGGGTTTTCGCAAAGATTTATCCTGCTAAAAGGCTGAGTGACATCAAAATTTTTATGATCAATCTTACTGTGGCCGACCTGTTATTCATAGTGACTTTGCCCCTGTGGATTGTTTACTATAATTATGGAGGCGACTGGATAATGCCAGATTTTCTCTGCAATGTCGCAGGCTGTTTCTTCTTCATCAATACATACTGCTCAGTAGCCTTTCTAGCAGTCATCAGTTACAACAGATTTCAGGCTGTAACAAAGCCTGTGGAAGTAGCACAATCAAGAGCCAGGATAAAAGGACTGTGCATCTCTACGTGTGTTTGGATACTTGTATTTGCAGGCTCTTTGTACTTTCTTGTTACACCTGGCACCAACCAGGTACAGGCTAATGATGGACGTAACTACACTCGCTGCTTTGAAGGATACAACATTGAAAACAGAGGTCCTGTTGCTGTCATTCACTTCATTTTAATTGCTGCTTTCTTTGTTGTGTTCCTCGTCATAGTGATTTGTAATGTGGTGATTTTTAGGACTTTGACCACCCAATCAGTGGCAGCCAAACAGAGCGTAGATATGAAGCGTCGTGCTCTTCACATGGTAGCCACAGTTCTTGGAGTTTTTGTGATATGTTTTCTTCCACACCACATTGTGCATGGACCCTGGACTCTCACTGTGCTGAGACTGTGGCATGAGAATGACTGTGGCTTTCGACAGATTCTGAATGATGCCCATCAAATCACATTGTGCCTTATGAGTACCAACTGCATGCTGGACCCCATTATCTATTGCTTTCTCACCAAGAAGTTCCGGAAACACCTTTCTGAACGCATCCAGACTATGAAAAGAAGTCGTAAGTTTTCAAGAAATACTACTGACACTAACTTAGAAGGCACATTACCACTCAGAGAAAAGCAAACTAGCACATGTGACCTTTAGCATGAGGAAGCATAATTAAAGGATTTTCTTAATAGCTGAGCTGAAGACACAAGTCTGGCTTAATATTTGCCCAGGGACATATGGTATTGGGTTGGCTGCCCGCAAATTAGCCCACAGAAACAAAATATTTCCTGTATTTTTTAGCTGAGCTGCAACAATTGTAATATATAAAAAAAACATTATTATGCTAATTTAGGTTCTTCAGTGCCTTAAATTTGCATTAGCAGTATTTTTTTTCAGAGACAATTTATTTTTAGTGTAAGTGTAGTGACTAGAAAAAAAAAATATCTATATTGGTATTGAAAACGGTGTATCTTGGTAAAAGTACTGCAGTGACCCTTCTGTATAGCAATTTTTTTTTTTTTTTTTTGTGTCTTCAGGAGATCAACCTCAAGCAATTGAAGAAATGCAAAAATGCAGTATAGATTCCTGAAAAATGTATGAGAAGAAGCCATGACATCAACCTATGTGTTAAATTTATACTTAACATCCAATAGGTGGGACCCTGTATGTTACAGGTCAGCTCCATATATAAATTTTAATTCAGTTTGAGTTGTCATTGGCAATCAATCAATGCAATGATTACTGCAGTTGGGGGAACAGAGAAATCAGATGCGAATACTTCATCTCGCATGATATAAGGAGGCAGAATGTGGTTCAACTTGCCAGCAGCCGACAACACCAAACTCCTTGGCCTTTAACATCCCTAAAGCCATTTAGGCAAGATCAGACAAGGATCTTTTTTTTTTCCCCTCTTACTAACATAAAATAGTTAAAAAGATATAAATTTAATAATGAAACCCTGAAGGAAACAGGAGTTCCTTTCTATCTCTAATTATGTCAACCCTGAACAGTACTAGCAGAGAATAACGTCATCTTTTGTACTTGTACAACCCATTAATGGGCCATTGCTGGTGCCAATGAAAAGCATTGTTCACCACAGAACTGAGGAAGTGTCATTTTCAGACACCAAACGAGTCTTCTGTTTTCAAAAAAATTCTTCATATGAACTACAAGGACTCCGATCCCCTTTGTCAATATTTCAGTATTATTTAAACACCCAGAAGAGGCATTTTGTGGCTGAAAATGCCATTTCCTCAGTTTTATGGTGGACACCTCTTTTCAGCGGTACCAGCAATGGCTAGTCGCTTTTTACAGCACACAGGGATGATCACTGGTGAATCAGAAAGCATAGAACTTTTTATGTAACACCATAGAATTGGGGAGGTGGCAGGAAACATGTAATTTGGGTACTTTCAATAAAATGAATTGTTCACCATGTGAACTACAAGTACTTCAATCCCCTTTGTTGATATCACTGCATACCATCACATGTGCCTCTGCTGCTTCAACACTTAAAGTGTTACTAAACCCACAACAGTAAAATCAGTCTGTATGTGTGTGCATGGTTATACTCACTGTGGAACCTAAGAGGTTATTCCTCCGCAATGTGTAAAAAGGCAGTTTGATCCTGTTTTCTCTGATCATCTCCTTCTTCCATTGTCCTCAATCCATATCCTGATAGTACAGAGCCGTGGGGACACTTTGCACATGCTCAATTTGCTGTGTATTACTGGAGTCTTTTTTTTTTGGGTGGCGGGTGCATCTGATCAGCACAGGGCCAATCAGCATTGCCCAGATAGAAAGTCAGGGGTCTTGCAACCTCATAGGACAGTCAGAGGAGAATGGAAGCTCCTCCTACAAGCTTTAACCAGTGCTCAGCCGGACACTGATAGAAGTCACAAGACTGCTATATACTGCTGATGAGAAAAGGTATTTATCAGTTTATATTTACTAAAATTATTGCATTTCCATGTTCTGTATACTGTGGGAGACCAGATATAGTAAATGCAGGGTCCTGGGTTTAGTAACACTTTTTACGGGTTAACGGGTATTTTCCACATGCCTACTCAGAAGGTTGAATTTACCACAGCCTATTCAGATGTAAGTTAAGTTCTCCTTATTCTTCCGAATAGTAAATATCCCATAAAAGCATTATAGAAATACTACACGATAAGGGTTTTCTGGCTTTTTTCTTACTTTTTTTTCTGATGGTCACTTCAGAGCCGTCCTTTTGCCTGATACACAACTTGGAGGACTTCCAACCAACAAATGGCCAAATACACAGTAGAAAATAATTTCTCAACTGTATTATCCACCTACAGAGTTAAATTCTTTTCAACCAACCTTTATAATTCAGGTATCCCCAAACAGGCAGCCAGATTTTGGACCTAAGAATGGCACTGTAAATAACCAGGAAAAATAGGTCAAGGACTTTCCCAGCCTGTGAATTAAGGAGAAGCAGCTCACTGAGCTCTTTTCCTGCTGTAACCATTTTCAGAAGTGCAATTGTCAGCACTATGCAAAGCAACAAATCCACTATTTTCTGACTCTCATTTCTGCTGTGCAAAGGATTACAGGAGTTTAATAGTAACACAGATACAAGTCCTAATGCTAGCTCTATGTAAAATATGTATTTAAATATTTTAATAAACAGGTTGCAGGGTCAAACAATGTTTTTCCTACCTTTAACAAATGCTAGCGCATATACATTAAAAAAATCGATGTATTTCAATAAGAGCAGATCACTCCAATGTGCTGCGCTGAAATAAACAGTAGAATGTGCCCTACTTTTTTTCAGTGCATAAATGCGTGTATGAGCATTGCAATGCGCATAAACGTAAGAGTGAAAACAGTCAAAGTTTCCTTTACAAATAAAACTTAGTGAACTATTAAAAAAAAATGTTTTTAAAGTATTGCAGCGCATTCTGAAATGCAACACAGAATGTGATCGCATAGGCATTTAATTGCACTTAATGCACACATTGTGGTGTGACTGGACCCTAATAATATGCTGTCTTGTAAATATAGCTTAAACGTTAAACAAAAAGTGAGAAAGATATGAGCACTGCATACCTGTGAGCAGGGCCGTCTTTAACACAGGGCAAAAGGGGAAGCCGTCCTGGCCCACTCATTGTTGTGGGGCCCAAAGCAGCTCCCCCTTGAGCTCACACTGCCCACAAATAATTAAGTGGATTTGGGAGGGCGCAAGAAAATGTTTGCCCAGGGTCCAATCAATATTAAAGACAGCCCTGCCTGTGAGTATTGCCATTAGAATAAATACATAATGTAAATATTAATAATGATAAACTGCTTTTCTGCTTCCACTTTTCTGCTCCGATAGTATTTATTGAGGTTTTTAACAATATGCAGGCAATATAGGCAGATAGTGTGAAGTCTTTACGTTATGCTCAAAATAACATTGTGTACAGAAGGTCTCAAGGGCTTTCATAAAACATAACGATACAGGTTATTCCCTTGTTTCAGCATTCAGAATTTGTATTAAAGTAGCTATCCCAGGGGTAGCTCATACTGGAACTAGAAGTTAGGAACATGAATCTGGGAGAAGGGTAATCTGGGGGAGGGGGGGGGGTGATAGAAAAGTTGTGGTATCTAGTAAAGATCAGTGTGGGGGGATAAAGAAGTAGACAGGACAAGAAAACAGGTAGGAGGGGGGTAGAGAACAAAAGTGGAGCCATTGCTTTTCGGAGTACTGAGCTCCATAAATAATATATTTTTTTACGTATATTATTGGTATATAATGGTAACAAGCCTAAAAACATAAAAATCCATTAAAGCGCAAATTTTGGTAAATCTAATGTTAAAGGATTAGGTGGCAGCAGTACCTTTCCTGTAAACATGTTCTATTACCTTGGCATTTAAAAATATGAGATTTGTGTTTACAGTTTGTAAAAAAAAAATAAAATTATATATATATATATATTTTTTTTTTTTTTTTTTTTGTATACATTTTTTTATTTCAGTTTGTAAAGAAAATACAATAATTTCTCCATGTTTCTGGTACATGTGTAATAAATGGGCAAACTGCATAACTGATTCTAAAATGAATTTTTCATCTACTCTACTGTTTTGTTTTAGGCTCCATTCACATGAGTGCATCCCCAAAGTTACGCAATTTCCAGTGCGACTTTTAATGTGATTTTCATCTGACTTAACATTCTATGCATCAGTCACATCAAAAGTCACACTAAAGTAGCAGGCACCTTTCAAAGTCGCTGTGACCTTAAGTAGCACCAATATGAGCGGGTGCCTTGAAAAAGAATGGGGCGCGATTTGTCATGCAAAAGTGTGAATGGAGCTCTAGGTAGAAAGGGCAAGCACAAAAGGCCTTAAAAGGGAACTGAAGTTTCTTGTCAAGCCCGCGTTTCACGGCTTTGTCCGCCTCGGTCTTTAAAAAAAAAAAAATGGTTATCATACTCCCCCCCAACAAATATTGTAGGTTTGGTCTGGTTGTGCATCTTGGCTTGGGAGGTGGGTGGGATGTCACATGAAAACTATCACCATCCAAAAGCAGGCTCCAGATACAGGATCGTATTAGTAGCCTATGAATTGGTTTTACTTGTTTCCTGGAATTACTCTTTTTTTGCAATTAAAGTTTTAAACTATACAATAAGCAGAACAGGTTACAAAAACAGTATATAAACCATTATAGTGTGTTACAGTCAAATTTTAGCATAGCTCCTAGAAGTATTTTTCAATCTAGATATGCTCATATTTGGTAAGCAGAATGATGCAGTAAGGTCAGCTCTAATAAGTGTCCTGGAATAGGAAAAACAGTGAATATAAAATGTGTCAGTAGGAACTCAAAGAAAAGGGGCTGGGGGAGAATGGGGGAGGGGGTAGAAAATCTGTGCAATAGAAACTGTCACCTGTTAAGACCTGTATTCCTGAAATTGCTCTTATTTTTATTTAGAATGGTGAACATTTTACTTTGTCATTGCTTGAAAATATGTCGTATAGTTTACAAAATTTTTTTATACGTATGAAAAAAATGAAATAAAATCCCCCAAAAAAATCAAGCAATTCTTTTGTATTTTATTGCTGCAAAATCTGTCTGTCTATGTGACTGAAGAAATGTTTTTTTTTTTTTTACCGACCAACAGCAATTTGACTTATGCTTGTAAGGATTGTCTTTCAAACACATAAAACTCACATGTACACACACACACACAGGCTGAAATTGAGGATTGATGTCTTTTTCCAATGTATATTCTATGTAGGAAGAACCAATACAAAATGTTTGCAGAATTCCTTTTAAAGATGACAGCATACTGAGTAAACCAAACAATAAAGCTCTCTCTCACACACACTACAATCTGACTATACAATCTCCTTTAGATTTTCGAACTATGCAGTGCAAGGACCTGCCTAATTTATTAAAGATGGATTGGAAAATTTAGGTAGGTCCTTATAGAAAATAGTTTTGGTAAACCTAAAGTTGATTGTACAGTCAGATTGTACCAAAACTATCTGTATCTAAATTTTTTTTTTTTTTTTTTTTTTTTTAGTTTTGAATAGTGTCAAGAGGGTTTAGAACACCTGTCAGTTTTTATTGCTGTCTGTGTCCCCATTAGGGAAATTCACCCTCTCTATTTGTCCTGTTTCCCATTATCATTGAAAGTAAAAGTAAAAGAATCTCAAATTTTGGGTTGTCCCAGAAAAGTAATAGAGGGGAAATCTTCCAAAGGGGGATATCAGTTCTGGTGACCTGAGGAGCCCCAAGAGATTCCCTAATTTGCAGGGATTTCCTCTCACTTCCTGTTTGGCGAGCTAGAAAGTGAAGGTAAATCTCCACAGTTGGAAAAAGAACACAAAAATAAACCTTATAAGTAACCCTCCCTTATTCTATCCAGAACAAAAAAGGGTTTGCTTTTAGTTCTACTTTAAGTTCACGATACATATTACAATTAGGTGAAAAAGTCTCTCAATATATACAGTATAGATTCAGAATGTACATATGAAAATATTAGCTGACCCCCTTACTCTTTAGGGCCCATTCGCATCTTGGTGTCCTGGTGCACTGGGTCATCAAGGCAGCCAATCCAAATTAATTGACTGCAATTACACATGCGCCATTTTTTTAAATGCAATGTTATTTAGTTCTCTTGAGTAGAAGTCACAAGAATGTTAATCTGTATTATGTATTTTAATCCATTTGTAATAAAAACTTTATTTTTTAGATCACTTGTGTATTTTGGTGCCTAAAAAGTCCATTAGAGTGCATATGTTCTTCACTGTCAATACAAGATCAATTTGAATACCGCTGTCACAGTAAAAATAATTTAAAGAGGCCCTGACTGTTAAGAATAAAAAAGCCCAAGCGTGTGCAATTAAAACGGAGCATATAAAAAAAGAAAGCAAAAGCAGAGGCTGCTTTCTGTGGACAAAGTCTGTCAAAAATCAGTTGATCCATAGATAGGTCCATGAAGATATAATAAAATCTCAACTAAAAAAAAAAAAAATGTAATTTAAACTTGGCCCTACTCTTCCCATTTACAGAAAAACCTGTAAATTTGCATTTAACTTTAGCTACCTCTAACTCTGGATCTGCTCTTTTTTTTAAGTACCCCCTGACTACATATATTTTATCATATGTGCTGCTTGAATGGCCTAGGGCTGTGACAACCCCCACCCCTTTCTTCTTCTCAACTTCCACCTGGAGACATGTTTACTATTCTTCCTATGTAATTTGTGGTCACACACAATACCTGGGAGGTGGAGCTAAGGGGTGTCTCCTGAGCTGACAGGCATTAGGAAGAAGGATCACTAATGATCCATAGCAATGCTGATAATTCTCCTCCTCAGGTGTATACAACCACACAGCCCCATATGCCTTTAACCTACACCATATTTTTATTACATAAAGCTGAAATGACACATTAAAAAGTCAATCAATTATTTAGGAAATATGTATTTTTCATCAGATTATTTTTTGGTTTTATCAGCAGTTTTATTTTAGTTGCATTAAAACAAATTTCCGGGCAATCAGCTAAATGTGCATTTCAAATTCATACATACATTTGGATTCGATTTTATCTACCAAAGAACTTGTAATTGTCTGCAACCAATCCTGTGATTTCCACAGATATTTCAGGCGTCACAGACAGGTGACACACAAGCTCGCAGCGAAGCAATTCATCTTTCTAGTTTAGCAATTCAGCTTCTTATATCACTTCCTTAGAAATAATGTGAGGTGACACAGAAAGTAAAAATGCTAAATCATGATGTAACAGTGGTCTCACTGACTAGCAGAAAGGGCTGGCCAGAATCATCTGTCCCTAATTGCTCTGTAAATGTTAGGTCTGTGGTAGAAATCTGTATGGATAAATGTACTATTTAAAGCAGTATTAAACCAAGAGAAACATTTATTATATTGCAGCCTACCAATTCTTAGATATGATGATTGTTTTAGTTTCCTATTTTAGACTTTCTTTCTATTTTCATCTGGTTATTTTTCACAAGCTCAAGCAGAATGTATCAGTTTACATGGATGAGACAAACCACTTAACCCTGGCAGGGGTGATTAAAATGATCAACATATTTATTCACACAATACCTTTCCCCCAAAAGAAAAAAAGATGGATTGCTGCAACGGATTATAAAATGTGAGCTAGAGTTTGGCTTCAAATTGTTAATATATCTAAATCTGCTAAAAACACTCCCCGACTGACAGTGCTATTGTCTGCTGTGCCTCCTGTTTTCATTCCTCCACTCAGGGCTTTTTATCAGCTGGAACTTGGTGGAACTCAGTTCTGCCACCTCTGGCTCAGGCCCTCTGCTCCCTGCTCACTACTATCACCTGTAAATACAGAAGTCCGGCTTCTGTATTTACAAGTAACAGCTTGTCCCCCAACGGCTCCCACATATCTGATATCTCCCGAGCGGCTCCTACTGAGTGCAGGATGGGGACAAGGGAGATGCAGGTGCCCGGGGTTCAGTGGAGATGCCTATACCCCCACTGGATGATCTCCCTGCAAGTGAGAGAGGTGGAGCCACCTACAGTGTAAGGGGAGGTAATGGAGCCGGCTGAGTGCTTCAGCTTAAAGCTGAGTTCCACCCATTTTTATAAGTTGAGATGTACGTAATCCCCTTTAAAAATACTTTTACCAATGGAAACAATTTTTTTTTGCAAGGAAATACCTTTTTTTCTTCTTTATTCATCCGCACTTCCGGGTTCGGCCGCCTATAGGCGATTACGTCACTCGGCGATTCGCAAGGGCTGCTGGGATGTATCCCAGCAGCCCTTGCAAATCGCCTAGTGACGAAATCTCGCATTATTACACCGGCACCAGCTGTACTCGGATGTATTGCATTGAGTCCGCGCTCCGCCCCGCCTCCTCTCAGTGAGCTCTACGGGATGTATTGCTTTGAGTCCACGCTCCACCCTGCCTCCTCTCAGTGAGCGCGGACTGAAAGCTCACTGAGAGCGTGGACTCAATGCAATACATCCGAGTACAGCTGGTGCCGATGTAATAATGCCAGATTTCGTCACTAGGCGATTCGCAAGGGCTGCTGGGATACATCCCAGCAGCCCTTGCGAATCGCTGAGTGACGTAATCGCCTATAGGCGGCCGGACCCGGAAGTGCGGATGAATAAAGAAGAAAAAAAGGTATTTCCTTGTAAAAAAAAAAAAAAATTGTTTACATTGGTAAAAGTATTTTTAAAGGGGATTACATACATCTAAACTTATTAAATTGGATGGAACTCCACTTTAATAAAAAAACAAAAGTAAGGTGTGGATGTGGAGATGGTGGAGCATTTAAGGGGGAGTAGTGGAGAAGATGGAGGCAGAGTTGAAGAGGGGTGAAGGTGAGATATGGATAGCTGTGGAAGAAGGCTGAACTCTGCTTTCTGTATGCAGTGCACTCCTGAACCATATGCTACGTATGTAGTGCACCCCTGAATTCTGCATGTAGCACACCCCTTAACTCTGGACTGTGTATGACCCCCCCCCCCCCCCCCGCCTGAACTCAGCACTTGGTATCTAATGCACTCCTGGTATTTGGCACCCCTTTAAGATTTTCCCACTGTTAGTGAAATATGACCACAGCCACTATATGATGCGGTTTGTGTGTTGGGGGGGGGGATCGTGGTTGAGTTCCTATTTTCTCAGAAAAAAAGCCCTGGTCCCACTAATACAGGAGGTGTTGTTGGAATGAGAGAAAAAAGCCAAAGAAAAAAAAAACTGATGAAGCCACCACATCTAAAGATTGGTAAGCTGCAACATAATACATTTTTGGTTTTAATACTATAGTACTTTAGCTGCCAATGTTCCTGATACTGCACCAAATGTTTCATCTGTCTTTCAGATTATTTTTATATATGTTATAACAGAAACATGGCAGTGAAAAAACCTCCAGAGTTTAAAGCAGAACTTTACCCATAATGCCTTGATAAAAAATAATGTTCTGATTTTGGGGGGTGTGGTCTGGGAATGGCTGAGTGGAGCAGTGTCAGCTAGGAGCTCCGTTAGATCCTCCATCTACACCATCCTGTCTAGCCCAGCCTGCACACTATGACCCTTACTAAGAGACGCAGGACTAGAAACACTACAGCAAAGATATTGCTGGTCAGTCTCGAGAGTGAGATCCTGCGTTTCTTTTCCAATTGCTGAGAGACTCCAGCTGGAGGTAAAATGGCGGAGACACGTGGCTCCCTGCAAACATCGCGGGAGGACAACTGCACTCCCCCGGTCTCGACTACCTCTCTGGCTGTGGAGAGACCCGCTAGTGCTGAAGCGGGATTTCGAGCGGGGGACTCGCCTGGACCTGCATCCCCCTTACAACCCTGTATGGACCCAGAGCTCAGGGAGATTCTCCAAGCCTTACCAACTAAGTCAGACATAGAGGCTCTGATTAACTGCTTGGAGGAAACATCACAAGGGGATACGGCCCGCCTGGTGTCAAGAGAATCAGCTATTGTTGCTTTGAAAGAGCGGATAGGAGCGTTGGAATCAACAAAAAATGGGAAAGGAGAGATTGAGGAAAAAATTCAGCTGCAGATGAAAGATTTAGAAAACCGGAGTCACCGGAACAACTTGCGACTCCGCGTGCTCTCCCAGAATCCATCAAGGGGTACACCTTGCGGACACCGGCAAAACTCTATTCAATGGGGGAATCATTCCCTGAGAGGCTGGAATTAGATTGTATACACAGGACAATGAGGCCCAGACCTACAGAAGCGAGGAGGCCTAGAGACGTGATTTGCAGACTACATCATTATTCACATAAAGAATTATTGCTTTGCCTGGCTTGGGATGCTGGCGAGGGAGTCATATTTAGCCAAATGCTTCAGAACTCATTAGACGGCACTTCACTGTGCAGATGGACAATGAGCCGAAGCATACTGCAAAAGCAACCAAAGAGTTTTATAAGGGAAAGAAGTGGAATGTTATGCAATGACCAAGTCAATCACCTGACCTGAATCCGATTGAGCATGCATTTCACTTGCTGAAGACAAAACTGAAGGGAAAATGCCCCAAGAACAAGCAGGAACTGAAGACAGTTGCAGTAGAGGCCTGGCAGAGCATCACCAGGTGATGTCTATGCGTTCCAGACTTCAGGCTGTAATTGACTGCAAAGGATTTGCAACCAAGTATTAACCACTTGCCTTCTGTGCACTTAAACCCCCTTCCCATCCAGGCCAATTTTCAGCTTTCAGTGCGGTCACACTTTGACTGACAATTGCGTGGTCATGCTACACTGTACCCATATGAAATTTTTATCATTTTTTTCACACAAATAGAGCTTTCTTTTGGTGGTATTTAATCATCTCTGGGTTTTTTATTTTTTACAAAAAAAAAGAATAAAACAGAAAATTTTGAAAAAAAAAAAAAGTTTTTCTTATTTTCTGCGAGTAAATTTTGAAAATAAAATTTTCTTCTTCACTGATGTGCGCTGATGAGGCGGCACTGATGGGCACTGATAGGCTGCACTGATGGGCACTGATGAGGTGGCACTTGTGGGCACTGATGAGGTGGCACTTATGGGCACTGATGAGGTGGCACTTATGGGCACTGATGAGGAGGTACTAATATGCCGCACTGATGAGCACTGATAGGCGGCACTGATGAGCACTGATAGGCGGCACTGCTGGGCACTGAGAGGTGGCACTGCTGGGCACTGAGAGGCGGCACTGACGGGCGGCACTGATGGGCACTGGCGGATGGCACTGATGGACACTGACGGGTGGCACTGCTGAGCACTGATGGGCGGCACTGATGGGCAGCACCATCAGTGCCCACACTCAGTGCCCATAGTGCTGCCAGTCAGTGCTCATCAGTGCCTAGATGAGCAGGCACTGATGGGCACTGACTGGCAGCACTATGGGCACTGATTGGGGGCATTGATGGGGGGCACTGATGGCGGGCACTGTGGGCACTGATGGGGGGGCAATTTGTGTATTTTTTTACCTTTAGTAATCAGGGCACTGGTGATCGGTGCCCTGATTACATTGCTGTGTGTCCCCGGCGCTGTGAGGCTCCCCCTCCTTCCTCACACTGCAGGCTCTGTGTGAGGAAGGAGCGCCGGCGATGAAAGATGATCTCATATGTTTACATATGAGATCATCTCTCATTGGACGGCTTGATCACGTGGTGAATGGCCGCTGTGATTGGCCATTCACCACGATCTGTGATCGGCTGTGTCCAAGGGACACGGCCGACACAGATTCTCCCCGATGCGCGCTCGCGGGAGCGCGTGGGGAGAGTCTTTCTGGGAGGCCGTTTAAAAACGGCCTCCCGAAAATTCAAGTCTGCGCTGCAGCCGTATATAGGCTGTAGCGCGGATGGCAGGAAGTTAAAAAGTGAAAGTTTGATTTATGATTATTAATCTGTCCCATTACGTTTGGTCCCTTAAAAAGTGTGGGATGCACATATACAAACTGTTGTAATTCCTACACCTTTCACCTGATTTGGATGTAAATACCCTCAAATTAAATCTGAAAGTTTGCAGTTAAAGCACATATTGTTTGTTTCATTTCAAATCCATTGTGGTGGTGTATAGAGCCAAAAAGATTAGAATTGTGTCGATGTCCCAATATTTATGGACCTGACTATATATTCACCACAAGACCTACCGGCACTCTTTATTTTTCTAGAGACTGACCCTATTGATGTCTAATTGGTTGGTGTTTTTGGGGGGACCATTGAATCACATATCAAGCAGGTCACAGAACTTCACTGAAAGCCACCGCTCAGTAACAGTTCCAATCTCTCAGGAAAGAACTGAGACTGATATGAGGGAAAGGCTTTTGAGACCATAAACTTTATATGAATCTGTGGAAATGGATAAAAAGATTATGGATGGTCTATCTTGGAAAATTCTGAGATACTATGGAGTGCCCTGTAGACTATTAGATCTAACTTGCTCAATTAGTATTTATGAAGAAAACTAATTTATATTATTAAGCTTATGGGCATTACATTTTTTATTTTTTTGGTCCACATGAGCATGGTGAATGAAATGGGATCATTTATGTGCAGCAATACATTATATAGATTTAGTTATAAGGGTTAAACTTCCCGATAAATATTTAGCTGCTGAGATTGTTGGGGAGTAAGTGTAACAGGTGGGGGTGGGAGTGGAGGTAATTAGAGGAAAAAGGAGTTGTATATTTTGTTTGGGATAACAGGTGACTGAAGAGGATGGTTAATGTGGGATTCATTTGATTGTCGCCTGCACCCCGCTACTGGCTTGGGGGATGGGGAGTGAGATATTGATTGGGGTTTGGGTGTGTTGGGGTTTAGGGGCGTGAGTTGTGGGTTTTTTTTTTAAATCTGGGTTGCTGGTGGTCACATTGATTAGTTTGTGTGCCTTTGTGGAGATTAAATATCTCCTCTATTCACAGTATTATATAAATAATAGAGATTAAGCTCTTCTTCTTTCACCATATTGTATTATTTGACACTTTAAGGGAATATATACATAGGGGTTGTTTTTTTTACACCCCTCTTTTTTCTCCCCCCCCCCCCTTTTTTTCCACTACCCTCCCCCTTATTGATTAGAGCAGGGCTTGACAAATTTTCTTTGAATCTAGGAGCCAGCTAAAAAAGTTAGGAGCCAGTTTTTTTTTTTGTTAGGACTCTGTGACGATCCTACTCAGGGGAACTGTCAGATTCAACATCTGTGGTCATATATTGTCCTTGTGGAGAAGGCTGCACATAGGTGCGGGCGGTGGCAAATGGGTGGGTGGTGGCACATTTTGGGGGGGAGGGAGAGACGTCTTCTTTCAGACCTGCCAAGAATCCGTATCGGACAATTTATGTACAGGGCTGTGTGCCATGCTGTTATACATGGAGCTAACATTGTGTTAAAAGACAGGAAAACGTGCACTACTGGAATATACTGGGTGTCAACAGCCCCGTGAAAATATACATAAATTCTAAAGTAAAAAACAGGATAAGGGAAAAGCTGCTATGCTGTTTTTGATGCATTAAAAAATCTTAGAATGAAAAAAAAAAAAAGAGGGGGGGGGGGGTTTGCGGGGCTTGATATTTTTTGGCATGATAAAGTTGTACTTTATAATTTGACAGTTTTTTATATATGCACTTTGTTTTTTTTTATTAGCACTTTATTAGAGAGTGATATTTTGTTTTTTTATTTGCACATGAATTAAGCAATATTGTGTTGTGTATTTTCCAAGTAATATTTGATACATTGCACAGGATACAGGTGATATATGCTGTATATTTTTGTAGGTTTGTACATGGGATTGGCTCTCCCCCCTCCCTTTTTTTCATTATGGGGCTAAAATTAAAATGACTGTATTCACTTCATTGCCGCAAATGAAAAATTAACAAATGAACTATGCAACAAAAAGTTTGGAGGACTACTAGGCTCAGTAAGCTATTGGAAAATATGATAAAGCAAGAAAAAAAAAGGGAAAAAAATCTAAAACCGAGATTTATAAATTCTGCATCCAACTGATAAAAAATAAATAATTTGGTGTGCCCGGGCTGGACATGTTGGCAGGCAGGGGATTACCTCCTCGCACTTCTCCCGTCTCTATGTTTCTTAGGCTTCGAGGTGTCCTTTCGCTTGCGGGTCATGCTGTCCTGCTCGTAGGGGTGCCGTGCGGGTGCAGAGCGGGCGAGATGGAAGGCTGGGGAAGCTGTAATAGTCGCTACGAGCCTAATGGAAGCGGGAGCCGGATCAGAGCGCGTCCATGCAGGTTCCCGGTCGGCCACGCCCCCCCTCCCGTCTCTATGAACTGCTCCTGCCTCAGCACCTCTTCTCAAGAGCTCAGCCTCTGGCTGCTCACTCCTCCCGCCATGTCAGCAGTGGCTGCGCCGCTCTCTTCCTGCTCCATCCCCGCCGCCGCCGCTAATCACGTTCCCAGCCAAGACCCCGTCCTGTAGCAGAGGCACCTGTCACTGACAAAAATCCAGGCGCCAGGACACATGTTCTAGTCGCAACGGCGACCTGGCCCCTGGTATTTGTCGAACCCTGGATTAGAGGGTTGGAGTAAAGTTGGTCTAAGAGATGTTTGACCTTTTTTTAGTCTCTGCATGGTATAGTGAAAAGTTATGCATTAAAAGCTTGGGTACTTACATATTTGATGTATAGATTTTTGCAGGTTTAGTTAAATATAATATATAAGGGTTTAGATGGAGTGGATCAGGAGACTCTCTCTTGGCCCTTTCCAACCACAACCCCATTTAGGCCGACACACAAACTACTAAAGTTGTGGTGTGTCATTTGATTGGCTATTTCCATTCCATAGGGCACTCAGGTGAGTCATCTACAGTACTGGGATACTCATACTGACTGCCATCTTTTCTCTGTGATTTCCTTTGTTCTTTCTTATTCCTTTTTTTCCTCCTTTTCTTCCTTTCTCCCTTTTTTTTTTATGGATGACTTAAAGATTACTTCTCTCAATGTGAGGGGTCTCAATAATCCCGAGAAAAGACGTATTCTTCTTGCTTAAAAGAAAATATTGTTTATATTCAAGAAACTCATTTTAAAAACAGATAAGCTTCCTTTCCTCAAAAACAAATTCTATCCACATGTATATCATTCTACTAATATGTCGGCCAAATCGAGAAGGGTGTCGGTTTTGATCTCAGGGTTGGTTCATTGGTCTTATAAAGATATTTTCTTTGATACTGAGGGGAGATATCTTTTTTTGAAGGGACTAATAGGTGACAAACAAGTGACACTGGCTACGATTTATGCCCTTAACTGTAATCAGGAAGTATTTATTGCACGTGCCATAACTAAATTATTGGACTTTTCAGAAGGGCAGCTTATTTTTGGGGGCGATTTTAATGTCTCCCTTATGCCTCACTTTGACACCTCCTCTGGGACCTCCGCACCCTCACCTAGAGCTAGTAAACTCATAACGAAATCACTACATATGGCACAATTAATTGATATTTGGCACTTACAACATAGCAGAGAAAGAGTTTACGTACTATTCTACACCGCATGACAGTTATTCAAGAATAGATTTTTTTCTCATTCCACATATTCAGTTACAAGCTGTAAGCCATTCTGATATTGATAATATAACATGGTCAGATCATGCCCCAGTGTCAATTATATACTCATTGACAGATGATGCTTCAAGCAAACAGCGCTTTCGGAGATTCAATGAAAGCTTGTTACAAGACGCAGTGGTCTTAGAGGATGTGTCAAAGGAGCTACAGTTATTCTTTCAAACAAATGATCAACTGGAATGTAACATAGGGATTTTATGGGAAACTCATAAAACTGTTATGAGGGGCCTGTTAATCAAACATGGTGCTCGGATTAAGAAAGAGCGAAATAAGCAACTTGAAATACTATTTTAAAAGCTTAGAACATTAGAATGACGCCATAAGCATGCCCCATGGGACTCGGTTCATACAGAACTGGTTATGAAAAGAGATCATTGACCTTTTATATTACAGAGCTAAAGCAGCTTTAGTTTAGCCGCAAAATAAGTCATGACTCTGGAGACAAATGTGGGTAACAGTAGGCTAGGGCAGGTAAAGAACGCAAATCAATGTCCTATATCCCATATATAATGTCCACTGAGGGGATTAAAAAAGCTGTCCCCACACAAATATCTCAGGAATTTAGAAGCTTTTTTGATTCTTTATATAATTTATCCCTCCCTTCTAGATCGTAAGCTCCAACGAGCAGGGCCCTCTGATTCCTCCTGTTTTGAATTGTACTGTAACTGTATTATCTTCGCCGGCACTGTAAAGTGCTGCACAAACTGTTGGCGCATTGTGGTGTTATCAATCTTCCCCTGAAGATCCCCTGATAGGTAATACGCTTTGGATAGGGTCTCAAATAGGTTTTGGTTGTAACCTTTTACGACAGTAGATTCACCTTTATTTCCTATTCTGGGAAATCCCCAATTCGTCCCGGGTCTTGATACAAGAGATTTTACTGTATTACGAGGTTCAGGACGGGAATGGGCATTATCTTATGTAGAACAGGGAAAGTGGCCCTCGCTCTCGAGATTAATTGATGGTGAGGGCCCATTTAAACTCCCGTTCTGGCAGGCTTTACAGATATATCATTTTTTACATTCGCTCCAGGAGCCAGACCGTTTTGCTAGAGCGCCTACACCATTTGAAAAATATTGTACTGACTCTGGTAATTTACTACACACACTTTCTGTTTCGTATGGTTTATTGATTACACCTGTAGAACAGCCAAGGTTGATTTGCTTAAATAAATGGAAATCAGATTTAAACTGTGAGTTTACGTTAGCCCAGATACAATCAATTCTTAGGATTACATCTAAATCTTCGATATGTACTAAAATCCAAGAAATACATTTTAAAATTTTGACAAGATGGTATTTAACTCCTGAAAACCTACACAAATTTCAGGTACATATTTCAGGTGACCGCTTGAGGTGTTTAGAGGGAAAGGGAACATGCTTTCATATTTTTTGGTCCTGCACTAAACTGCGACATTTTTGGTTAAGGGTAAGAGCTATAACACAGAAATTCACAGATTATGTTTTGTTAGATGACCCAGCCCTGTTTCTTTTATATGTGTCGGACAACCCTTTCGGGTCTTATAGGAGGCCGATTGTGTGCCATCTAATTAATGCAGCTAAGGCTTGTATCCCTTTTTTTTTTTGGAAAAAAACAAGAGCCCCCCCTTCAGTCTCAGATTGGCTTCGTAGAGTAGAAGATGTAAATAGAATGGAGTATTTGATTCTCTCGTCACAAAATAAACGTGGACAATATGATAAAAAACTTGGGGTGCCTGGAATTTGTTTATTGTTTCTGAGGACGGAAGACTGACCTCATAAGTTGTGGAACTTTCTTTTTGATCTAGTGCTCATTATGAGTGTTGAGTATTCCTCGCGGAGATGAAGATAATATTTACAAGGTGTTTTTTTTCTCTCTTCTCTTCCCCTTGCTTCTTAGTCTTCTTTCTTTTTAGCTGCTCTTGTATACATAAATTGGGAAATGAAGTGGATAGATAAATATGCTTAGATATTTTATATTGGTGATGTTTGGTAGAGAATAATACAGTTTGTGAAAGAGGAGGATACAGTGGGTGTGTGTTGCGTTATGATTTTCAATGATTCATTGATTTTTGTAATATTCCTCTCTCTTTTGTTGTTGAACTTATACAAAATGTAAAATATGCTTTGACTTATTGTAATTTCCTGATTTCTTAATAAAGCTATATTTGGGGGAAAAAAAAATAATAAAAATAATGTTCTTTAGCCAGGTCCATACATACTACATTAATACTCATGCTACCAAAACTGGTGTGTGCTATAAATTGCCTGTAGCCTTGTTTCTTCTTGCTGGAAGCTGCCATTTTGCTGAAGCCCAGATCCCCTGAGTAGCAGTAAATCTTTAGGCCCCTTTCACACATGGGAGTCCGTCGACGGACTCCGTTTTTCTCAGCGAGGGATTGATCAGCTGAGCAGGCGGATAACAGTTCTGTCTCCGCGCTGTGCACGGAGACAGAGCTGTCAGGTCACCGCCTGTCCGTTCTCATCCAATCCCATCCGATCCGCTGGACGGATGGAAAATAGGGTTTCCATCCATCCGGATTTGACGGACCGGATGCCAGCGGACATGTCTCCGATGACATCCAATGCCCCATAGAGATGCATGGGGCATCCGTTCAGATCCACCTGAAAAACTGACAGGCGGATCTGAACGGTCCGCTAGTGTGAAAAGGGGCCTAAGGCTGTCAACAGATTGGCCTCTAGATTTTTGAAATAATGTTGAAAAATAGTGGGCAACAGAGCAAGGTAAGACAGTGTATTACTTGATTTTGACCGCTTGCTGACTAGCCGCTGTAGTTTTACTGCGGCAGGTCAGCTCTGTCCCACGAAACAACATACCTGTACGTCGCTTCAAAGGACCGCTAACAGGGGTGCGCGGGCACACCCATTCTTCACAGGTGATGCTAATCAGCGGGTCTGAGAGCCGCGTTTGCCAAGATCGCTCCCTGTGGAGACAGAACGGCGGTCTGCTGATGTAAACCTGGCAGACCGCTGTTCTGTCAATTTTGAACACAGGGATCCTGTGTTCCTCTTATTTAGGAACACAGGTCTCTGTGTTCATGCAGCAAACCCATCAACCTCACAGTTAGAAAGCACCCCCTAGGGACACATTTATTCCTTTGATCGCCCCTGGTGTTAACCCCTTCCCTGCCAGTGTCATTATTACAGTAACAGTGCATATGTTTAGCACTGATTACTGTAATAATGTCACTGGTCCCCCCAAAAGTGTCAAAAATGTCAGCTAGGTGTCTGATCTGTCGGCTGCAATGTCACAGTCCCGCTAAAAATCACTGATGGCTGCCATTACTAGTAAAAAAAAAAAAAAAGACAAATCTTTCCCCTAGTTTGTAGACGCAATAACTTTTGTGCAAACCAATCAATATACTGTACACTTATTGGGATTTTTTTTTTACCAAAAATATGTAACAGATTACAAATTGGCCTAAAATTATGAAAAAAAATTTTTTGCCAATGTTATATATTAGAAAGTAAAAAATAATGTTTTTTTTTTCCCCAGAATGGACACTCTTTTTTTTTTATAGCGCAAATAATAAAAATTTCAAAGGTGATCAAATACCATCAAAAGAAAGCTCTATTTGAGGGGGAAAAAAAGGACATCAATTTTATTAGGGTATAGCATTGCACTACCGCGCAATTGTCTGTTAAAGTACCGCAGTCCCGTATTACAAATTATGGCCTGGTCATCAGGGGGTAAATCCTACTGGTCCAAAAGTGGTTAAGGCCCCTTTGTCCAACTTGTCATGCAACTTTGGACATCAGAGTTGCTCTACATGTCGTTCCCCAGGTTTTCCAATAATACCCATTCATATATGCGCAACTTAAAGATGCAGCAACTTCAAAGTAGTTCATGCACTACTTTGGTCCGACTTTCATGCAACTTCAGGGCCATAGACTTCAATGTTAACCCTTAGAAGTTGCATGAAAGTCATACCTGAATGTTTTACAATGCAACTTGTGTGCAACAGTTGTCCATTAAAACTAGTCAAAAGTTGTATCCAAGTTGCACCCATCCAAAGTTGCATCAAAGTTACACTCTAAAGTCGGCGCAACTTTGGAGTCGTACAAGTGTGAAAGGGGCCTTAACAGTATAGGCCAGGAATGGGCAAACTACGGCCCGGCGGACCTTTTAACCCGGCCCGCGGAGCGCGCAGTGTTCCCCAACCCCCGGACTGGTACCGTGGATCAAATGGTACTGGGCCGCCCGAAAAACTTCGGCAGTGGCGGCCGGGACGCACTGCTCTGAGCCCACCCATTGTGTGATAATAGCGAATGAAAATTTGCTATTGTCACACGGATCCTCCTCCTGGCCAATCAGGGTCCTCCCGCTTCCTGATTGGCCGAAAGGCAAACCCCATGCCATTGGCCGAGGAGGAGGTGGGAGGACTGAGGACTTGAGAAGATGCCGGGGGACTGAAGAGAAGCGCTGCCTGAGGTAAGTGCACTGGTCTTGCCCACCCCTGGTACAGGCACTTTTTTTATGTTTTACATAGCTATACCTGCAAAAGAGGCCAGCCTGAAGTGATTTAGCAAGACTTAATTTTCTGACTAAAGTTCCACTTTAAGTGATCATTTTTGCACTTTAATTTGTCATGGTCTGTGTGATTAGGGGTTTACTCAGATGTAAATGGTGCCATTTTAAAAAATGAACAGCATTAGATCACACCAATCTTGGGATCATATGCTTTTAAGGGCAGAGGAGGGATTTGGTGTCTTATAGCATACCGGTCACATGCCTATTGCTGTCACAAGGATGTTTACATTCCTTGGGATAGCAATAAAAGTGATCAAGGGAACTATCCATTTACCTAAAAGTGAATGTTAGGCTGTTATATCAGTCAAGGCTCCAACACTTCAACTGCTTCAGATAGCTTTGAAAAAGGACTCTGTAGACACAGCAAACTGAAGTATACCATCACTGGCAGCTTCTTCTGGTTACCTAAAGATGGCAATACACGTGTAGATTTTTCTTGTTCAAAGCGATTGATTCTTCCATCCACAACAGCATGGATTGAAAAATCCTTGCGGCCATCTTTTGTATTTAGCAGTTACTGCTCCAGTGGATGCTGAATACCCGGACGCTCCTTGCAGCTGATGCAGGCACTATTTGGTCAAAGATTTTTCAGTTGCCCCTTTTCAAGGGAAAGGGTGCTGACATGCTGCCAGCAGCTTGAATTTCAACCAGTATAGCAGGAATCCGCCTACATTTAAACCATATACGACTATTTTAAAGTAATAAAAATAAAAAGAAGAGGTTTATACTTACCTGCTCTGTGCAGTGGTATTGCGCAGAGTGGTCCCTTACCTCCTCTTATGGGGTCCCCTGCCAATGCTCTTTGCTCCTCTTCCTCTTCTTTTGCCCCCATAGCAATCTACCTAGCAATGTAAATCTTTTCCAGGAGCAAAAAGGTCTGCCTTTCACGTTAGCATCCCACAGGGTCACAGGATCCAACCCAGTAACATCCTAAAGCACTCTGCAAAAGATTAATGGGCATCCTAAAAAAAAGAATGGTCATACAGCCTTGAAAACACCACAAAGCGAACCCCTTTTTTTTAAATGCCACCTGCAATACCTTGTGGCTAAAACCAGTATGAGGGACAATAAGGATAAGGGGATGGTCTGGATTTCCTCAATTAAAGGCGGTGTCTGAAGAACCAAAACAAAAAAAAGGGTTATATCTAACTGCTGAGCACCCTGAGTAAAGGAAGAAACCAGGGGGTTCACTGTCAATGGTTTCTGAAGGGGACAATTTGGACCAAGATTTGACCCTCGATGGTACTCAAGTCAGGTGCTGGTCTACTCCTAGTTAAAGGAAGAAAATATTTTGTTCCATGGAGAATTGACGCATATCATAGATTCTCACTAATAAAAATGAGTTTCCAGTTCTGGTGGTACACTTTATATTAAAAGGTCTTACAAGTCTTCAACATAGAAACAACAATTTGGAAATACCAGGATAAAGAATATCTTGCCTCCTTGATGCATTAGGGACTCCTTGACCACTTTTACATAAGCCACTGTAGTTGCAATGGCCAAATGAAAAGGATGACCCAAACAAAATGACAGAAGGTCTGCCAGTGCAGAAGAGATAGGCAAAAAGCATGCAATGCTAGGATACTGACAACAGCCAAGTTTCCTCTGATGACCAACATCCCCCCTCCCCCTTTATCCTCAGTCCCGTAAGCTGGCATCTTTCTAGGTCAGGGGATGAAAAGATCTCTAGGTAGAGGCATTATGTTCTGAGCTCAAAGTTGAATCCCCCTTTGAAGACATGTTGTGTAAAACTGGGTGAATGGGACTGCCTTGAAAGAAGCCACCATGAGACCAAAAAGCAAGGTATCCAGAACGCGGTCTACATACTCCAGGCAGTACATCAGGGCTAGGGAGGGCTTCTGATCTCCAACATTGGCAGAGTTAAAAGACATGAATACCGCAGCACTTGTTCTCTCAGCTGATTGTCCAGGTAACAAAGGATGAGGGAATGGCCCACAGATGGAGAAGATCCAGAACAGGTGCAAGCACCTTGCTAAACACCTTAGGTGCTAAAGACAACCCAAACAGAAGTACCATGAATTAAAATGGATAATCCCACGCTGATAACCTTTGTGGCCACTCCTCTTTTTCACCCAAGTCTCCCAATAAAATAGGAGAGAAGGATGCCCTGGGACAATGAATTGAGGTGGACACAAGGGGGGCAATAAGTAGGTAAAATACATCAATTTATTAAAGGTATAACAATCATCATATATGACCACATGTACATACAGGAAGGATAAGAAAATTAAATTTGCAAGTACAGTAAATACAGTGCATATAAACTTAGGCATCATAGAACTAAACGCGTTTCGTGAGATCACAGCTCACTTCTTAAGGAGTGGATGCTCATAGACAGGTCTGAAAAGTACATGGAGTATCATTGTCAAGTATTCATCATATTGAAATAATGTAGGTCTGGTGCGCTAAATAAATATGGTGCTGAATAACATATATGTGATTCCAACAAATATACAATAATGTTTATAGCAATCATGAAATATGTGAAAAATCAAATAAATCAAATACAACAGTGTATATAAATCCAGCAAAGAAAAGTCCAAAGTGCAATGTCCGTGCTTTTAAATGCAAATAAAAGTCAGTGTAAAAACTCCAGTAATAACCAAATCCAAAAGTTGAAAATCCAATGAAGTGCACAGTGACACACATAAGGTTCCCACCACCTTCAGGATTAACCTCTTACCAGCAGATAGGGATACGTTGGCGGAAGGTATAACACCTTGAAGTGATAGCACCCCGGTGCCATGAAGGAAAGGTTACACACCTGTACACCCCTTTGCTGAAAACGGATATAACAGCCTCTTACCAGATGTAAATATACACCGGCGTGTGTAAACTCTTATTACAGGGTCTTCCCCACCATGGTTACAAGGGATGCCGGGATCTTATAATCTCTCTCCTCTTCTTACTCTCCCCCGCAGATATGCTCATGCAGATATCAGACCCTATCCTCACAGCTTCACCCAGACACAAATATCCCTTCAATGTCTCCAAGGGTCTCTTTTATGGCAGGATCCTTTTTCACATATGTCAGCAGGCTGATAGGACACTCAGGGGCTTCTCCACCAATCTGCATTTGCTGAATATTAGGGGATGGGAGTCCTTCCTAATAGTGGAATAAGTCATGGTTTCTGGGCTTTTCTATGAAATGTTTCCTATTACTACCGAGTCTGACTTCTTTTCTCTTCCCTTCCTCCTATCCCCCCCCTCCCCTCCCTCCCTCCTCCCCTTTCCTTTCCCTCCTCCCCCTTCCTTTCCCTCCTCCCCCTTTCCCCCTCCCCCCATTTCTTCCCATCCCTCCCTCCCCCCTTCCCATATTAAATTAAATGACAATGATTTCTGACATCCCCATTAATTTCATACCAGTGTGCACTATAGTCTAAGGTCTCCCATGTCCGCCGGTGAGAGATATTGATGGTCCGGTCCCGCCTTGGGCTTTCTTGTCTACTACTGAACATAGGTGAGGTGTTTTATCGCCCCATATTCATTGTGATTTACTATATAAATAGACAATATCCTTTACCTTTTCTCTTATCCTAGATACAAAATTTAACCCATTAAATCCTCCTGAGGAAGCCGCTAAGTCCGCAAAACATGTAGAGGAACACGCTGAGACAATTGGGTCTCCTCCAAATTTGGGATTGTATCAACACAAGTTGGCACTGTATTTATTTGTCGACTTTTTTGTAATGTTTTGTGTGTGTATATGATTTTAATTTGTATTTAATAAAGATATCTTTTATTTTATCTTTCCTTTCTCTTTCTGTATTGTAGGACTAATTGGTACCCAAAAATCCAGACCCATTCCCTTCTTTTTTCCCTTCCCCCTCTTCCCCGTTTGGGCCCCTCTGTTTGGGGAACTGAGGCCCAATTTATTTCCCTTCCCCTTTTTCTGATTTAGTCTGGAAGTTGGTACCCCTTTTATTTTTATTATATACCAGGCTCCTAATATCTATTAGACCATATGATATATACTTGAATACTTGACAATGATACTCCATGTACTTTTCAGACCTGTCTATGAGCATCCACTCCTGAAGAAGTGAGCTGTGATCTCACGAAACGCATTCAGTTCTATGATGAAGTTTATATGCACTGTATTTACTGTACTTGCAAATTAAATTTTCTTATGGATTTATGACATACCGTTCCTGTATGTACATATGGTCATATATGATGATTGTTATACCTTCAATAAATGTATGTATTTTACCTACTTATTGCCCCCCTTGTGTCCACCTCAATTCAAAGTCCCAGGGCATCCTTTTCTCCTCCCCCGTACGCGTTACGTCAGAGACTTCGTCAGCGGGGTGGAGTCACGCAGTGCTGAGTTGCAAAAAGTGGCAGCAACTGCAGGACAGGAGCACGACACTGTTACATGGCACACACCACTTCTAGAGCGTTAACATCGATTCCTTGGAGGTACACAGGGAGCTGTTCTGACGCTACAAGCCCGCACTGCTTAAGATCACGTCAATGTAAGTGGATTTTCATGTGTTAGAAATAAAAACCTTTTGCAAATAGAGAGCATTAGATCCTCTCTTCCTTTATTTACACCGGGTTCCTGGTTCATGTGGAGCGAGAGCTGGAAGCGGTGAAAGAGGGGATTCCAGGCTGTTATCCTTACATCTAATACATCCCAAAGCGTGTATGACTCTTTTGAGTCTAATCCTAAGGTGAGCTGCTTATCTTGCACTAGCCACTGGGAGCACTGGAGTGAAGCATGCAGCACTTTATTTTGTGATCACAGATGAAGATTGAATACTTCATTTATTATTGTTCACTTTTTTTTCGGGACTGCAACTATCACTGATTTTCACTATTATTAGAGTGGATTTATGATTATTGAGTTATTTGATTTAAGCACATTTATTTACATTTTTTTCACTTGGCTCAGCAATATTATTTATTGATTTGTCACTGGTGTTTTGTGTTCGGCACTAATTGTTCGCAGCCTCGTGTGCACTATTTTATATAGTCTATACAGCCTTGTGTGCACTATTTTATATAGTCTATACAGCCTCGTGTGCACTATTTTATATAGTCTATACAGCCTTGTGTGCACTATTTTATATAGTCTATACATTTTATATGTTTTTGAATTTTATGGTTTGCACTGATTATCACTATTTATTATCCTTTTCTCCTGTTTTGTACCTATTAGGGATGGAGGTGTGGCACTGACAATATCAGACCTTTTTATCCCTGTTGTAAGTCTTCCAATAAACACCCGCATGTCAGGTTCAGTTCACTCTGCACTAACTGTCCATCAACACCCTGTGTCTGGAATTGCAAATCTTTTATTTTGATGGAGCTGGGGTATCAAGATATGCAGATTCACATCCCTTAAGTCTAACAAAATCATAAGCATCTTTTGAAAATATATTGCAGACTGAATACACATACTGTATAGTCACCATATTACATTTTTTGTAAGTCAGATGTTTAATCTGTTCAAATTCAAAAACAGTCTGTTATCATCTGAGGGTAAACACACATGCAAGTAAAACCTGCAGTACTGTAAGCACTGGACAAATTAGCCTTTGCTTGTGAAGGTTGGCAATGCTCTTGCCTTTTCTTGGTTTCACAGTAACTGTTATGATGACAAAATATTTGTGGTGGAGGCCTTTTGAAATCTAAGAAGTAACCCATCCTGATAATTCTTTGAAAAAAAAAAAAAAGCCTCCTTTCACAATTGCTGACATCATTTGAGGACTGGTAAACAAGACACCCCTGCCAGGGTTCCTTTTTCAACTAAACTGCTACTTTTTCTTAGTCCTGTAAACCGCATACGGGTCTCCAAAAATAAAAGTGTATATTACCCCAGCATTTTTATATTCCTGATAGGTCTGCTGTACTTTTTATTGTATGAAAAAGTATTCTGCTCTCTTTGCATTGCTTCATTTGTGTGAAATAATTGGTGACCCTGCCAGTCCCCCTGCTTTCCTATTTCAAACTGACCGGGCCAGGTCATGGAAGCCCACCATCCCGGCATGGTCAGTTTTCTTCTTTGCATTCTACTTGGGAGCACAGCTTACCTCTAATCCAGTGATGAGACTTGTGTTGAAATACCGTTTGCACAGCTCTTGTGAACTGGTGTTTCTCCACCTCTTGCTAAATATATACTGTATATATATATATATATATATATATATATATATATATATATATATATATACATATATAATGTCTTCCTTTTTTGGACTTTCCATTTATGCAAAATAAAATAATTTCCTTGGAAGACTTTTATATAGGAAACACCCTTCCCTTTCAGGTCTGCAGATCCCTATATAGCCTATGCTGCAGGGATAACTGCAGAGTTTCTTCTTTAATCTGTTCTGTTGCATACTGAATAATGCCTTCATGAAATCATATGTTTCCACTGCAGGGAACTACTTCTTTTTATGCCTTTCTGCCACACTAAATTACTGAGAATTGTTACCTACATTACTACATTCTACATTAGATGAATCCTCCCGAGCTTTTCCCCTGATTTGACAGCATCTTGCTCTATGAGGGCCTACTCCCCCAGTCAAACTCAGATGGGGCTTTTATGTTGCTTCTGGTTTTCCTATACGGTCATGTGACCGCAAAGCTCTAGCTCTTTTCTGTACTGTGGAGGGTCCAAAACCAGTGCTGAATCCCCTGGAGCTGTGATGTCATCCCGCCTCGTGTCATGCTGCCTTTTCTTCTACTTTAAAGTGGTTGTAAACAGTGGCGGCTGGTGCTCAAAATTTTGGTGGGGGGGGGGGGGGGGGCTCAAACAGAAAAATGTAATAGGCATTGCTTTGCGGCAAAAAACGCTGTAAAAATTGCGTGACTTTGAGGTCACAAAAATGTGAAAGGGGCCTTCAGTAATCAAGGTATAGTGTGCCCCCTTCAATGCAGAGTGACCACAGCGTGCCCCCTTTCAATGCAGAGAGACCAGCGTGCCCCCTTTCAATGCAGAGAGACCACAGCGTGCCCCCTTTCAATGCAGAGAGACCACAGCGTGCCCCCTTTCAATGCAGAGAGACCACAGCGTGCCCCCCTTTCAATGCAGAATGACCAGCGTGCCCCCCCTTTCAATGTACAGTGACCAGCGTGCCCCCCCTTTCAATGCACAGTGACCAGCGTGCCCCCTTTCAATGCAGAATGACCAGCGTGCCCCCTTTCAATGCAGAGTGACCAGCGTGCCCCCTTTCAATGCAGAGAGACCACAGCGTGCCCGCTTTCAATGCAGAGAGACCACAGCGTGCCCCCTTTCAATGCAGAGAGACCACAGCGTGCCCCCCTTTCAATGCAGAATGACCAGCGTGCCCCCCCTTTCAATGCACAGTGACCAGCATGCCCCCCCTTTCAATGCACAGTGACCAGCGTGCCCCCCCTTTCAATGCACAGTGACCAGCCTGCCCCCTTTCAATGCACAGTGACCAGCGTGCCCCCTTTCAATGCAGAGACCAGCGTGCCCCCTTTCAATGCAGAGACCAGCGTTCCCCATTCAATGCAGGGACCAGCGTACCCCCTTTCAATGCAGAGATCAGCGTGCCCCTTTTAATGCAGAGACCAGCGTGCCCCATTCAATGCAGGGACCAGCGTACCCCCTTTCAATGCAAAGATCAGCGTACCACCTTTCAATGCAGAGATCAGCGTGCCCCCTTTCAATACAGGGACCAGCGTGCCCCCTTTCAATGCAGAGATCAGTGTGCCCCTTTTAATGCAGAGACCAGCATGCCCCATTCAATGCAGAGACCAGCGTACCCCTTACAATGCAGAGACCAGTGTGCCCCTTTCAATGCAGAGACCAGTGTGCCCCCTCCAATGCAGAGACCAGTGTGCCCCCTTCAATGCAGAGTGAACAGCGTGCCAAGCCCCCCCCCCCCCCGAGGCCAGTGCACTTACCTGTTGTAGCGGCGGCTTCTCTTTAGTCCCCGCGTCTCCTCAAGTCCTCAGTTCTCCCGCCTCCTCCTCGGCCAATGGCATGGGGTTTGCCTTACAGCCAATCAGGAGGAGGATCCGTGTGACAATAGCAAATTTTTATTCGCCATTGTCACACAATGGGTGGCCTCGTTGCGCACTGCTCTGCGCCCCGGGTCCACCCTTTGCTGAATCCTATTAGAGCCTCTGGCTCTAATCAGGTGATGTAAAAAAAAAATAAAGCCCCATTGAACTCCATGCGTCCGGCGCCCCGCATGCAGATTAGGGGGCCGGAGCGCCCCTGCGCCCCCAACGCACTGGCCGCCACTGGTTGTAAACCCTTGCCCAGTGCAGTGATTGGCCTCAGATACATAGAGATGAAACAAATCCTCCTACATAAGTTGTACCTGTTTATCTGCAATTGCAAGAAAGGTAAAAGGTAAAACAGACAGGTAAGGGAATGAAAAAAAATAGGGAGTCATAAAGCTGTTTCCCTGCAGCTGCAATTTTGGAAAAGGTACAGGGACCATTTGCTTGCACTTTCTGTAGTTACAGCAGCCCATTCAAATGTATGGGCTGCTGTGTCTGCGCAAACAGGGCCCGCAAGGAAACTGACACAGTGTAAACATAGCCTTAGACAATATTTACTTATCCCTCAGTCTTACTTTAACCACTTCAGGTCCTTAGGATATTATAAAGTGTTCTGTAGCCACTTCAGGTCCTTAGGCTATTATAAAGTGTTCTGAACTTGAAATGGATAAAAGCTTGGTGCAGTCTTTTTCAGTGCAATCTTTGTGCACTAACAGTGATCCAGCAGGCTCTACATGCAGACACCTGATCACTTCTACAGTAGCGATTGTATTATATCACTTCCTGGCTCATAACTGTCATTCCCTAATCTAGCAGTATTGGAGGGCAGGGGGCATTGGGGATCTATTAGACCCCTGATGTCTCCATAAAGAGTACCAGTCACCAGCAGAGGTTGTCAGATAAGGGGCCTGTTAGCCTTGTTGTGATAAGGTAAATGAAAAAAAAAAAATGTAATAGAAAACAAGATAAACATTAAAGGAGGATTGAGAAAATAGTTAGGTACCTGGTAACTCTTTTTCTAAGATGTCTTCCAGGGCAGCATCTGCGAGATAGGCTCCTCCCATCTGAAACAGGATACACAATAGTCCACCATTATAAAAATGTCAGTCATACCTTCTGCCTCAGTAATATTAAAGCACTAAAGGAACCCTCAGTAAGCTCATGAATCCGCAAACTCTTTTTTGCCTTGTTCTTTAGGGTGGGAACAAGTGCTTCCCTGGAAGACTTCTTGGAAAAAGTGTTACCAGGTACCTAACTCGGTTTTCTCTAATTGTCTTCCAGGGCAGCATCTGAGAGGATGTACCAAGCAATACTTACTAGGGAGAGAGGTGTCTCTTTCCTTGCTATCCATCAAAATTGGAAGGGAGGGGATAACCACATCTTGAGTTCTGTGGAAAGTTGAAGAGACTTTTGGTAGGAAGGCTAGGTCTGGTGTGAGGATAATTTTATCTGTCAGAATTAGACAATAAGGTTCTAGCATGGATAGAGCCTGTATTTCGCTGACTCTCCTTGCTGACACAAATGCCACCAGGAGTACTGTTTTTAGTGTAAGGTACTTAATAGAATATTACTCCAATGGTTCAAAGGGTGCAGAGAGGAATCCTTTAAGTACCGTGGAGAGGTCCCATGTTGGAGTTCTGCTGAAATTCATGGTTCTGGCTCTTTTCAAAGAGAGAAGGAATCTTCTTATGAGCGTGGGTTCTGCCAGCCTGATGTCTAGGTGGGAAGATAGGGCTGCCACTGGAACCTTCAAAGTGTTGTGTGAAATGCCCTCGTCCGCTCCTTCATGTAAAAAATCTAAGATTTCTGGAATAGTCCCCTTTTCAGGGTCTCCTTTGTTCTTGTACCATAAAGAAACTTTTTCCTCACTTTTTCCTAGATGGCTCTAGTTTTCTGCTGGCTAAGATAGTGTCACTCTGTTTTACAGACCCTTGTTCTGTAGCCTCACCCTTTCAGGAACCAGGCCGAGAGCTTCATGACCTTGTGGTTCGGGTGGTTGACTGGCCCTTGCGATAGGAGGTTCGACACATCTGGAAGTGTTAGATGTGGTTGAGTACTGAGGTTTTTTTAAGTGACTGAACCATAGCCTCTGAGGCCAATGGGATGCAATAGGTATCACTGTTGCCCTTTGTGCCTTGATCTTTTGTACCAGCTTTGGTATTAGGGCAGTTGGGTGGAATGCATACCACAGTTGGGGAGCCCAGCCTTGGTTGAACGCATCTACTCCGATGTTCCCATCTGGGGAGTTTAGGGAGAAAAATTTTGGGAGCTTCGTATTTATTTTTGAAGCGAACAGATCCAATTCGGACACCCCCCAGACTCGGGTGATCCACAAGAAGATTTCTTGATTTAAAGGACCATCCCGTCTGTTTTATGATTTTTCAGCTTAAGAAGTCTGCCAGCGTGTTGTCGGCTCCCTTTAGATGAATGGCGGAGATGGATCTGATGTTTCTCTCCCCCGATGACAGTGTTGTTTCTGTCAGATCTATTAGACAAGTCGATTTTGTTCCCCCTTGTCTGTTCAGGTATGCCACAGTTGTGGCGTTGTCTGATTGAATTCCGACATTTTGAATAGCTAGTTGGAAAGCTTTTAGCGCTTCCTCTACGGCTTTTAATTCCCTAATGTTTGAGGATGCTTGAGACCAGTGGGGGTTCCATTTTCCTTGTATGCAGCAATCCCCCATATGTACTCCCCAACCCAGAGTGCTGACATCCGTAGTGATCCGCACCGGATCGGCCTGTGTCCATCAGCCTCCCTCGAGGTAAATTAGCGGGCTGAGCCACCACTTTGATTGAAAGAGGAAACAAAATATTCTTGATTATTTTGGCATCTAGCATGTAGCCCAAGTATGAGACTCTCTGGCTTGAGGTTGTGATTTTTCTTCGTTCACAATCCATCTTAAGCTTTGTAAGTAAGAGATGCTCTTGTGCAGATTGGCTTCCAGTCTGTCTGCTGATTCGGCAAAGAACAGTAGATTGTCTAGGCATGGCACAACGCCTATGCCTTGCTATCTTGTGGGTTTTTTAGGGCTTCTGCCATTATTTTCGAGAAGATCCTGGGTGCAGAAGAGATACCGAAAGGTAAAGCTGTCTACTGCAAATGTAGAGTGGTAGCTGGACCCTGCACCGCAAATCTTAGGTATATTTTATGACTTTTCTTCATCGGCACATGTAAATATACATCCTGCAGGTCTACTGTGGCCATGAAAACTCCTGCCAGAAGAATATTTCTGACCGAGTAGATGGACTCCATCCTGAATTTCTTATACCTTATCTTTCTGTTGAGTGGTTTGAGGTTCAGTATGAGCCTTAGCTTGCCTGGTGGCTTCTTCCTCGCAAATATGTGCGAATAAACTCCTGTCTTTATTTCTTCCAGCGGTACATGACAAATTACTTTTTGTTTCATTCGATTTTCTAATGCAGGGGGGCGTGGTGGAGTGATGACGGTGTGAGGAGGTGCTCGGCGTGAGCTCCATGCTGCTACCTCCCTAAGCACACCTGTGTGGCCAGATCTGGGCATGCTGACCGGCTTGTAGCCTCCGAGGAATGCCTGTAAGAGCTCGGGGAGGCAGCCGCCAGACACGGGTACAAACCCGCAGCCAGGAGAGGTTCGCAACGGGGGAAATAGGACGTTACTTCCCCGGAGTTGGCAAGGCGATAGCACACGAATCAGGCGGCGCTGCGAGCGGTGCCACGGAGCTGCAGATCCCGGAACTGCTGAGGAGTGTCGGCCCCCCCGAAGGAAAGGAGGTGAGCGAGGCAGTGTTACAGCAGCCGCGGGAAGGGGGGACCACGGACACAAGGAATAACCCCAGTGTAGACCAAGGGGACCAGGCGACCCCGGAGAGAGAGAAGGAGGTAACCCAGGGGTTGAGAAAGAAGTTAAGGAGCTGGGGACTCATTTAAATTTAGAGAACCCAATGGAGGAGGGGGTACTGCGGAGTATAATGGAGATGCAGCAAAATGGCATTGTTACACCCTTACAGGACAACAAGGGGCTCTCAGACCCTAAACCAGATATTTGGACATTGCTAAAAGCACTTCCAACTAAAGTGGACATTGAAAATATGGTAGCAAAAATGGAGGAGAACCATTGGCAGGAGATGAAAGAGCTACGTAAGGATATTGGCGCCATTTCAGATAAGGTGGATAAAGGTGAAAAAATGGTAACAAACCTATCAGGCAGAGTAGAGGAGATTGAAAAAACTCATAAGGGGTATGAGGATATGATACGATGCAACTAAGAATGGAAGATATAGAAGACCGGAGTCGCCGAAACAATTTGAGGATAAGAGGTCTGCCTGAACAGGTAAAAAGGGACCAACTTCAAGAGGCGGTAAGAGACATACTGATTAAAGTTATAGACTCTAGCAATGCTGTCTCCATAATATTGGACAGGGTCCATAGAACCCCAGGGCCCAAAGCGGGAGACCCTGATAGAGTAAGGGACGTAATTTGTCGGGTACACTATTTTTCCCAAAGGGAGGAAATACTGAGGAAGGTATGGCTCAAGGGTCCTATGGACTATATGGGAGCTAAGATCAAGATATTACCGGACTTGTCTGGAGCTACACTAACCCGTAGAGCCATGCTGCGACCTGTATTGGAAAAAGCCAAAGAAAGGGGCTTTACATATCACTGGGGGTACCCGATAATGGTGACATTTCATAAAGAGTCTACATATTTTACCTTGAGATCTAGGATAGACTTACAGGACTTATTTGAATACTGTACCTGGGCATTAAGGAACTATATGTTTCAGACTGGAGAGCTGTCTTACCCCAATATCTGGACAGGAATATCAATAGAAGGAGAGAGAATGGGAAACATAGAGCCTGAAGAGGATCCACCGAGACTTTGAGAGATACAGTTTTAGAAACGATATGATAGGACTGTTTCTTCTCCTTTTTTTTTTTCTCTTGGTTACCCCCTCCCTTCCCCCCCCCCCCTTTTCACCTTTTTTTTTTGTCCCCCTTCTTTCCCCTTAATAATGAAATTTTGGAATGAATTTGGGAAATCGGCCTTTCCTGGAGGGGAAAGCTTAAATTTTTTCTTTTTTTTTTTTGAGAGGCTTTTTCCTTAATCTTTTGTAGGGAGGGAAGGGGGGAAGTTTGACATAGGGGAGTACGGGGGGTGGAGAGGTGGAATTAAGGAAGAGGTGAGGGGGAGGTTATAACTGGTTATAACTGGCTTTTTTTTTTTGTTTTTTTTAATTTGCTTTTCTTCCTATTTTTGAACAGGAGAGAAGATTCCTCCTACCCTTTTGCCTTTTTTAGTTATGAGCAGAAATATAGGGAATCCTTTTTTTTTTTTACCTTTCTGGATCGAGTTAGATCTAGCTAGATCCTTTATTAATTACTAATCTCTCCAGACTTCCCACCCACCATCTTTGTAAAGGTGGGAGACTGATTAAGTAGAAGGAGAGAGGAGTCATAAAATACACAAATATAGTTTAAAATACACACTGTGTGGAATATTTCCAGGCCGATTAGCCCTGGTTGTTTATCCTTTTTTTTCTTGAATTTTTTTTTTTTTTTTTTCCTTCATGAGAATATATTCACAAACACTTAAGAATTGGGTATGGATGCTTACCTCTCTCCTTATGGGGGGGAGGAAAGAGCATCCTCTTACACGGGGGTTTAATAATAAACCTTATTTTTTCTTTTTCTATTTTTGCCTAACCTTTTTTTTGGGAGATAGGTGTTTTTTTTTTTTTTTATTATTATTATTATTTGCACATGTACAACAAGATTGGAGTGGTGGGGAGTTTATATTTTTTGGCACTACTGAGGTATGGTTGATGGGGGTGTGTTAATTTTCCTTTTTTTTTTTTCTTTTCTCCTCTCGACTTATATGCTTTTTATATATTAAGTGGGTTCCACGTGTGGAAGATAATTGATTATTGTGGTGTGGGGGGTGATGGAGAGAGGGAGGGGGAAAGGAATACCCTTCAGGGAATGTTTGGGGTAGGAAGATGCTTAATAATGTGGAGGTAATATTATATTATATTATTTGGTATGTTAAAGGAGTATCGCTATAAGGGATACGGGTAATTAACAAATTAACAATAGTGGAATACTAGATCCGGCCAGACATAGGGAGGTAGTAAGCTAAACCTCGTTCCATAGATTGCTCCAATCACGGACCTTAGTAGGTGTACGCACGGCACGCGGTAGAGCGTAAGAAGCGTGCGAATCAACAAGGTGTTATTAGTAGGGTGGGTAGGGAGGGAGGGAGGGTGGGATGGATGGGTAGGGAGGGTGTTTGGGGGGGATTTGGGTTTTTTTTTTTTTTTTCTTTTCCTTCTTTTCCTTTTCTCTACTCCTGGTTTTTGCCTCCGCCTCCTAATTTAACATAAACTTAAATGGCAGTTATAAAAAGCATAACATTAAATGTAAGAGGGCTGAACATACCCGAGAAAAGACATATGTTACTAAATGACTTAAAAAGGTCCCAAATAGACATAGTATTAGTACAGGAGACACATTTTAAAGAAACCAAAGTACCCATACTTAGAAATAAAAATTTCCCATGGGGATATCATTCAACAAATAAAGAGGCGAAATCAAAAGGGGTATCGATCCTCATAGCCAAGAGAATGCCATGGTCTCTACAAGAAATACAGACAGATGAGGAGGGGAGGTACATCTTTATTAAGGGAACAATAGGAGAGGTGAAGGTAACGTTGGCAAATATATATGCCCCCAATCATAAACAGGTGAGCTTCCTTAAGAAGGTGTTAAATAAATTGTCAGATTTTACAGAGGGACAATTGATATTAGGAGGAGATATAAATATGACCTTAAACCCTTTGAGGGATACCTCAGTAGGGCGTTCATCAATTTCCTTGGGTAGTGGTAAACAAATAAGTCAAGAACTGTACAAACATCAACTTGTGGACGCATGGCGCCTTATCCACCCCAGGGAAAAAGATTACACTTATTATTCACCGGTACATAAAGTATACACGAGAATAGACTACTTTTTTATTCCTCATAGACAGATACAATCAATTAAAAAAATTGAGATTGGGAATATTACATGGTCAGATCATGCACCAGTGATTTTAGAGTATTCAATCTCTGAACACCTGACCCTTGGGGGGAGGTTTTGGAGATTGAATGAGAGCCTCTTGCAGACACCGGAGATCCTCAGGGACGTAACCGAGGAATTAAAATTTTATTTCCAAACAAATGAAAATCCGGGGGGAGACATATGTGTTCTGTGGGAGGCGCACAAAGTTGTGATTAGGGGTGTATTAGTTAAACATGGTTCGAGAGTAAAAAAGGAAAGGAAGAAAAGACTAGAAACATTATTTACATCCCTATATGAGCTGGAGGGTGTACATAAAAAAAAATCAGACACCAAAAAGTGAGACAGAAATGGCGGACATAAGAAAAGAGATCACTGACTTGTTAGGGTACAGAGCAAAAGCCTCATTACAAAAAAGCCGTAAAATAGGATACGAATCAGGAGACAAATGTGGGAAATTACTAGCTAACGCGGTAAAAGAGATGAAATTGACCACATATATCCCCCAAATACTCTCATCTAAAGGTAATAAGATATCGTTACCCAGGAATTTGGAGATTATTATTCCAGCCTATATAACTTAACGGTTAATTCAACAACTTTAACAGAAATGGAAGAATATGTGGCCTCAGATGACATGCCAAAATTATCAGAGGAAGCCTGTAGGGAACTGGACTCACCTATAGAATTGAGGGAAATACAACAAGCTTTGAACATGATGAAGACTGGAAGGGCGCCGGGGCCTGACGGCTTTACCCTCCAGTATTATAAGGTATTTTTCCCGATAGTAGGCCCGTATTTATTAAAATTATTTAATGGAGTAGGGCGAGACAATGTTTTGCAGAGACACGCTGAGAGCACATATTACGGTTCTTCCTAAAGAAGATAAAGACTTAATGTTATGTGGGAGTTACAGGCCAATATCCCTCCTCAACACAGACTTAAAAATTTTTATGAAGATATTAGCAGCCCGTCTGAACCAACACATACAATCATTGATACATTTGGACCAGGTGGGTTTTATAAATAATAGAGAGGGGAGAGATAATACCACTAAAGTATTGGATTTATTGATGGAAATAGATAGATCTCAAATACCGTGTGTGTTTTTAGGCACCGACGCTGAAAAAGCGTTCGATCGAGTGAACTGGGAATTTATGAGAGTAACACTTAAACAGATCGGGCTGGGCGAGATAATGATACAGAAAATCCTATCTATATATACGGACCCAACAACCCAAGTGAAGGTAAATGGGATTCTATCGGACCCTTTCAATATTAAAAATGGTACGAGACAGGGATGTCCCCTATCCCCTATCCTTTTTATACTGTCCCTGGAACCATTCTTATGTAGAATAAGACAAAATTTGAATATTCAAGGGGTTCGGATGGGAAAGGAACAGTATAAAATTTCGGCGTACGCAGACGAATTGATATTTACATTAACAAATCCGCTAATATCACTACCCAATTTAATAAGGGAATTTGAACAATATGAGGCCATATCAAATTTAAAGATAAATTTCAATAAGTCAGAAGCGATGGGGATAAGATTGACTAGTAAGGCTCTCCAAATATTGAAACAAAACTTTAAATTTAAATGGGCAGATAAAGCAATAAAATATCTGGGTACATATATACCGGCCAAACCGGATTTGGTATATGAATTGAATTTCAAACCTCTCTTGACTATAATTCGCTCTAAATTGGAAAAATGGAAGACGGGCTTATTCTCTTGGCTAGGGAGATGTAATCTTATTAAGATGTCTATACTACCCAGATTCTTATACTTACTTCAGACATTGCCAGTAAAGATTCCAATAGGGCAGGGCTTGACAAATTTTCCTGAAATCTAGGAGCCAGCTAAAAAAGTTAGGAGCCAGTTTTTTTTTTTTAAACTAACAACCAAGCTTTATTTAATAAAACGGATACTAAATTTACACATAAATACGACTAGAACCCCACTCTCCTCTAGCGCAATTGGATGAAAACAGACTGTCTGTCTCTTTCCATCCGATGCCATCTGATCCGATCCACGGGATGGATAGAAAATAGAACCACCATCCGTCTGCTTTTGGAGGACAGGATCAGATGGCGGCAGATTACTGCTCCATAGAGGAGAATGAAGGGTCCGATCAGGTCTGCCTGAAAAACTGACAGGTCGACCTGATCAGACAGCCTGTGTGAAAGGGGCCTTCGGCTGTGGCATGGCGATGAGGAGGGAAAAAAAAAAAAAAAAAAAAAAAAAAGATTATATATATATTTTTTTTTTTTTTTTTTTTTAATAATAATAATAATAATAATAGGAAAAAAATATATATATATATTTTTTTTTTAATAGTCAAAAAGAAAAAAATATTATTTAGTTTTTACATTTAATAAATAAATTAAATTAATAATAAATAACCATACTCCCTGTCAAAGGTAACTAACTGGACAGGGAGATGGTAATGCATTGTGCATTGTGAATAATCAGGCAGTGGAAACAGTAATTACAACAGTCACTACTCCCGGCCACCACAAGAGGGCGCCAGTTCCCCATTGGAAGCCTCTCATCTCAAGTAGGCCGAAAAGCCGGGGCCTCAATTTTCGGACGGCCCGGAAGTCCGTGCACTCCGTGCGCGGAAGTCCGTGCAAAAATGACAGGACACCTTCTGCAGGGCACCCCAGGCGCCAGGTCGCTAATTCTAGTCGCAAATGCGACCTGGCGCCCGGGTTTTGTCGAGGCCTGCAATAGGGTACTTTAAACAGATAAATTCAATGTTTATAAAATTTATATGGGCAAATAAGAAGCCAAGGATAGCAAGACAGTTACTTATATTGCCAAAAAAATATGGAGGAGCAGCGATACCAGACATCCGTAAATATTACTATGCCTCACATGTTAGGAGGCAAATAGACTGGTGTCGCCATGGGGATACAAAGTTATGGGTGAAAATAGAACAAACTAGCACAAATGTACCACTATCTAGGGCACTCTGGTGCTTTGAGAGTTTACCGGCAGAATTAAAAACACACCAACTAATCGGGACAACTTTAAGAATATGCTCAAAAATATGCTTTTAAAACGACCTTACCTCGTATGACTCACCATTATACCCCATAATAGGGAACCCGAAATTCATGATGGGAATGGAAGCACAACCATTCCGGAATTTAGACAAATCGGGATATTACCAAGCATCCAATTTCGTGAGAAATAATAAATGGCCGACAATGGAGATATTAATGGAGGAGGAAGGGGAATTTAGACTCCCCTTCTGGAATGCACTCCAACTTTCTCATTTTTTGGGATCTATTCCCAACCCACAGAAATACAATCGTCAGCTTACAATGTTGGAGGAATACTGTAGTGTATCAGAGAATATATCCCATATGTTGGCAAAAATATATTCCTTGATAAATACTCCTAAAGCAGGATATCAACTAGCTTATATTGATAGATGGGAAAGGGAGCTATCTTGTGCCTTCACCACTGAGCAAAGACAACAGATGATTAATCTTGCTTTTAAGTCATCTATATGTACTAAATTTCAGGAATTGAATTTTAAAATTCTGACAAGGTGGTATTATACACCATATAAATTACATAAAATAGCAAGATCTAACTCGGACAGATGTTGGAGATGCTCAGTGGAAGAGGGCACATTATTACATATTTTTTGGTCATGCCCTAAATTAACAGATTATTGGGGGAATGTGAGAGAAATAATGCAAAAATGTTCAAAATTTGAGATCCCAGAAAACCCGGGGTTCTTTCTTTTACAATTGAGTGGGATACCAGGGAAGAAATATAGGGGATCCTTACTATGCCATATGGCAAATGCAGCTAGAGCCTGTATCCCTCTTGGGTGGAAAAAACAGGAACCCCCAACATTCAAATGTTGGATAGGCAAAATAGAAGAAATAAATAGAATGGAGGATCTGGTTCTGACAGGCCAACATAAGAGGGAAAAATACTTAGAAACATGGGGAGCCTGGAATAGGTTCTTAGTATTGAATCAGGGGATTGAAAGGTCGGAACAGGACACACCCGTCTCGGGAGGAATGCCAATATGGAGGATAGAGGAGGAGGAGGCTTAGGATGGGGAGAGAGGAAAATTTGAGGGAAAAGTTTAATAATTTTTTTTTTTTTCTTGGGTTGATTTGGGGGCGGGGTTCTTTTTTTTTTTTTTTTTGCTGGGGGTTGATTTGTGATATAAAAGAAGGGAGGGAGGTGAATTGTAAATTAGTAGTAGAATGATTAGAAGACGCAAGAATTAGAAGTGAGAGGGGAATATTGATCAAACTGTTATGATGTTCTTATGTCTTTTTTGTTATGATGAAATTTGTTATCCCACCCGAAAACTTCAATTTGAAAAAAAAAGATTTTCTAATGCAGAAAGGAAGGCCTCTGCTTGGTCTGTGCCTTTCGGGAGTACTGTCACCAGGTACTTGGTTGGGGGACAAGTGGAAAATTATATAGAGTAACCTTCTGCTATTGTATGAAGAACAAATCAGTTTTTTGTGATTTTCTTCAATTGATGAGCAAAGGACGCCAGTCTGCCCCTCACCTGGAGACCGTCATTGCTTTCTTGAAATGGAAGGCTTGGGGATAAAATCTCCCTTGCCTTTTTTGCTTTGTTGTATCCAGTGCTTCTTTGGTCCAGTTTCTTTATTAAAATCTCCTGTACTGACGAAAGGGCACTTTCCCCTGCTTCTGTTTGGTTTGAGGAAACCCTTTATTTTTGGCTACGGTTCTTTCCAGAACAGTTTCCAAGTGGGGTCCAAACAGTAAATCGCCTGTGAAAGGGATGCCACATAATCTGTTTTTTGGAAGCGATGTCCCCTCCCTACGACTTCAGCCACAGGGCTCTTCTGGCCGCATTAATAAGGCCAGTGGTCCTGACTTATACCTTTAAAAAATGCTGCTGCTCTGGTTAGTGTGGGTATGGTTTTTATTAATTCTTCTCTTGGGGTATCTCCTGGCAGCTCTTGCAGCTGCTTCAGCAAGACTAACAAGGTCCTGGCAGTGCAGGTGGAAGCTATAGCTGGATTTAGATTCACTGCTCCTGCTTCCCAAGCTCTTTTTAGAAGTGCTTCTATCTTTTTATCGATGAGATCACTGAGGGTTCCAGAGTCGTCAGAGGCTAAGTCGGTTTGCGACTCTGGTGAGGGAGGCATCTACTTTAGGGCATTTTGCCCAGGATTTTGTATCCTCCTCTGTGAAAATAAGATTTTTGTAAGATCTTACCGTAAAATCTTTTTCTCTGATGTCCATTGACAGACACAGCCTCATCATCATGAGCTGTGTGTGTTATGCTGCCACCTGCAGGAGTAGTCTATGCAGTACATTAGTACAAAGTTTTAGCATATACATGCCCACGGAGCTGTCCCTCCAGACCTCTGTGACAAGGAAAGCAGAGAAATCTCCCTAAAATTCTCAAAGGGAGGCTTTTGAAGAACAGACAAAACCAGATTGAGTTCCCACAGTAGCAACAAGGATCTCCTCGGAGAAACCAGATGACGCACCCCCTGGATGAAAGTGCCAAACAAGCTATTAGTAGCCATCGGACCTCGTAAGTAAATAGCCAAGCCCGACACCTGGCCCTGGATAGTACCCAACGCCAATCGCTGCTCAACCCCTTTTTGTAAAAAGACCAAAACCCTAGCTACAGAAAACAAGCAAGGGTGCAGTTGCAACGATTCACACAATGAAATGTACAATTTCCACGTACGATGATAGATCTTCCTGAAAGTCGACTTCCTGGCCTTCAAACGAGTCAAAATCACTGAGTAAGAGAGGCCCCTATCCCTCAACACCTTGCTTTCAACAGCCAAGCCGTTAAAGCCAGCGACCATAAAGCAGGATGGAAGATTGGTCCTTCAGAATGCAGATCTTCCCACAGAGGAAGACACCATGGAGGATCCACGGGCATTTTTACCAGCTCTGCGTACCAAGACCGCCGAGGCCAGTCTGGTGCCACCAGAATGATCGGAATGCCTTCCATCGCCACCCGGCGAAGAAATTCCGGCAGGAGTACGAGCAGAGGAAGGGCACAAATCAGCCGATAATGGCTCCAAGGAGCCCCCAGAGCGTCTGTGGCGTCGGCCAGAGGATCCCGAGACCTGGCCACAAACCGCTGAACTTTTCTGTTGAGGCGGAACGCAAACAGATTCACGTCCGGGGTCCCCCACCGGACACACAGGAGAGGAAACACCTCCGGATGAAGGGACCATTCCCCTTGATCCAACACCTGACGACTCAGGTAATCCGCCTGCCAATTCTCCACACCCGGAATGTGGACTGCGGAAAGAGCCGGAACATTGGCTTCCGCCCAAAGCACAATCTCGGCCACCTCCTTGGCCCCCAGAACACTCCTGGTGCCCCCTTGATGATTGATGTAAGCCACACCCGTGGCATTGTCCAACTGAATCCGAACCCGGAGAGCCGCGTAGCCGACTCGTCTAGTGAAGCAGGCATAGCTTGATCGCTCTCAGCTCCAGAATATTGATCGGCAAAGGAAGACTCCTCCAATGCCCAAATCCCCTGGGCACAGAGGTTCCCCAGCACTCCACCCCAGCCTGACAGGCTGGCGTCCGTGGTGACCACCATCCAAAACACCAGCAGGAAGGACTTGCCCTGGCACAGGACAGGAGACTGGAGCCACCAAGAAAGAGCTGCCTTGGTAAGATGGCTCAAGCGAATCTTCTGGTCCAACGACAAGGATCTCTGTTCTATTTTGCCAGAATCTCCCTTTGCAAGGATCTCAAGTGAGACTGAGCAAACGGGACTGCTTCGAAGGTCGAAACCACAAGACCTCAAGGAGGACTGATCGGTATCCATCAGCAACCTGACTGCTTTTTGCAGCTTTTGAAGTTTGACCAAGGGGAGAAAGACCCTCGCCAGAGCAGAGTCGAGAGTCAGCCCCGGATAAGTTACTCGTACTGAAGGCGTCAGAGCAGATTTTTTTAAATTGATAGTCCACCTGAATTCCTGAAGGGTCTGAATCATGATAAACGTTGCCCAGCAGATCCGATTGGGAGACTGCTCGCAACAGGAGAACATCCAGATATCCCACAATTGAGAAACCCCGCCGACGTAACAAGGCCAGCACTGGGGCCAGGACCTTGGTAAACATTCTGGGAGCCGAGGCAAGACCAAAGGGTAACGCCACAAAATGAAAGTGCTACTCTGCCACCGCAAAGTGGAGGAATCGCTGGCGTCCCTCGAAAATGGGGATGTGGAGATACAAATCTTTGAGATTGATGGAGGCCAGAAAATCCCCCTGATTAAATGATGCCACCACTGACTGAATGGACTCCATGCAAAACTTCTGCTTTTGCACAAAGCGGTTCAGAGCCTTGAGGTCCAGAATTGGGTGCACCTTGCCCTCTTTTCTGGGCACCATGAACAGGTTTGAATAGAAACCTTGAGAGCGTTCCTGCTGAGGAACTGGCACAATCACCCCTTGAGCCAGGAGATATCGCACTGCCCCCCGCAGATCCTTCAAAGCTCTGGAAATAGGTGAGGATTTGACTGAAAAAACCTGTCCCCTGGCCGGGACCAGAATTTGATCTTGTACCCGGAACAAATCAGTTCGCAAACCCAAATGCTTTTTAGACCCTCCAGAAGCTCTGAACAGCTTACCTTTTTCTTGCGCCCCGGAGGCACAAAAAAAAAAAAAAAAAAAAAACGCTTGTGAGCAGAAAAAGAAGGACCCTGCTTAGTGTAGGGAGTCTAACCTTTGGCGGAATAAGGAAGAAGAGTACTCTTCCCGCCAGTCAAGCCCTTGATCAACTCATCCAATGACTCCCCAAACAAACGCTCTCCAAGAAAGGGGTGGTCAGCTAGGGCCTTCTTAGAAGCTTGGTCAGCCGACCAGCTCTTCAGCCAAACCAGGCGTCTCAAGGCAATGCCCATGGCCGAAACCCTGGCCACCAGGGGAGCCGCATCAATAGACATCACACAGGAACACTAGAGCCTGGATCACCTGGTCCAACAGTTCCAGCAGTCTCAAGGTCCAAAGACTCCCGCAAACCCCTAATCCACTACGTCACCATCTGTGAGACTAAAACAGACACAAACACTGGTTTCAAAATGGAACCCGCCAACAAGTGAAGATGGTGGGAAAGGGATTCTACTCGCCTGTCCACTGAGTCCGTAAAGACCGGGGAATCTTTCACAGGCACAAGGGTAGATTTTTTAATCTGGAAACAGGATGGTCCACTTAAGGAGGCACCATCCAACAGTTGGAGAAGTTTTCAGCAAAAGGGTACCGGCGTTTAATGTGTTAGTTGGCACAACTAACACGTGCTTAACACGCCGACATTGGTCATTCACAATACCATGAAAAGTGTCGGGACAAGGGAAAACCTTGTTTGCTTTCTAAGACATCTGGGAGCCAAAAGCCACCTGCGTCCCTGCCTGCGTGGGCTCATCAGCCAATTTTAAAGCGTTCCGTACTGAAATAATCAGGGCTTCCACTAAAGCACGTTCCCGCGCTGCAGCTGAAGACGACAAGTCCTCTTCACCATCTGACTGCGAGGACAGCGACCCCTCAGGTAGGGGAGTGTCCGGGGCAACCTCTACAGCCTCTGAATCAGGAGACACCTCCATAGATGGAGAAGGCAGTGGCTGTTTTCGGCTATCAACCTTTTTCATGACTAAATCAACTTTAGTCGCCAGGCTTTCCAGAGCTGCTGAAATCGCGGCCAGTGAATGCGATCCAGACTGTCCGGGAGTCGCACAGAGTGGGTCTGAGGGTGATTTCCCAGTTTGGGACCACTGTCGCTTTAAGAGAGCAGATCGTGGCACCCACCACAGTGACCCCCAAGTACTGTACCACCTCAAACAAACTGTCCTCCTGATCGTTTCAGCAGCATGGAGAGAAAGACAGGAAGTGACCTCGGCCAGCAGCAGGAAACAAATGCACAGGACGTGATGTCGTCTGAGGAAAGGTCACGCTGCTCAGCAAAGCACAAGAGCTACACAAAAATAGTTGCTCATACAGATCAATAGGAAGCTCAGGGAAAATGGCTGCCCCATACAAGTCTATGGGGAAAAATTCACATTGCCCACACTTAAGATGGCGGTGCACACGGCAAGCCATGGGGCCAGGGACCCACACATGGAGGCCTCAGGAACGACAACAGGAACCAGCAAGCCCAAGGTACCATGTCACCCCCCCCAGGGTGCCAGGCGCTCCAGACACACAGCCACCACAGGGACAGGGAAGGGGGGAGGATAGGACACAGAACGGGCAGGGGGATCTTTTGGGAGGCACAAATCCCATTATCCCCAGGAGAGGGCCCACATCCCCCCAAGGCCAGCAGGGGCAAAGGGGGGCACATTTACTCACCATACCATGGACCGGGTGGGCTCCGCTCCAGGCAGACTGCCTCCCCCCCGAAGTGGGGGTGCTGCCAGCCGAGGGGTGCGCTGCAACTCAGGGCGTTCCAGGTGGTCGCATCCTGGTGAGGTGACCGCTCACAGGCTCATCCCCCTCTGGAAAAGGGGGCACTGTTGTGGCTAGGCCTAGGTCGGGACTATAACCTGCTCATGCTCATAGGCCAGGCTGGGGGGGGACCATAAGGATCTAGATTATCCAGTGCAAAGCCCCAGCCGGCATCATTGCTTGTAGAACACCAGGAAAATCCTTCCCTGAACACTAGCTAGCAAGCGAGTAAAAGAGAAATAAAATAAAATATTCTGAAAAAAAAAAAAAAAACAGACCGGAGAACCAGCAGGAAACCTAGGTCCTACTCCTTCTCCAAGCATAAACAAACTGATGTGTTGGGCTGTGTCTGTGAGGGTTATGTCTGGAGGGACAGCCCCGCGGGCGTGTATATGCTAAAACTTTGTACTAACGTACTGCCTAGACTACTCCTGCAGGTGGCAGCATAACCCACACAGCTCATGAAGATGAGGCTTCGTCTGTCAATGGACGATAGAGAAAGGATATCTGCGCCCAACCGCAGCTGTAGTGAAGAGCTTCATTTCCGGCTCTTCCCATTCTTTCTTGACTACGTTTTTCAGAGTCTCATATACCGGGAATGTTCTTGTGTTTTTTCGTTGTAAGCCTTTGTACATCTTATCGTGTAAGGAAAGTTCTGAGACTTTTTGCTCCTTGATACCCAGCATATCTGCTATGGCTCTTAGTAAATTGTCAGTGTCTTCTGAGGGAAAACAGAGTTAGGTACCTGGTAACTCTTTTTCTCAGAAGTATAGGGCTGCCACTTAAACCTTTAAAGTGTTATGGGAAATGCCCTTGTCCGCTCCTTCCTGTAAAAAATCTAAGATTACCGGAATAGCCCCTTTGTTGGGGTCTCCTTTGTTCTTGTACCAGAAAACAAACTTTTCCCTCACTTTTTCGTAGATGGCTCTAGTCGCAGGTTTTCGGCTGGTGTCAACCCTGTTAGACAGGCCTTTGTTCTGTAACCTCACCCTTCCAGGAACCAGGCCGAGAGCTTCATGACCTTCGGGTGGTTGACTGGCCCTTGCGACAGGAGGTTCGGCATGTCTGGAAGTGTTAGATGAGGCTGAATGCTGAGATTTTTCAAATGACTGAACCATGGTCTCTGAGGCCAATGGGGTGTAATAGGTATCATTGTAGCCTTTTCTTCCATGACCTTTTGTACCAACCTTGGTATTAGGGCAGTAGGGGGGAATGCATAACATAGATGGGGAAGGGGAACCCAGCTTTGGGTGAACGCATCAACTCCGATGTTCCCAAGGAAGCTGCTTCTGTATGGTTTGTAACCGTCATGGTAACTGCACAAACGATGAGTCACGGCGCCAGACACTTGAGGGCTTAACAGCCTGGTTGATGCAACAAGCATATGTGACAGCTAGCAATCCAGCCATTCCAGGAATGTAACCCCTAAATCGATGGGATTTGTTCCGCTTAGGTCCCTTCCACCCTTGTGTGACCAAAAAGTTGCGCGATTTTGCCTGGACTGAAGCAAAGCCTGTTTAATCTTGAGGTCTATAGATCTCAAAACCAACCAACGTCAGGCAAAAGCAGTGCATGGACCGACCCAAAGCCGCACAGACACGAATGGTACTCATTGGAAATCGTCACACAAGAGTGAAAGGGCCTTATGATTCACTTCTGCTCGGGGGCCATATACAGGGTTCATACACATTTTTACCAATAAAATTCCAAGACTTTTCCATGACTTCACGTAAATATTCATGACCTAATGTTTCATGAAATGTCTATGTATACATGTTAAATAAGAAGAAAATCCATGTCACACTCAGCATATTTTTACTAAAATAAATGACAAGCTTTGTAGTGTACAGTACCTCTGCAGTTAGGGTTTAGTTTCTGGATACAGCGTGACTCAAAATGGTCCCTTGTTTTACAGTGGATGAGATGGAAGCACCGCTGCCGCAGCTGGGAGCCAGTGTCACTTCAGGCGCATGGGTGAAAAAGTCAGCGATCGGATTAGAAGCTGTCGAGCATGCAGCTGCAGACTAGGGATGCACCGATCCGATATTAGGATCGGATATCGGCGCAGATATGGCCATAATAGCTGGATAGGTAAAATTAACAGATCCACGGGCCGATCCAGTTTTGCTCTTTACATAGCTGTGAGGGAGCAGAGAACAGCTGTCAAAGAAGAAGAAAAAAAAAAAAAGCCTCCTGCAAATGCCTGTCAGTCTCCCAGTTAAGTAAACACAATGAATACAATGTATCTTTTCGTTCCGTCTGCCGGAGGAGGGAAGTTTATCCTCTTAAATGAACAATTGTTCTAAAGGTATAGACCTCAAAACGCACCAACGACAGGCAAAAGCAGTGCATGGACCGACCCAAAGCCGCACAGACACGAATGGTACTCATTGGAAATCGTCACACAAGAGTGAAAGGGCCTTATGATTCACTTCTGCTCGGGGGCCATATACAGGGTTCATACACATTTTTTTTTTTTTTCAAACAGAGAGTTTATTGAAATTTAAGTGCAGTACAAATAAAATAATAATAAAAAAGTAGTACGGTTAACAGTAAGGCTCCATGCACACAGGGCGTCATAAAAACGTGCTCCAAAGCTGTTTACATAACGCCGGGAAACAGCAGCTGTAAAAACGTGCTTTCAGTAGCTTTTTCTACTAGCGTTATTGCACGTTTGGCCACAGTAGCTGTTAGCAGCGTTTTTTTCTGCCTCCATTCAAAATCAATGGTTCCCTATTGATTTGAATGGAAGTCACACCGCAGGTCGGATCAGGGTGATCCGACTTGCGGTGCGACCTGCACTGTGAGAATCTTGAGGGGGAACTCCACGCCAAAATGGGGAAAAAAACGGCGTGGGGTTTCCCCCCAGGTTCCAAACCAGGCCCTTCGGATCTGGTATGGAATTTGAGGGTAGCCCCGCGCCGAAAAAACGGCGTGGGGTCCCCCCCAAAATCCATACCAGACCCTTATCCGAGCATGCAGTCCGGCATGCCAGGAAAGGGGAGGGGACGAGCGAGCGGCCCCACCCCCCCTGGATCATACCAGGCCACACGCCCTCAACATGGGGGGGTGTGGGTGCTTTGGGGCAGGGGGGGCTCTACACCCCGCACCTCAAAGCACCTTGCCCCCATGTTGATGAGGACAAGGGCCTCATCCCCACAACCCTGGCCGGTGGTTGTGGGGGTCTGCGGGCAGGGGGCTCATCGGAATCTGGAAGCCCCCTTTAACAAGGGGGCCCCCGATCCCGGACCCCCTCCCTATGTGAATGGGTATGGGGTACACTGTACCCCTACTCATTCACCCCATAAAATGCAGTGTATGGAAATAACGACAGGAGACGTTTTGGAAAATTTATTAAAAATCTTCATCCGGCTCTTGTCCTCTCCGGGGGTCTTCTCCTCTCCGAGGGTCTTCTGCTCTTTTGCTGTCCGCCCTTCTTGTCTTCTCCTCTCCGGGGTCTTCTGCTGTCTTCTGCTCTTTTGCTGTCCGCCCTTCTTGTCTTCTCCTCTCCGGGGGTCTTCTGCTGTCTTCTCCTCTCCGGGGGTCTTCTGCTGTCCGCCCTTCTGCTGTCCAATCTTCTTGTCTTCTCCTCTCCGGTCTTCTGCTCTTTTGCTGTCGGCTGTCCTTCTTCCTCCGGTCCTCCTCCTCCGACGTCTTCAGCGATTATGCCGGCCTCTGGTCTCTGCAGCTTATTATATAGCCATTAGGGGCGTGGTCGCCAGATGACGTCATCGGGAGACCACGCCCCCTTGTGTCACAGATGACGTCATCTGTGACACAAGGGGGCGTGGTCTCCCGATGACGTCATCTGGCGACCACGCCCCTAATGGCTATATAATAAGCTGCAGAGACCAGAGGCCGGCATAATCGCTGAAGACGTCGGAGGAGGAGGAGGACCGGAGGAAGGACAGCCGACAGCCGACAGCAAAAGAGCAGAAGACCGGAGAGGAGAAGACAAGAAGATTGGACAGCAGAAGGGCGGACAGCAGAAGACCCCCGGAGAGGAGAAGACAGCAGAAGACCCCCGGAGAGGAGAAGACAAGAAGGGCAGACAGCAAAAGAGCAGAAGACAGCAGAAGACCCCGGAGAGGAGAAGACAAGAAGGGCGGACAGCAAAAGAGCAGAAGACCCTCGGAGAGGAGAAGACCCCCGGAGAGGACAAGAGCCGGATGAAGATTTTTAATAAATTTTCCAAAACGTCTCCTGTCGTTATTTCCATACACTGCATTTTATGGGGTGAATGAGTAGGGGTACAGTGTACCCCATACCCATTCACATAGGGAGGGGGTCCGGGATCGGGGGCCCCCTTGTTAAAGGGGGCTTCCAGATTCCGATGAGCTCCCTGCCCGCAGACCCCCACAACCACCGGCCAGGGTTGTGGGGATGAGGCCCTTGTCCTCATCAACATGGGGGCAAGGTGCTTTGAGGTGCGGGGTGCAGAGCCCCCCCTGCCCCAAAGCACCCACACCCCCCCCATGTTGAGGGCGTGTGGCCTGGTATGATCCAGGGGGGGGGGTGGGGCCGCTCGCTCGTCCCCTCCCCTTTCCTGGCATGCCGGACTGCATGCTCGGATAAGGGTCTGGTATGGATTTTGGGGGGGACCCCACGCCGTTTTTTCGGCGCGGGGCTACCCTCAAATTCCATACCAGATCCGAAGGGCCTGGTTTGGAACCTGGGGGGGAACCCCACGCTGTTTTTTTCCCCATTTTGGCGTGGAGTTCCCCCTCAAGATTCTCACAGTGCAGGTCGCACCGCAAGTCGGATCACCCCGATCCGACCTGCGGTGTGACTTCCATTCAAATCAATAGGCTCCCATAGGGAACCATTGATTTTGAATGGAAGAAAAAAAACGTATAACGTGGCTTAACGCACGTTAAGCAACGTTATGGAGCCTTATGGAGCCTTTAGCAGCGTCAGACGTTTTTTGCAGCTTGACGCTGGAGCTCCTGAACCCACAGTTCCTGGGTTTTTTTTGGAGCTGTAAAACGCCTATGCCACTTGGAGCTCCTAAAAGCTCTATGTGTGCATGAGGCCATAGAATAACATGGATGGGCGTTCTGAAGCTGCAAAAAAAAACGTCTGACGCTGCTAACAGCAGCTGTAAAAACGTCCAGTGTGCATGAGGCCTAAGTATTACAAAACGAGTACAACAATATAGGCATTTCACATCAATCAAATGTCGTGACATGTGGGAAACATATGCAGCTGGTATGCAAGGCACAGTCCGTTAATGCTAGGCAGTACATATTGGTACCATTGTAGAATAACGTGTGAGATCAGAACCCAATGGGGCAAGGGCAATTATTTGAGCAATCTTATACATTTGTGTCCGGGCAGCTCACCCACCTGTCCCAGATCTTATCGAACTTGGCTGGGTTCCCCCTATGCTTATAAAGTATTCTATGAAAGGGGACAATAGTGTTAACCTCCCGTAGCCATGCACCAAAGGTCGGAGGGTTACTACGCATCCATGTCCTTGCTATTAATTTCCTGGCCACAAACAGCGTCTCCTGCAGAAAAACAGTCATAAACCTATTCATCTCCCCATCCGGATAAATACCAAGGAGACACTGCTTGGGGTCCAGTTGTATGGGAGAACCCATCTTGTCGTGAAGAAAGGCTACCACCTGTTGCCAGTACCCCCCGAGCCAAGGACAGCTCCAGAGTAAGTGGAAAAAGGTGCCAGCATCCGCTTGGCAAAGTGGACAGTCAGGGTTCGGATCAGATTGGTACCTGGACAGTTTGATAGGTGTGAGGTAAGCCTGATGGATAATAAACGTTTGGGTAAGTCTATCAGACAATTTTGGTGACACTTGCTGACAGGTCTCCAGCGCCTCTCCCCATTCCTTGTCCTCTATAGGCCCCACGTCCCGGGTCCAGCGATCCTTTAGACCATAAGCTATCACGGTAGACGAGGGCTTGTGTAGCTCAGCGTAGAAAAGGGAAATTAAGTGAGAAGGTTCTTGGCACTTAATCAGTTCTAGTAGCAACACAGGTTCCAGGCTCGGTGGAGCCTCAGGAAACTGGGTGCGGAACGCATGGGTCAGTTGTAAGTACCTGTAATACATATGGGCAGGGAGGGAGAACCGTTCCCGCATGTCGGTGAAAGACCTCAGGGTTCCCCCCGTCATTATATGGTTCAGCAGGAACACACCCCGCCTGCTCCACAAAGAGGAGTCAGGCAGCGAGCAGAACTCCTGAAGTGACCTATTGTGCCACAGTGGGGTGAAGTCATGGAGGGAAGGGCCCTGGAGTCTGTGCATCACCACCTCCCAAACCCGGCTGTAATGGAAAAGCAAGGACGCAGGGTCCATTCGCTCCACCGTTCCCCTAGTGCCTCGCAGTATAGCAGTCAGTGGGTCTTGGGAGTGAGAAGTCCACGCCGGGCACATTAAGGTTAGGAACCGTTCCCTATCGGTCTTGTCAATGTGAAACATCTGGGAGAGCTGCGATGCCAGATAGTAAAGGTTGAAATCCGGGAGTGCCAGGCCCCCCAGATCTGTCGTATTTTTACGTTTCCTCCAGGAAATCTTATGCCTGCTCGATCCCCAGACAAAGGCCTTGAGGAGCGGCTCCAGTTGTTTGAAGTGCTTCAGGGCTAAATAAACTGGGGAGTGCCACACGGCGTACAACACCTTAGGGAGGAGGACCATTTTAATCAGATTTACTCGACCCATAACCCCCAGTGGCAATTTGGACCACACCTGAATTTTGGATTTTATCAGAGGGAACAGAGGTTGGATGTTGTCCGCAAGGTAATCCCGCGGGCTCTTCGTCACCTGAACCCCCAGATATTTAAACCGGGGAACACATTTAAGGACCGGGTTAGCAGGGGTCACTGCGGAAGGGGCATCGTCAATAGGGAGTATTTGTGATTTATCCCAATTGATCTGGAGTCCTGAGAACCTCCCGAAGCGCTCTATAAGGGAAAGGGCTGACAGCAGGGAGTTATCCGGGTCCTCCAGATAAAGCAGGGTATCGTCAGCGTACATGCTGATTTTTTCCGTGAGGGAGCCTCTACGGAAGCCACGGATATCAGGGTGATCCCTAATGGCTATTGCCAGAGGTTCCGCCGCCAGAGCATAGAGCAGTGGGGACAAGGGACACCCCTGGCGGGTGCCCCTGGAGAGGGAAAACTCAGACGAGGTCCAACCGTTAGCCAGGACCTTCGCAACCGGTGCACTGTAGAGCAGCTGTACCCATCTTGTAAATTTAGGTCCAAAGCCATACCTCCCCAGGCATGCCCACAGGAAGGGCCACTCAACCGAGTCAAAAGCTTTGGCCGTGTCCAGTGTCACCACAACCCTCCTCCCCGAGTTGTCATGATCGGCTTGAAGGTTCATGAAGAGGCGACGTAGATTAAAAGAGGTGTTTCTACCCGGCATAAAACCTGCCTGATCAGGGTGGATGAGGGTCAGTATAACTTGATTGAGGCGGATAGACAGAATTTTAGCGAGAATTTTTACATCCACCTGGAGGAGGGAGATGGGGCGATATGACTCCGGGAGGTGGGGATCTTTACCTGGCTTTGGGATTAGGACTATCAGCGCCTCTCTCATTGTTGGGGGGAGTTCTCGATCCTCAAAAAGTTGGTTAAAGAGTGCCAGTAGTTTGGGTAAAAGGAGCTCAAAGTATTGGGCATAAAATTCCACTGGGAGTCCATCAAGCCCCAGGGACTTCGATCTAGGAAACCTGGACACAGCCTCCGCAATCTCATTCTCGGTGAGCGGCGCCTCCAACAACGCAATTTGTTCAGGTGACAACTTCGGAAAATCGACCGTCTGTAGAAAAGAGTGCATGTCCGAGTGGTCAGCCGGGGCACGGGAGGTATAAAGGTCACTGAAAAAAGTGCGGAACTTGTCCGCTACCAGCGGGGGGGGTCAGTCAGGGGGGCACCAGAGTCCGACGTCAGGGAGATTACAACCGGGGGACGATCCTCACAATGAACTAAATAGGCAAGAAGCTTCCCTGCACGTTCGCCATGGGCGAACAGTCGTTGCTTCTGGAAAAATAACTTCGTCTTCGCTCGTTCATAATCTAGCTGGGATACTAGTTTGGAGGTCAGTTTGTATTGTGATTCATTGGCCTGGGATGGGTCTGCCAAAAAGGCGTTCTCGGCCGTGGCTAGGTTAGCCATTGCTCGGGAGTAGGCCGCCGCAGAGTGCGCTTTAATAGCCTTGACTCGAGATTGCAGGGTGGTTCTGGTGTGCAACTAGAAGGCTCATACACATTTTTACCAATAAAATTCCAAGACTTTTCCATGACTTCACGTAAATATTCATGACCTAATGTTTCATGAAATGTCTATGTATAAATGTTAAATAAGAAAAAAATCCATGTCACACTCAGCATATTTTTACTAAAATAAATGACAAGCTTTGTAGTATTATTTTGTTATAAGCTCACAAAACAGTACTTCCGGATCGGACTCGGGATCGGCGATTTCACAAAGCAAAAGATCGGCATCGGGATCGGGACCAAAAAAGTCGGATAGTCATTTTCCATAACTTTCCCAGGCCTGGAAAGTGTCATGTCAAAATCCCATGACTTTTCCAGGAATTTCATGACCATACGAACCCTGCATATAAAAAGATACATATTGACTATATTTGAATATAGTGCCATAACAACAACAGCCAGGTATAAGGTCCAAGTGATAGCAAATAATGATAGGCTGAAACACCCATAAAACACTGCACATAAAATGTGCTGCAGATTATCATATGAATGAACTGGCTGCTTCTGCACCCTGGCCTGGGATATACTATTGTATAGAACATAGACACTATGATATCATGTAGTGGCCCCACATCTTTAGTGTAGGCACACCCTCTTATATAGTGCCATAACCTGAAAACCATCTCTACTGGAGCGATGTCTGCATAAACACAATTGATTTTGAGGAGATAAGTGATATACCGTATTCTCCTGAAGCTAGAGGACCGGAATCTTGTCCTATAAGCTACCAGTTACAGGCCCAGGGAAAGTGTCTGGTAATGCCTGAATGTGTGGCATATGATTGTCTGCTGGATGAAGCCTCAGCAGCTAGGTCTCCTGGACAATCCATATACATGGACAGATACAACCCAGTTAGACTCCTGCCCAGAGGCCTGATCCCCAAACTAGGCGCACACACACACACACACAATGTCTATATATAAAGACAACCATATTGCCAACTGCATATAGTCTGAGTTAAAGCATTATGCGTATAATAAAAGCTTCCCAAATCATGGTCCGTATACGGCTAAGGCCCATGCACAAAGTAGACCATCAGTAGTAACAAAATAAAAATAGAGTCACAGATAATTGGCAAAAGCCTTTATCTGCGACAAGGAGAAGTTCGGTACTGGACATCTAGTTGTGAATGTTCAATAGTCTTCTTCATGTCAAACAATGTCATAAATGTAGACAAAACAACATATTATTTAGACATCGTATACTGCAGAACCATCAGAAGTTTTAGCAGCAAAGACTCTTGAGCCCTCCATGTGTAATTACCATCTGAAAATATTCAAAAGGGATGCAGTAGAAACAACTGAACCTCCATGTCATTATATAAAACACATAAGTATAAAGCGTTCTGTATAGTGAATCAACATACGAAAACTTTTGGAAAAAAACTGTTTCTAAAAGAAGGCTTATTAGAAACACAGCATAGATGGAGCAATAGTTTAACCACTTGCCGACCGCCGCACGGTCAGCCCCGGCCAGGCAGAGTGACGTAGTACTACGTCGCTACTTCCCGCCGGTCCTGTGCGCGCTCCCGCGCGGCCCCACCGACTCCGATGGCTGGATTGGGTTCAGAACCGATCAGTCATCAGGTCCAGGCCAATGATTTTTGGCCTGGACCTGTTGATCGGTCCTGCCCAATCAGATCCTGTTGTGAGCCTGTGAAATGTAAACAGAGGCTCAGAAAAGATGTGCCCTCCTCTCCCATGATCCTTTTTGGATTCATCTCGAGAGGAGAGCACATCTAATTGTAAGTACTGCACCAAGCACACTCACATACACTTAGATAGGCACATTTAACCCCCGATCACCCACCTAGTTAACCCCTACACCCCCTGTCACAACACACACTGTATACAGCATATAGCATTTTCCTATATACCTGTATAAGTGTGATTTGTGGTCAGGTGTAGCGCTTGCGACCCCCCCTTTTCCACTTAAATTACCCGCCACCCCCCCCCATAAAGATTTAACCCCCTGATCCCCCCCTGATCACCTCCAGTTAACCCCTACCCCTCTGTCGCATTCAACACTAATACAAACGTAATATACGGTGTTTTTGTATTTTTGTATTAGTGTGATTGTGATCAGAATTAGCGCAGGCGACTAAGTTTCTGTCCCAAGAAGGTTTAGGGTCCCCGTCACCCCCCCAATAAAGATTTAACCCCCTGACCCCCCCGATCACCCCTACACCCCCTGTCACAACACTCACCGTATACAGTATATAGCATTTTCCTACATACCTGTATAAGTGTGATTTGTGGTCAGGTGTAGCGCTTGCGACCCCCCTTTTCCACTTAAATTACCCGCCACCCCCCCCAATAAAGATTTAACCCCCTGATCACCTCCAGTTAACCCCTACCCCTCTGTCACATTCAACACTAATACAAACGTAATATACAGTGTTTTTGTATTTTTGTATTAGTGTGATTGTGATCAGAATTAGCGCAGGCGACTACGTTTCTGTCCCAAGAAGGTTTAGCATCCCCGCCACCCCCCCAATAAAGATTTAACCCCCTGACCCCCCCCTGATCACCCCTACACCCCCTGTCACAACACACACTGTTTACAGTATATAGCATTTTCTATATGGGTAAAATGAAGTTATAACAGCGCTAGCATCACATAAGAAATCACTAGTGAATATAATATAGGTTCTAAAGTGCAAGGTGATCAATATAAATAATATAAAATATATATAAAAAATATGAACCAGCAATAAATAACAATAAATAATTTTAAAAATAGTCCTTAAATCTTGATGTGATCAAATAAAGTGCTAAGGTGCAGAAACCGTCCAATCAAGCAGTGCTCAAGTGAGTGGCCCGACCCTCCAGGTCCCCTACTCACCACAGGTATGTATCACAAACACTTGATAGGATCATAAATGGTTTAGGCAACCAGGCTTTCGATATGGATGGTCCCAGGAAAGGAAATGCCTCAATATAGGATCGCTCCAGAAAGTCTCCGTTATTCCCAGATGAAAGAAAAGAAAGGGGGCCAATAGTGTAATATGTTTTTGATACATTTTATTCCCCCAAATCATAAATTATACTTACAAGATGAACGATGAAAACTCGCATTGAACAAGCATAAGGAGCGCCGCTGACGGCGTGCGTTCCACTGATTCCAGGAAGTAAAACCGGATGTGACGATGCGGGTACGTTCTGGAGCGATCCTATATAGAGGCATTTCCTTTCCTGGAACCATCCATATCGAAAGCCTGGTTGCCTAAGCCATTTATGATCCTATCAAGTGTTTGTGATACATACCTGTGGTGAGTAGGGGACCTGGAGGGTCGGGCCACTCACTTGAGCACTGCTTGATCGGACGGTTTCTGCACCTGAGCACTTTATTTAATCACATCAAGATTTAAGGACTATTTTAAAATTATTTATTGTGATTCATTGTGATTTATTGCTGGTTCATATTTTTTATATATATTTTATATTATTTATATTGATCACCTTGCACTTTAGAACCTATATTATATTCACTAGTGATTTCTTATGTGATGCTAGCGCTGTTATAACTTAATTTTACACATTTTTTCCAAGATTAACTTGGATGCACAGCAGCTGCATTAATGTAATTTTGCACACAATTTTGGTCACGTTGCACTTTATTTAAATAGAAGTTGATTACTGTTCAACTACAATAACCTATTTAATATGTTAGCGCTGTTTTAATTTTAATTGTATTTCCAGCATTTTCTATATACCCGTATAAGTGTGATTTGTGAACAGGTGTAGCGCTTGCGACCCCCCCTTTTCCACTTAAATTACCCGCCACCCCCCACCAATAAAGATTTAACCCCCTGATCCCCCCCTGATCACATCCAGTTAACCCCTTGCCCCTGTCACATTGCACACTAATACATATGTAATATAGTGTTTTTACTGTATTTTGTATTAGTGTGATTGTGACTTGAGGTTGCGCTAGCGAGTTAGTTTCGATCCCAAAGGAGGTTTAGGGTCCCCGCCATCCCCGGCGCATATAACCCCTTGATTACCACTCACACACACGCACATACACTTCCATTACTAGTATAGTGTTTGAACAGATCAATATCTGATCAGAACTATACTAGCGCCCCCATAGTTTAGGGTTCCCAAAACGCGGTGTTTGCACAATCAGCACTGATTCCTGCCAGCACCTGCGTTTAACCCTTTCACCCAGGCAAGTGTAGTAATCAATAGATTACTGTCACTAAAAAAAACACAACACACAAAACCGCTGTGTTAGCAGAGTCAGGCCTGATCCCTGCTAGCATTAGCAGTTTTTTTGGTAGCGCTTGAAATATTCCTTGACAACCAGGTGCTTTTATTACCTGTGAGTCGCACCACTGTACCGGTAAATTTAGTTACCAAAATGTCCAAACGTTGGTACAGTGGTGAAGAGGTATATAATATACTGGCCGTGTCAGATGATAGCGATGGGGAAGCTACACTGACCGAATTAGTGTCAGTATATGAACCAGATGACAGCAGCGGCTCCCTGACAGATAGCTCTGACGACAGATGGGTCCCTGTTAGACCCAGGCGTACCCGACCCCATTCTGGAGTTGTTGAGATGCAGGAATCGCAAGGTGCTCGTATGGAGCAGAGTGTGGGTACTAGTGCCGCTCATTTTTCTGGCGACCTGGCAAGCGCCAGCGGCCTAGTATACCCTGGACCTACTACAACCAGCACTGCAGTATCACCTGGTGACGTGGCGAGTCCCCTAAGTGCAGTTGAAGCTGGTGCGGTGGCTAGCACGAGTAGTGGCCCGCAGCCACCGCGTATTCGAAGACAGGCCCGTAGAGCCCATAGTGCCCTCCCTGATGCGCTGGCATATCCCAATTGGCAACCCACTGATTCTACAGCGCCAATACTTCCCCCATTCACTGCCCAACCTGGAATCCACGTGGAGACCGCTAGTTTTACGCCCCTGAACTTTTTTGAGCTGTTCTTCACGGAAGATCTTTACAGATCTATTGTGGATCAATCAAATTTATACGCACAACAATTCATCGCCGCCAACCCAAATTCGCCCCTTCCCAGACAATTCGGCTGGAAACCTATAACGGTTTCCGATTTTAAAATCTTTCTGGGCCTTTCCCTCCACATGGGCATAACTAAACAGAGTGAATTGCGGCTATATTGGTCCACTAGCCCAGTTCACCATATGCGCATGTACTCTGCCTCCATGTCCAGGGGTAGATACGAGCAAATTCTGCGATTTATGCATTTCAGCGACAATGAACTCTGTCGTCCTCGGGGAGACCCTGAATATGATCGGCTCCACAAAATTCGGCCCCTCATAGACCACTTCAATCAGCGGTTTGCAGCCTTGTTTACCCCCGAACAAGTTGTCTGCGTTGACGAGTCCCGGATTAAATTTACTGGCCGCCTTGCTATGAAACAGTTACTCCCCAGCAATCGTGCCAAGTACGGGGTCAAGCTGTATAAATTGTGTGACAGGGCCACATGTTATAGAGTTAGTTTCCGGGTCTATGAGGGAAAAGATAGCTGTGTGGAGCCCCCGAACTGCCCAGACTACATAGGGAGCAGCGGTAAGATTGTTTGGGACTTGGTGTCACCCTTATCCGGAAAGGGGTACCATTTGTACGTGGACAACTTTTACACAAGCGTGCCACTATTTAGTCACCTTCTCGATTTACAAATTGGCGCATGTGGCACCGTGCGACCTAATCGCCGGGGCTTCCCCCAACGGCTTGTAAATTCCCGTCTTAGTCGGGGGGCGAGAGCCTGCTTGAAAACAGACAAATTGCTTGCGGTGAAGTGGAAGAATACACGGGATGTTTATGTTCTGTCCTCCCTTCACGCAGACACAACGATCCAAATCCCTACGGCAACTGGCGTTATGGAGAAACCCCTCTGTGTCCACAAATATAAACTTAATATGGGAGGGGTGGACCTTAACGACCAGCTTTTGGCGCCGTATTTAGTTGCCCGTAAAGCCAGACGCTGGTACAAAAAAGTGTCTGTTTACCTTTACCAATTGGCTATGCTGAACGCCTTTGTCCTATACAGGGCGTCAGGACGAACTGGATCCTTCCGGGAATTCCAGGAAGCGATCATCCTTGCCTACCTGTACCCAGGAGGCATGCCTGCCCAACTTCCCCTTCCAGATGCAGTGAGCCGGCTGCATGAGAGACATTTTTCTTATGTCCTCCCGAGTACCCCACCCAAAGACACCCCCAAAGAAGATGTCGTGTCTGTAGCAGGCGCAGATTTAGGCGTGACACCCACTTTTATTGTCCCAAATGTCCTGACCATCCTGGTCTCTGCATCGGGGAATGTTTTGAGCGCTACCATACACTAGTGGAGTATTAGTGTAGGGTACAGCACGACACAGTGTAGGGCACACAAACACAGGGTCTCGAAAGATGTTGGATGTCCATCGACATTTTGAGAGACCCAAGCTGGAAGATCGCAGTCCCAAATCAAGAAACAGTTAGAAAAAAAAAATAAAAGGATCCAAAAACTGTTGTTGTGTCAGTCATTTTATATGTTCTTCTACTCTTCCTACTGTACTTTTACTGTACTTTGTTTGTTTTTTCATTCTTTTGTGACCTGTTTCTCTTGCAGGTACTCGTCGGCTGCCACGACATTGATTTTATATATTCTGACACAAACAGCGTTTGCGCTCAGCATATATGGATACCTTTGCTGGCAGCAGCTGTGGTGATTTTCTGATTTCAGCACTGCAGTTAAAATCCTATTTTGGTATACATGGATAGTGTCGTGTATACCCATCATTAAATTCAGTGGGTGGTTGTTTGGGCGGTTAATGATGAGTAATACTACACATTATTCCTGTGCTGATTTCTGATAGGTTCTCTTTTTTTTCGTTCAGCCCACAGGCTGCATGAAAAAAAAAAATACCTATATGCCAAACAAGGACCAGCAATGTACTGGTACATTGCTGGACTTTGAGTGTTTATACCAGGATGATGCCTGCAGATTTAGGCATCATCTTGGTATCGTTTTTTACAGCCAGCAGTCGGCTTGCATGTAAAAGCAATCCTAGCGGATAATTGGCCGCTAGACTGCTTTTACATGCAGTGGGAGGGGACTCCCCCCCACCTTCCGCCGCCTTCCGTGGTTTTTCTCGGGCTCTCCTGTCCCACCGGTTAACCCGAGTGTGCAGCCGGTGGTTCAATTATCTAACCATAGAGCTAATTGAAGATGAGAATGGCTCCAATCATCTCTATGGCCTAAGATACCGGAAGCTACGAGCATTTCATGACTTCTGTTTCACCAGAAATAAACAGGGCCATTGGGAAAGTATTTCATCACACCAATTTTGTTGTGGTCAGATGCGTTAAGGTCAGAGGAGAGATCTAGAGTCTAAAAGACCCCAATTTTTTTTTAAAAAAAGAGTACCTGTCACTACAGATTGCTATCATAAGGGATATTTAAATTCACTGTGATAACAATAAAAATGATTAAAAAAAAAATAAAAATCAAGCCCCCCCGTCCCCCGTGCTTGCGCGCAATGGCGCACGCAAGCGTTGGTATAGTGTCATATGTAAACCGCAATTGCAGCATGCATGTGAGGTATCGCCGCGAACGCCAGGTCGAGTGCAGTCATTTTTGCAGTAGACCTCCTCTGTAAGTCTAAAGTGGTAACCTATAAAGACTTTTAAAGGCTTTGAAAAATTTACGTACTTTGTTGCCGCTGCACAGGCGTGCGCAATTTTTAAAGCATGTCATGTTTGGTATCTATGTACTCGGCATAAGATCATCTTTTAAATTTTACCAAACAAATTGGAATTATATAGTGTATTTGTGCAATAAATTGAAAAAAAAATTATTTTTTTCGCAGAAATTGCGTTTGGAAAATCTGTGCGCAAATACCGTGTGACAAAAAAATTTGCAACATCCACCATTTTATTCTATAGGGCCGCTGCTTTAAAGAAATATATAATGTTTGAGGGTTTAAAGTCATTTTCTAGTAAAAAAAAAAAAATATTTTTTCATGTAAACAAAAAGTCACAGAAAAGGCTTGGTTTTCAAGTGGTTAGAAGAGTGGGTGATGTGTGGCTAAGATTGAGCATAAAATGCCGGGACAGTTCAAACAACCCCCAAATGACCCCTTTTTGAAAAGTAGACACCCAAAGCTATTTGCTGATAGGCATATTGAGTCCATGGAGTATTTTATATTTTGTCCTAAGTTTCGGGAAGTTGACAATTTATTTATTTTTTTTACAGAAAGTTGTCACTAAATGATATATCGATCACGCATGCCATGGTAATATGTGAAATGACACCCCAAAATACATTCTGCTGCTTCTACTGAGTACAGGGATACCACATGTGTGAGACTTTTTGGGAGCCAAGCTGTGTACGCGACCCCGAAAACCAATCCCCATCGTCAGGTTTTCTAATGACGTAGATTGCTGATTTTACCACTGCGCTACCTGTCACAGTTTCAGAGGCCCTGAAATTTCAAGATAGCACAAATCCCCCCCAAATTACCCCATTTTGCAAAGTAGACACTCCAAGCTATTAGCTGAGAGGCATGGTGAGTCCATGGAATAGTTTATATTTTGCCACAAGTTTCGGGAAAATTATTTTTTTTTTTGTTTTTTTACACAAAGTTGTCAGTAAATGATATAATGCTCACACATGCCATGGGTATATGTGAAATGACACCCCAAAATACATTCTGCTGCTTCTCCTGAGTACAGGGATACCCCATGTGTGAGACTTTTTGGCAGTCTAGCCGCGTACAGGACCCGGAAAACCAATCCGCACCTTCTCGCTTTCTAAGGGCGTAAATTGTTGATCTCACTCCTTACTACCTATCACACGTTTGAAGTCCATGAAATGCCAAGATGACACAAACCCCCCCCCCACCAAATGACCCAATTTTGCAAAGTAGACACTCCAATCTATTTGCTGAGAGGCATGGTAAGTATTTTGCAGCTCTCATTTTTTTTGGAGAATGAAGAAACAGGAAAAACGGAATTTTTGTAAAATCTTACCTGTAAAATTCCTTTCTCTGAGTCCTCCGACAGTCGCCGCCTCTTCATATTCGTCACATATGGGGTATTAGACTTTGCTCCGAAGGAGTAGCTAGGCAACAGAATATGTTAACAATAAAGCTTTAACATATCCCACCCTCAAGGGGTGGTCCCCTCAGTCAATACCCTCCTACTTCCTGCAACCATATCTCAGTTTTAGTGGAATAGCAGTAGAGTATACATTCAAACCCCAAAAGAGGGGCGGGGGCGGCGACTGTCGGAGGACTCAGAGAAAGGAATTTTACAGGTAAGATTTTACAAAAATTCCGTTTTCTCTTACGTCCTCCGACAGTCGCCGCCTCTTCATATTCGTCACATATGGGGACGTCCCAAAGCAGTGCAAACATGAGGGGTGGGAAACGCATCCGCGCCGAAAGGCAACGCAGTCTCCACATCAAAGAAAGGAACCTTACCAAAGGAAGGAAACCAGCTGGGCAACAGCAAAAATGAGTGCTCAACAGGAGCAACAACCCAGGAAAAGACAAAAAACCAGGGGACACAAAAAACTATCCCAACAGCCAGGAGTCCCCAACAAGGGACCCTATGGAACAGCCGCACTAAGAACCTTGCGGCCAAAGGAAGCATCCGCCGATGCCTGAACATCTACTTTGTAGAATTTTGTGAAAGTGTGCACGGTCGACCAAGTCGCCGCCTTACACACCTGGGCTACAGAAGCCCCATGACGGCAGGCCCAAGACGTACTCAGAGATCTAGTAGAGTGCGCCTTCACAGGCACAGGGGGAACCTTCCCCTGCAAGGCATAGGCCTGTTCAATGGTCTGCCTGATCCATTTGGCGATGGTGGAGGCCGAAGCCGCCATGCCCTTCCGAGGGCCCTCTGGAAGAACAAACAAGGAGTCCGTCTTACGAAAAGACTCAGTCGATTTAAGGTAAACCCTTATCGCCCGAACAACATCCAGAGAGTGCAATCTCACTTCCTTTGGATGTTTAGGCTTCGTGCACAACGAAGGCAAAACAATATCCTCGTTAAGATGGAATTCCGAAACTCGTTTCGGCAGAAAAGAAGGATTAGGTCGCAAGACCACCTTATCCAAATGAACAACCAGGTACGGAGACTTGCAGGACAAAGCCGCCAGTTCCGACACTCTGCGAGCCGAAGTGATCGCCACCAAAAAGGCGACCTTTTTGGACAACATAGACAACAAGATCTCCCTGATCTGTTCAAAAGGAGCACGTTGTAACACAGATAGGACTAGATTCAAGTCCCAAGGGGGCAAAGGATCCCTCCTAGGAGGAACCAGATGCCGCACACCCTGAATAAAAGTGCCAACCAAGGAGTTGGAAGCCACGGGACGTTGAAACAGAACGGCCAGCGCAGACACCTGACCCTTTATCGTAGCCAGCGCCAAACGCTGATCGACACCCGTCTGAAGGAAAGACAGCACACGGGAAACCGAGTACGTGCGGGGTGAAAACCCCCTGGACTCACACCAGGCAAAATAGGCCTTCCAAGTACGGTAATAAACCTTTCCCGAGGAAGACTTCCTCGCGTTGATCAAGGTATGAACAACCTCTGGAGAGAGACCCTTCTCCTTCAGGACCTCGGTCTCAACAGCCAGGCCGTCAAAGCCAGCGACTGTAAAGCAGGATGGTAAATCGGTCCTTGAGACAGTAGATCGTCCCGAAGAGGCAGACGCCAGGGGGCGTCGACCGCCAGATTCACGAGGTCTGCGTACCAGGACCGGCGAGGCCAGTCCGGTGCCACAAGAATCACCGTGCTGCGTTCCGAGTGTAACCTGCGAAGGAACCTGGACAGCAACTGAATCGGTGGAAACGCGTACATCAGCCTGTACTGATGCCACGGGGCCACTAACGCGTCCGACGCGTCTGCCCGAGGGTCGCGCGTCCTTGCCACGAACCTCTTCACCTTGTAGTTGAGGCGAGACGCGAACAGGTCCACATCTGGAAGACCCCACTTCGCGCACAACATCTGGAAGACAGCCGGATGGAGAGACCATTCCCCCTGATCCAGGGTCTGGCGACTCAGATAGTCCGCCTGCCAGTTCTCCACTCCCGGAATGTGAACCGCCGTTATCGCCGGGACATGAGTCTCGGCCCAAGACAGAATGTCGGCCACTTCTCGAGCCGCTCGGGCACTCCTGGTGCCCCCTTGGTGGTTGATGTAGGCCACCGCCGTGGCATTGTCCGTCTGCACCCGAACCGGGCAGCCCTGCAGCCGGTCCGTCCAGCGATGAAGACAGAGCCTTATCGCACGCAATTCCAGAAGGTTGATCGGGAGGGAAGACTCCCCCTCCGACCAGGTCCCCTGGGCGGACAGAACGCCCAGAACACCACCCCAGCCCGACAGGCTGGCATCCGTGGTGATTATCGTCCACGAGATCGGACGAAACGACTTGCCCCCGGACACCAACGGGGACTGGAGCCACCACAGAAGGTTTTCCCTGGTGCGATGACTCAACGAGATCTGAAGATCCAGAGATTGAGGTCGCCCGTCCCACTTGGACAAGATCTCCGCCTGGAGACCCCGCGTGTGAAACTGCGCGAAAGGAATCGCCTCGAAAGCCGAGACCATCAATCCCAGACATCTCATACACGTCCGCAGAGACGAGTGCGGAACGTCCCTGAGGGACCTGACTTCCTCCTGAAGAGTCCTGAGTTTGTCTTCCGGCAGGAAGACCTTCGCCTGCACCGAGTCCAGTATCATGCCCAGATAGGGAAGACGAACCGACGGACTCAGTGTCGACTTTGGAACATTTATCGTCCAACCGAACTCCTGCAGAGTTTGCATCGTGACAGACAGGTCCTTCTCCAGACCCTGACTGGTCGCAGACCGAATCAGAATGTCGTCCAGATACCCCAGGACAGAAATGCCCTGGGCCCTCAATAATGCCAGAACCGGTGCAAGCACCTTGGTGAAGACCCGCGGAGCCGAGGCGAGCCCAAAGGGCAACGCCACGAACTGGTAGTGATCCTCCGCAATGGCAAATCGAAGGTATCTCTGGTGACCCTCGAATATGGGGATGTGAAGATACGCATCCTTCAAATCGATGGAGGCCATGAATTCCCCCGGAACCAGGGCAGCCACCACCGAGCGCAGGGATTCCATGCGGAACTTGCGAACCCGCACAGAGCGGTTCAGAGCTTTCAAGTCCAGAATCGGACGAACCTTGCCCTCCTTTCTGGGCACGGTGAACAGATTGGAATAAAACCCCCGAAATCTGTCCCGATGAGGCACCGGAACCACCACTCCCTGAGCCCTCAGGTCCCGCACCGCCAGGTGCAGATCCCGCAGGCGCTCTGGAGACAGTTGTAGATTTGAGGGAAAAAATCTGCTCTCTGGCCGAGAGAGAAACTCGATCTTGTAACCAGATCGAACGATTTCCAGAACCCATCTGTCCCGCACACGGGCCAACCAGGGCTGAAGAAAACCGAGCAAGCGTCCCCCCACCCCAAAACTGGGTGAGGGCGCCCCTTCAGGCCGAACTGTTATGGGCCGCAGGTCCGGATTGGCCGGACTTCTGTTTCCCAGACCAGGGTTTCTTCTGAGAGCCCTGGCCTTTGAACGGTTTGCCCTTGTAGTGCGGCCGAAAGGCACGAAAGGACCCCTGAGGGGGCCGAAAATTCGCATGCTTCTTCCCAGAAGCCCCCTTAGCCTTGGGGAAATGGGGCAAGAGAGTGCTCTTACCCCCGGTGATCCCCTTAATCAACACATCCAGGGACTCCCCAAAAAGGCGAGACCCATCATAAGGCAGATTGGCTAAGGTTTTACGTGAAGATTGGTCCACCGACCAACATTTCAACCAAACCAGGCGGCGAGACAACACCGCCACGCTGTGCACACGTGCAGCCAACGGAATCAGGTCCAGGTCCGCATCACACAGGTACATGACACCCTGGTGGATCTGATCCACCATGTCCAGGGTCGCCGCCGAGGCCGAATCGGCCACTAGGACGCGCCTAAGCATCTGCGTCCAACTTGCGATCGCCTGGGCCGCCATGAGAGAAGCAAACAGAGCCTTAAGCATAGAACCCGTAACAGAATAAGTATGACGGGCAAGAGACTCCAGTCTCCTATCCGTGGCATCACGGAAAACAGGGGAATCCTCTGCAGGAATCGCAGTGGCTTTGTTCAAAACCGCAATTGCATGATCCACTGGTGGAGGCACACACCACCGTTCATCAGTGGCAGGGGAGAAAGGATAACGCAGCTTGAATTTACTTGGTACCGCAAAAGGCTTGCGCAGATCGCGCCATTGATCCTTTACAGCGCGCTGAAAATCAGCATTGCAGGGAAAAACCTGCGGCGTCCTGCGTTTTCTCTGCGTCCCATAAGCCGCCAAGGCAGCGGGGGGACACACTTCGTCCTGCAAACGTAGCGTCTGCTTAATGGAAGCAATCAACTCATCCATGATTGCAAGCTCTTCAGGCGAGCCAGGGGGAGAATTATCAACCCCCTCAACCTCAGCCTCTACCTCAGACCCCACTAGATCAAGAGAGGAGCGGGACCCCGATAGGGGGGTCCCTGCCAGAACAGCCCCATCACCTTCACCCTCAGAATCGGAGGACAGAGCAACTCTGGGCCGTTTAGTAGATTGAGCAGCCACCAGCATTTGCACCTGGGCAGCAAGGCCAGCCACAATAGTGGCTAAATCCCCCCCTGGGGGGGAAACAGCGGTCCCCTGGCTTTCCACCAATACTGTGGGAAACTTGCCCTCCTGAGAATCCATTGCCCCTGTACGCCAGACAACCAAGGGTTAACCCCCTTTCAGCAAGCGCGGCAAGCGCAGCCCACCGCACACACTCAGGCACAATGAGACCCCCACAGGGAATATACAGACTGAATACAGGCAATGGACAACAGGAATAGAAGGATAAAACCTGAGGAGACCCCGCTGCTGCTGCTGCCTCGACCGGTGTTCCAATGAAAGAGGAAGTGATGCTGCCAGGGCGCTCTATGTAAGCCTATGGAGGCTACAAGAAAATGGCCGCCGTGCATGTAAACCATGCGGCCGGAGCGGGCGCCGGTAAAATGGCGTCGTTTGGCGCCGAAATCGCCGCTCCACAGTGCATAAAAACACACACAATTTCATCCCATTATATGGATACATGTTAGATCGCCGCAGCGATCGCTGTATATGCCCCAACATGCCATTAAAAACATGCCCCACAGCACACAGCTTCCCACACTGCCCAGCCTGACACACACAGTGTCATATACAGCTCCCCCCCCCCTTGCAGCCCACAGCATGCAGCCGAGAGATAGGGAGACAAGCAGCGTGATTTAAAGGCAGGTTACACAGTCCCAGACTGAGACCCCCCCCAGACAGACAGGTCCCCACATAGACACACTTACCTCACATGGCGTGGGGAACCCGCACAGGCGAACAAGCCGCTGCACATGAGGCAGGGAGAGTCGCAATTCAAGACGCACACAATGGCGGTTAAGAAACCGCACAGCGTCCGGTGAGGTAGCCACCTCACCAATCATCCCTGCACCGAACAGGGATGGGTCGTTCACCGTGCCAGGAGCGTTACCTGGCTGAACGCTCGATGGCAGACTGGGAAGCCACTGACCCACGACCTGCGATCAGGGGGATCAGCCCGAGACCCAGTCCGCATGATCCTCTTCGTCCGAAGAACTAACTAATGCTGACAAAAACAACAGCTAAGTAAAGGTAGAGAAAAAACTCAAATAAAATATTAAAAAGAAGAAAGAGTCTGGGACAAAAAGTCCCAGCACAGAGAGAGCCAGCCACTCCTGACAAGCTAGACATTAAAACTGAGATATGGTTGCAGGAAGTAGGAGGGTATTGACTGAGGGGACCACCCCTTGAGGGTGGGATATGTTAAAGCTTTATTGTTAACATATTCTGTTGCCTAGCTACTCCTTCGGAGCAAAGTCTAATACCCCATATGTGACGAATATGAAGAGGCGGCGACTGTCGGAGGACGTAAGAGAAATGCATTTTTTTCCCTCTTTTTTCAATTTCCAAAACTTTGTGACAAAAAGTGAGATCTGCAAAACCCTCAACATGCCTCTCTGCAAATAGCTTAGGGTGTCTACTTTACGAAAAGGGGTCATTTGGGGGGGGGGGGGTTGTGCTTGGCATTTCATGGCCTCCGAAACTGTGATAGGTAGTCAGGAGTGAAATCAACAATTTACACCCTTGGAAAACCTGAGAGTGTTGATTGGTTTTCGCAGTTCTGTACTCGGATAGACTGCAAAAAGTCTCACACATGTACTCAGGAGAAGCAGCAGAATGTATTTTGGGGTGTCATTTCACATATACCCATGGCATGTGTGAGCAATATATCATTTACTGACAACTTTGTGTAAAAAAAAAAAATTATATATATATTTCCCGGAACTTGTGGCAAAATATAAAATATTCCATGGACTCACCATGCCTCTTAGCAAATAGCTCGGGTGTCTACTTTCCAAAATGGGGTCATTTGGGGGGGTTTTGTGCTATCTTGGAATTTTAGGGCCTCCGAAACTGTGACAGGTAGTGCAGAGGTGACATGCACAATTTACGCCATTAGAAAACCTGAGAGTGTTGATTGGTTTTCGCGGTCCTGTACACAGCTAGGCTCCCAAAAAGTCTCACACATGGGGCAGCCCCATACTCAGGAGAAGCGGCAGAATGTATTTTGGGGTGTCATTCCACATATACCCATGTCGTGTGTGAGAAATGTATCTTTTAGTGACAACGTTGTGTAAAAAAAAAAAAAAAAATTGTAATTTTCCCCAAACTTGTGGCAAAATATAAAATATTCCATGGACTCACTCTCCATGCCTCTCAGCAAACAGCTTGGGGTGTCTACTTTCCAAAATGGGGTCATTTGGGGGGGTTTTGTGGTATCTTGACATTTCAGGGCCTCCTAAACCGTTATAGGTAGTGAGAAAATGCAATGAAAAATGTACGCCCTTCGAAAATTCTGATGGTGGGGATTTGTTTTCGGGCTCCCGTACACAGCTAGGCTCCCAAAAAGTCTCACATATGTGGTATCTCTGTACTCAGGAGAAGCAGCAGAATATATTTTGGGGTGTAATTACACATATACCCATGGCATGTGTGAGCAATATATAATTTCAATGACCACTTTGTGTACAAAAAAAAAAATTTTTTTTTTAGTCATTTTTCAAACACCTGTGATAAAAAAATGAAATATTGAATGAGCTCAACATGACTCTCAGAACATTCCTTAGGATGTCTACTTTCCAAAAAGTGGTAGTTTGCGGGGGTTTTGTACTGCCCTGCCATTTTAGCACTTCGTGAAATGAGATAGGCAGTCAGAAATTGAAGCTGCGTAAATTTCAGTATTTACACCATAGTTTGTAGACGCTATAACTTTTGTGCAAACCACTAAAAATACGCTCATTGAATTTTTTTTTGTCAAAGACATGTAGCTAAATATATTTTGGCCAAAAAAAATGACATAAATTGAGTATATTGGACATTTTTTAAAAAAGACAAAGTTGAAAATGTCATTTTTTCGCAAAGTTTTCGCTCTTTTTTTATTGAGGTGATCAGAGGTGATCAAATACCACCAAAAGAAAGCTCTGTTTGTGGGAAAAAAAGGACGTAAATTTCGTTAGGGTACAGCATTGCATGACCGCGCAATTGTCAGTTAAAGTCACGAAGTGCCAAGTTGAAAAAAGGGGTCTGGTCAGGAAGAGGGTAAAATCTTCCGGGGCTTAAGTGGTTAAGAAATGCACAGTTACAAATGCGAATTTCACATGAAGCGTTAATTTGCGAAACAAAGGAAATCTAGTTGAACTACAGCCACCAGAGATCCTGCCCGCAATATATCCACTTCATGCGGTCTTTGGTAAATCCAAAGTAAAAATTGCACAAGATAAGTGAACATGCATGGCGAGCTGTAACCTGGTCAGGCCTGGTAGTAAATTAAAGCTGCTGACATCCTGAGCCTGAAAATGTGGCCAGAGCAGTCAGAAGTGCACCACCTGCCTGTGATGATGAGCAGTATTAGGCACAGGTTTGTCTATGCAGCCCTTGCATAGAGGACTATCCAAGATCCAGTTAATTATATGTTGCAGGATCCACACCAAAATCAAGCACAAAGACCTGATTGCACCCAGACTGAAGGAAGAGGAAGGTGTCTGACTTATTTTACAGAGGAGACTATTCCTTTTAGGACTCCCAGAGATTCTTTTGCCACATGGTTGCTTATGCACTTTGGGCAAAGATTTTTGGCCCAGCTTGCTACCATTTGCCCTCATAGGAAGCACATGCTTAGGCCCCTTTCACACAGTAAGTCCGTCAAACGGACTCCGCTTTTCTAAGCGGGGGATCGAGCCGCCGATCCCCCGCTGAGCAGAAGGGTGACAGCTGTGTCTCCGCGCTGTGTGCGGAGACACAGCTGTCAGTTCCCTATGTATCTCTATGGGGAAAATCGGATGGGAATGGACCGCCGGTCCGTTCTCATCTGATCCCGTCCGATCCGCTGGATGGATGGAAAATAGAGTTTCCATCCGTCCAGATTTGACGGATCGGGTCGGATGTCAGCGGACATGTCTCCGCTGCCATCCGATGCCCCATAGGAATGCATGGGGGGACCGTTCAGATCCGCCAAAAAAATGGACAGGTGGATCTGAACGGTCCGCCTGTGTGAAAGGGGCCTTAGGGAGGGAATGCGCGCTGCTGGTCCCCTGTGACTTTTTAGCCACCATTTTGTTGATGCATTTCTGGCATAGGGATTTTTTCCCCATTCTGAAGGAAACCTGTAAATGCAAGAGGCGCATGCCTTGCTGCTGGTCTTTGCCTTTTTCTCTTCTGGGGGTATTTGTTTGTAAGTAAACACAAAGGATCCCATAAGACATGCAGTTGCCATCCATCATGGTGCAAAATTGTTTGTGGTGAGGTAAAGACAGAGGGAACTCCATAGTTCTCTGGCTTACCTTGAAGCTGTCCTGACTGGCAGGATCTGCAGGGAAGAGTGGTGAAGCATCCGACATGGTTAGTTTCAGAAAAGGAATCCCTGCATAGGGACATTATACTGCTTCCTCCCCAGCTCCAGCCCCACCCCCCAGCAGCCCCCATGCAGGTTGGTTTACATACCTGCACTGTCGCCTTGTGGTAGCACTGGGACTGGAAAATACCAAACAGGTGCAACTCCTGTAGATCCAGAGGAAACACAAACTGAGGTAGAAGGTATGTTTTCTGTTTCAGGTGGGAGGAGCCTATCTCTCAGGTGCTGCCCTGTAAGATGATTAGAGAAAACTTCTTGGTCAAAGGAAATTTCAGACACTGTATGTGGTTTTCATTCAGAAATTACATTTCATTTTAAAACAATGTTAAAAGCAAATTTTCAAATGACATTCTTTAATTCAGGGAATGTACAAAGATTTTTCACATGAATATTCTCATCCAAAAATTGATACGTGTATGGCCAGCATAGGGCTCGGTTCACACCTATGCAGTTTTCTTTTAAACCGTTTCTGCAGTGTTTTTTGCACACACGATTTTGCTGCTATTTGCGTTTTGCATTTTTTATGCTTTTTTTTGGCCAATTTGTTGTTGGGCAGATTAAAAAAGCAAAAACGCACTACATGCTTTTCTGCAGCTTCTCCATTGAAGTTTATTGAACCAAAAAAAGCACTGTTTTGCATTGAAAAAAAAAGTCATTGACCCTTTCTATATACTCAGCAAATACAGCTGAAAAAAGCATACATGTGAACCAGTCCCATAAGAAACCATGTTAAATGAACTGTAGTGCGTTTCTGCAAAAAGCACAAAAAATGCCTAGGTGTGAAACAGGCCTAAGATGTTTTTCTGACACAAGCATGACAGCATACACGTATGGGTAGGCTCTGCCCCTCACCCACTCAGGACTGGTTATACTAGATCAGGGATCCTCAAACTACGACCCTTCAGCTGTTGCGGAACTACACATCCCACGAGGCATTGTAAACCTCTGACATTCACAGACATGACTAGGCATGATGGGAATTGGAGTTCCTGAACAACTGGAGGGCCATAGTTTGAAGACCCCTGTACTAGATAAATGAGTCACCTCCCTTAAGGCCACATTCTCTTTTTGTTCCTCAAATGCTCAACCGGTTATAACTATGGAAAGAAAATTTTTATTTTTGCCCTCACCTTGCTGGATTCATCTGGCCAGCCGCACAGGTTCAGCCTCTCTCCTGTGATGAAGCTCTCTCCGTTCAGGTGTAAACGGCCTATAAGCGGGAAGCCTAACCCAGCTCCAGGTACTGGGGTGCAAGATACTGGTCTCTGGATGCAGGTAAAACAGTTCTGCCTTGTTGTTTGTTGGGACTGATCCAGTCTCCCTGGTAAGTTGTGGTCCCACACAATATTGGTTATTTTGGCGCGGAGTATATTTTATTTCCCTTGCAAAACGCTGGCATTGTTGTTAGGGTGGCTGCCCCCTTCCAAAGTGGCTCCTTGTCCACTTCCTGTGGCTGTACTGGAGGCTGCCCTATCCAGATGGATGTGTTGATTGGGATGGCGCCCGGCAGAGTTACGGTCGACAGGGAGCAGCAAAATGGTATTGGGATAACTTCCGGCTCGTGGTAGTAGCGACTGGGAGCCCCGGACAGCTGCCTAGGTGTGTATTGATGGCCACCTATTCAGGAATGGAGCCTCTCCCATCACTTTAGAGCCAGTCAGGGATGTGTGCTGCACTGGTAGGTAAGCTAAACCATAGGCTGTCATGGTTTGTCATGATTATTATGCAGCTAATATGTCAGGCTGCCAAAGTAAAGTAGCCTCCCGTTATAGTTCTGTTTCATTAATGCCTCACAGGTTTTGTCTGCAGTACTGCTAATGCATGGCCTGATATACAGGTGTTGCTGTGCAAAAATTGAATTTTTGTAAAATCTTACCGTAAAATTCCTTTCTCTGAGTCCTCCGACAGTCGCCGCCCATTCACACAGTCTTCACTTATGGGGTATTGCTTCCTCTCCGCAGGAGTTTCTAGGCATAAGACTTGTAAAAGAACAATTCATCTACATAGTCACACCCATGGGGGCTGTCCTACTAGTCCAATACCCCCCTGCAATAGCCATCCCAACTCAGTTTGGTCGCAAGCAGTATAGTGTATAAGAACCCCAATAGAGGGGCGGGGGCGGCGACTGTCGGAGGACTCAGCGAAAGGAATTTTACGGTAAGATTTTACAAAAATTCAGTTTTCTCTTACGTCCTCCGACAGTCGCCGCCCATTCACACAGTCTTCACTTATGGGGATGTCCCAAAGCAGTGTAGACATGAGGGGTGGGCAGCTCAACGCAGAACCCACATCAGAGAAAGGAACCTTACATGACAGAAAGGCAACCTTCTGGGTAACAAAACAGGGCTCAACAAGAGCAACAACCCAGGAAAACAAATAACCAAGGGGAAAACAACCCCAACAGCCAGGGACCCACACAAAACCAGAGTTCCCTATGGCACTGCCGCACAGAGCACTTTGCGGCCAAAAGGAGGCATCAGCTGACGCCAGAACATCAATTTGTTAGAATTTGGAAAAGGTGTGCACCGACGACCAAGTCGCAGCCTTGCACACCTGGGCCACCGATGCCTGATGCCAGAAGGCCCAGGACGCACTCACCGATCTGGTAGAGTGCGCCCTGACAGGTAAGGGAGGAACCCGTTCCCGCAACGAATAGGCCTGAACAATTGTCTGTCTGATCCATTAGGCAATGGTTGCCGCAGACGCAGAGATCCCTCAGGAAGGACAAAGAGAATCCGTCTTCCGAAAGGATTCAGTCGATGACAGCTAAAACCCTGACAACATCCAAAGAATGCAAGGCAACCTCCTTCGGATGCTTAGGATTCGCACAAAGCGAAGGTAAAACAATGTCCTCATTCAGGTGAAAATCCGAAACCACCTTCGGCAGAAAGGACGGATTGGGCCACAAGACCACCTTATCCCTATGAACCACCAGGTAAGGGGAACGGCACGACAACGCCGCCAACTCCGACACTCTGCGAGCAGAAGTGATCGCTACCAGGAACGCAACCTTCTTAGATAGCATAGGTAATGAAATTTCCCTGATGTTTTCAAACGGGGAACGCTGCAACACGGACAGAACCAAGTTCAAGTCCCATGGAGGCAAGGGCTCCCTTCTAGGCGGAGCCAAGTGACGCACACCCTGAATAAAGGTGCGATTCAAGGAATTAGACGCCACAGGGCGCTGGAAAAGAATAGCCAGTGCAGAGACCTGGCCCTTAATCATGGCCAACGCAAGACGCTGGTCCACACCAGTCTGGAGGAAAGCCAACACCCTCGCCACCGAATAGGAACGAGGAGAGAAACCCCTGGACTCACACCAGGCAAAATAAGCTTTCCATGTACGGTAATAAATCTTACCAGAAGAGGCTTTTCTAGCCTTGATCAAAGTAGGAATGACCTCTGGAGGAGAGACCCCTGTCTCTCACTACCTGGCTTTCAACAGCCAGGCCGTTAAAGCCAGCGACTGTAAAGCAGGATGGAAGATCGGTCCCTGAGACAGTAGATCTACCCGCATTGGCAGCCGCCACGGAGGCTCTACGGCCAGGTGAACGATGTTCGCGTACCAGGACCGGCGAGGCCAGTCCAGCGCTACCAGAATCACCAGTGATTGTTCTGAGGCCAACCTAAGAAGGAACCTGGACAACAACTGAATCGGAGGAAAGGCATAGATCAGTCGATACTGATGCCAAGGCACCACCAGCGCATCCGAGGCGGCTGCCCGAGGATCGCGCGTTCTTGCCACGAACCTTTCCACCTTGTGGCTTAGCCGAGACACGAACAGATCCACATCCGGGGATCCCCACTTCGCACACAGCATCTGAAACACCTCCGGGTGTAGGGACCATTCCCCCTGGTCCAGGGTCTGGCGGCTCAGATAGTCAGCCTGCCAATTCTCCACACCCGGAATGTGAACTGCCGATAACATGTATCTAACACAGGTCTAAGAGAAACCGATTGGGAATCGGACTCGTCTTCGATCTCCGCACAATCTAATAAATCCAAAACATCGATTAGATCTAATCAAGATACTAGACCAAAAACAGATGTGGGAACACGTAAACGAGGACAACAGGATGGAGCTAATTATACACCACGCTCCAAAAAGCGACCTGATGAAACATCTAAGTTCCAACCATTGGTAATTGGGGGGACTCAAATTGGACAGACTTTCAGATCTGTCGATGCACTCACACAAGACAGTTTGGAAGCACAGAACCCCTACTTGGGGGGCCTTGCTCTCCAAGCGATACAAATGCTGCAACCACTATCCACTAACACTAATTCAACTAATTTATCTACACAGGGTCTCACGCCTATTCTCAAACACAATCACTAGGTGCTGCGGCACCTGCCTTTCCCAATACATTACCCTTAAACACACCTAGCACTATCCCTCTCAGACAAACCACTATTGATGGCCACTTCGCGGCCTCACAAGCCCAGGCCTCAAATTTTCCCCTGAGCACATCACTAAATCCTCCCACTTGAAATTATCGATTATCAATTTAACCCCCTATCACCTCTCCCCCCAAGAACAAGAGGTCCTTGTACTTGGCCTCACATTCTGCCCATCGGCTCCCATGGACAGACATGAGACCATAAAGGACGTCTATATGTTCATAAGGAACTTGACATATAAACATATTTATGATCCAGAAAGACAACGTAATATACAAGATAAAGAAATCTCGGAAAAAATAAAACACTACACAATGCAAGAATTCCATGTCCTACGGGATCTAATTCTATTATTGGAGGAAGGTAGCCCTTCGGATTCCCAATCCCTCAGTCAATCTACACAAACAAAGACCTTAAACTCAAGACAGGTCTCCTTCAAACCAAAATCTAATAACTTCCCTGACTTGACTACAAATTCCAACTTACTGGCTTTCTAGACCACAGTGATAGGTGAGATCAAAAATTGTGAATTAAAATCAACACAAAATAATCTCTATAAACAACAACTACAGACGCTTAACAGACTAAGGAACCATACAGACTTGGTTATAAAACCCTCAGATAAGGGTGGTAACCTAGTATTGATGACTCGGGAGGGATATGAGAGAATGTGTCTTAACATTCTCTCAAATCGTACATGGTACAAAAAGATATCTCTATCGGCTACCACAGAATTCAAAGCAGAGTATTTGGATATAATCGGACGTGCATATCAAATGGCTCTCATAGACAAGGACTGTTATAATTATCTTAACAACAAATTTCCGAGACAGGCGACGTTCTATTCACTTCCAAAAACTCATAAAAACTTAACTTCTCCACCTGGTAGGCCGATTGTATCGGGCATTGGAAGTCTAACTGAAAACGCCAGTCGCTTGGTCGACTATTACTTATTACCACATGTGGTGTGGCTACCGTCATATGTCAAGGACACACTTGAGTTTTTGAGAATGATTGAAGATATGGTGGTTCCTCCCGACGCCCTGCTCGTGACTCTGGATGTGGAGGCATTATACTCCAGTATCCCTCACGAGCAGGCCGTCGGGACGATACGCACCTTCTTATATGAGCAAGATCATCACACTTGGCCATTTTGTGATTTCATATTAGAACTTTTACTGTTTATTTTGAAACATAATTGGTTTACTTGTAATGGGTCCCACTACCTCCAGGTGCAGGGCGTGGCCATTGGCACTTGTTGTGCCCCGGCCTACGCCAACCTGTACCTGGGGGGGTGGGAGCGACAAATTACATCAGATGAAAGTCTATCTCATTTTTTTTAATTTGTGGCAATTTGGTTTCATTATATAGACGACATTTTTGTTGTCTGGACAGGTCCAAAGCCAGTGTTAGATGAGTTCATTGCTCAATTAAACATAAACGGCTTCAATTTGAAGCTAACATCTACCATCAGCGACTCAAGTGTAAATTTCCTTGACTTAACGGTGCTCAAACATGTAGATGGACACCTGACGACGAATCTGTACAGAAAGGAGACGTCAGGAAATGTAATACTACACGCGTCAATCGCCCATCCAGGGGCGCTTATACGTAGTATTCCATATGCCCAATACATACGCCTACGGCGAAATTGTACATCTGATAGCGACTTTAAAATACAGGCCAATCTTTTACGAGAACGCCTAACAGCTCGTGGATATAGTAAACGATTGTTGAGAGCAGCTTTTAACAAATCGTTTTCCCAAAATAGAAACAGCCTCATCTTTAGAGCCAAACCTTCAAGCACACAACCGACAGTTAAACTCATAACCAAGTACTCTGCTCATGAAAATGTACTGAGAGGTATCCTTGAACATAACTGGCATCTCCTTCGTGATGACCCAGTTATAAACAAATATGTGGGCAAACACCCCCAAATTGTATTTAGGAGAACAAGATCTCTAAGAGATCAACTAACAACAAGCCACTATCAACCCACTAGGAATAAAACAACTACACGCAGGGGCACTTATAAATGTCGCGAATGCGCCCTTTGTCCCTGGATAGAGGAGAATACCCAATATACCCTACCTAATGGTGAAATATTTATTCCTAAATTTCGGGCTGATTGCAGTACCCGTGGAGTCGTATACATGATGCATTGTGCCTGTGGCATGTTCTATATAGGTAAAACTATAAGAGAGCTTCGCCAGAGGATGAATGACCATGTATACGTATCAGCAGGAGGAAGGATGATCACACCCGTGAGCAGACACCTCGACCTGTACCATAGGTTTAACCCCAAAAAGGCAAGATTCTACGTGCTTGAGGTTATCCCTCAGGACCCCCGAGGTGGCAACTGGGACAAAAAAATTCTCCAGAGAGAGACTCTCTGGATAGAGCGTCTCAGTGCCACATGTAGACCTGGTTTGAGTGAAACCCAATCGTACAAACCTTTTCTATGAAGGCCATTCACTTACCCAGTGCTAATAGATCCAAAAGATCTTGAGCGGTACGCTCCAGATATGACAACTGCCCTTTGTGGGATATATGGGTCTAGGTGTCCGCTTGGTTTTGGCGTGATCATCCTCCTGAACATCCATCTATTCTGATACCTCTCCACGTTAATGGGAATCTTTGGCACATGTATCTCTCTTCCCCTCCTAGCGCACAATAAATAGCCTTTTATGCTAAAAACCTTCTCTCATCAATTTTGTGATCTCTATGATCTATGATCAGTCGACAAGGCAATGTTGGGAGTTAAAAGTATGGAAATGTTTCTAGTAGGGGGCAGTCCAGCCCCCATTCTTCCATCAGGGCTATCACTATTGAATGCCCTCACTAGTTGTCTATGTTGTACAAAAACAAATATGGATACACTATTTTTTGAAAAATAAATATATTACTGATATATTTTTCCTGGTTTATCAGGAACAATTCTTGTACTACAGTAAAATATGTCTTCATACATGCATTTTAAATTTATATAATTGTTGTTTTGTGCCTTTGTTTTTATTTCAGGCAATTTGATTCTTCATGTAATTGCGGACCGATCTTGTGGGGGCAACGTGGGTAAGCATGGAGGTTTGGCCACATCAGCGAGATATGTGCGGCCAGACAGGCCGCAGTATGGCTCCGCCCCTTCCGGGCGGAACTTCCTGTGGCACCAGAGCGGACTACGGAGGCAGTTCCTGCCTTTGTGTGATCCGCTCACACTTGTGACAGAGCGGAGAGCATCGTCGGGGTGTCCCCGCGTTTGCTCTCGAGCGATGTCTGGTGGGAGTGGCCGGGGCGGTGACGTCTTCTGACGAACCGCCCGGGATCTACGCCATTTAAGGGCGCCAGTTACAGGCCCTGGTATGGCGGAGGTTCCCCATCCGGTGGGGACTGTGCGGAAGCTGGGAACAGCGTGGCAAGGGGTAAGTTACATATGGCTAGAAACACTGTTTTAGCACTATATTCAATACCCGCGACTTTACCTCAACTTTACTCTGCCTAACAGCCTATACACAAGCATAGGAGATATGCTCCCTATATTAAGCTCTCGCCCTTTCCAGTTCTGGTGAGCCGTTTTAAGGTGTTTTTTATGTTTGGGATTCTCTCACCATATAGGGATTTATTATGTCTGGTGGCACCTTACCTATCTATTCCTATCTCTATTTCTTATGCTTGTCTCAAGCATCTCATGTATGAACCTTATGTGGACTTTATGAGGCAATTACCTGCGTATATGTAACTCAGGTCACTCTCCTATTACCATGGAAAGGAGTTGGGTACTAAATTGATTGCACACATATATTCATATATGTATATATAAAAATAAATAAATAAATAAATAAATACACATGATATGCATTTTATTCTATGGGTGGCCCATCGGTGCATGGGTGAACTCTATACGTCGGTGCATATCCGGCTGGAATCGTATGATAATTGCCTATCCTTATTGTCCTGAATAAGTATGTGTCTATCCTTTAGCCCCTTTGAGGGAGACAATCTATGGGCTCTATGGGTGCTTATATATTCTCATAACATGCACGTGGCACATTATTCTATCACTATGGAATGCTTGAGTTTATGGGTTTAGCACTTTCATGGGTTCTTTCTTAAAGTGATATCACAGAATATAAATGCGAACTATTCTGAGAAACATTGTTTTCCTGCTCTTATCCATCCAGATAATAGACATGGAGTGATTACCCTCACTACTATGTCACTATATAAGTGTCCATCTCTGAGCTTCCTAAAACGCACAGTCCTCATCGTTAAAGAATTTCTTATGAAAATTGAGATATGTGCCCGATTACTATATGTACAGGTATGTATATCTTTCTTCTGTCTATCAGATGTACAATCATGATATAGCATGCTGATAATATAATTATACTCGCTATTGGCAGCCTCCAGTGCTTTTCCTAAACCCCCTCAGTTTCTGAATGCAATCTAAGACTTAATGTTATATTGTGCTGATATATAGTAAAAGTATAAGGACTCATTCAGATGTATAGTGTGATTGTATGTAACAAAAGGAAAAATTGATATGTAACTATAACTGCAACACATTGGAAACGATGTAACATATATATGTCATTTATCTAAATATTGTTATTTCTCAAACAGACAAAAGAAATGATATGCTCCAGACGAAGCTTTTCTCCTAAGAAAGCGAAACATGTTGAGCAAAGGTCATATATTATATGGTGAAAGTTAACTTATACTCTCAGTTGACCCCGCTGACCGGCACCTTATTGTTCGGGTGTCCGCCGGCGGTCTTCTTCTGACATCGAGCAAACGGTTTCGAGAATTATATGACTACTAATGGTCTTGTACTTTGAATTGTATGTAAATTACTGCCTCAAATTTTATGTACTGAGATACTTTACAGTACAGACCATTTATTGGTCTTACTGTGTCCTCAATACACAATTATTTGCCTGTATTTTTCTATGATTTTAAACCTTTTTTGTTGAATAAAATAATAACTTTTTTAAAAAAACTCTTGTGCCCTAAATCCTTGTTTCCCAATCCTTCCAATCGAACTGCCGATATCGTCGGGACACGAGTCTCGGCCCAAGACAGGATACTGGTCACTTCCTGGGCCGCCCGGGCACTCCTGGTGCCCCCTTGGTGATTGATGTAAGCCACCGCAGTGGCATTGTCGGTCTGCACCCGTACAGGACGGCCCTGAAGACGATCCGACCAGTGGAGCAGGCACAGCCTGATCGCTCTTAATTCCAAAATGTTGATTGGGAGGGAGGACTCCTCCCCCGACCAAGTGCCCTGGGCAGACAGGTTACCCAGAACGCCACCCCAGCCCGACAGGCTGGCATCCGTGGTTAATACCGTCCACAGAATCGGCCAGAAGGATTTCCCGTCCGACACAGCCGGGGACTGAAGCCACCACAACAGATCCATTCTGGTCTGGCAACTCAGAGACACACTCAAGTCCAAGGACTGAGGCAGTCTGTCCCATCTGGCGAGGATCTCTGCTTGGAGAGCTCGCGTGTGAAACTGTGCAAACGGTATCGCCTCGAAGGCCGACACCATCAATACCAGGGACCGCATACAGGTCCGGAGTGACGAGTGTTCGTTGTCCCTGAGGGACCTGACCTCATCCTGCAGGGTCCGGAGCTTGTCCTCCGGTAAGAACACCTTTGCTTGAGCAGAGTCCAGAACCATTCCCAGATACGGAAGGCGAACCGAAGGCGACAAGGTCGACTTCTGAAAGTTGATCGTCCAACCGAACTCCTGGAGCGTCTGGACCGTAGTGGACAGATCGTGCAACAGGCCCTGACTGGCACTCGATCTTAACAGGAGATCGTCCAGATAACCTAGGACCGCAATGCCCTGTGCCCGCAACAGGCTCAGAACAGGCGCCAACACTTTGGTAAAGACCCTTGGAGCCGAAGCGAGACCGAAAGGTAATGCCACAAACTGATAATGATCCTCCGCGATAGCGAATCGGAGGTACCTCTGATGACCCTCGACAATGGGGATGTGCAGATACGCATCCTTCAGGTCTATAGAGGCCAGGAACTCCCCCGGATTCAGGAAGGCCACCACTGAACGGAGGGATTCCATGCAGAATTTTCGAACGCGCACAAAGCGGTTCAGAGCTTTTAAGTCCAGAATCGGACGCACTTTGCCCTCCTTTCTGGGCACAGTGAACAGATTCAAATAAAACCCCCGAAACCTGTCCCGATGCGGCACCGGGACGACAACCCCCTGGGCGAGGAGATCCTGCGCCGCCTGGTGCAAGTCCTGCAACCGCCCTGGGGTCAAATGAAGATTTGAGGGAAAGAATCTGTTTGCCGGCCGAGAAAGAAATTCGATCTTGTACCCTGACCGAATGATTTCCTGAACCCACCTGTCCATGATCTGGAGCAGCCAAGGTTGGAGGAAACCGCGCAGACGTCCCCCCACCCCTGAAACGGGTGAGGGCGCCCATTCAGGCAGAGGCGGACTGAGCCGCCGTCCCAGCTTGACCAGATTTTTGTTTGCTGAACCAGGGCTTCTTTTGGCCACCTTGGCCCTTGAAGGGTTTTCCCTTGTTCTGCGCCTTGAAGGCACAAAAGGACCCCTGATTAGGTTTAAAGGAGGAGCCCCGCTTACCATGGAAAAATTTTCCCTTGGGGTTCTGGGGCAGCAAGGTGCTCTTACCCTAACCAATTCATCCAGGGAGTCTCCAAAAAGGCGAGACCCCGCATAGGGGATATCAGCCACCGTCTTCCTGGATTTCTGGTCAGCCGACCAGCTTTTCAACCAGATCAGTTGACGGTTAATCACTGCGACACTAGACAGGCGTATCGCCAAAGGGGCCTCATTTAGGGCCGCATCGCACAAATATATGACCCCTTGATAAATCTGGTCCACCATTTCCACTGTAGTGGGGGGGGCAGAGTCAGCAACGAGGGTGCGTCTGAGCACCTTGGTCCAATCCGCCACAGCCTGAGCCACCATTACAGAGGCAAAAATAGGCTTGAGCATGGAACCCGCCACCATGTAGGAATGTCGGGCAAGAGATTCTAGCCTCCTATCAGTAGGGTCCCTAAACACCAGAGAGTCCTCGGTGGGGACCAGAGTAGACTTGTTCAATCTGGATACCGTGTGGTCCACTTGAGGAGGCACACACCAGCACGCCACCATAGTAGCCGCAAAAGGGTAGAGAAGTTGAAACTGGGAGGTGGGTAGGGGGTGGGACCAAGGAATGTGCTTGGGGGTGGGTAGGCTAGGCGACAAGGGTCGACTTAGAAGGAGGGAGTTCCTGCACCTACTCTCTGAGAGAAAAAGCCCTGGTCAAGCCTATGGCTTAACCTGACTGCATATGCCTCTTTCTAAAGAAAATCGACTGCTATTCAAGATGGAATCAGTGATGTCTAGATTTGGGACTAATCTCTTAGGCTAATCACCTAGGCCCAGAACAAAGAGTTGGTGACAGAGCCTGAGAAGAGCTATAGAACAGATTAAAAGATCCATAATAGTCTTTCTCTGGTCGCCTAAATCCAAGTCTGCTCCTCGCTAGGAGCAGAAAAATTCCTTTCACTCAAATTTGCCCAATAGGTGTTTTTGCAGGAATTATCGCAAATTTGGGCAGAGGGGGCTCAGGATCAGTGGAGCCTGTGCAGAAAGGAAGTCATTGGAAATTTCTTTCTACTCCTCCAACTCCTCTAATTCCCACTATGCTTTAAAGCTTTAGGCAAATGTTACCAAATCTTGTTTTAACAGTGAGCCATTGATCCAGTGTTGTTAGTTGAAAAGCTGATTTAGGCAGGAATGAAGAATCAAAGTCCAAAACTTCATATGGAGTTATTGAGAACAATCGCTCAAACCATCAGATAAAGCAGCTGTAGTTTGCTCTAGATCCAGCTGTGTGTACATACCCTTTTAAATACACCCATGCTTCTGAGAGTTTTACTTCAGGTCCATTCAACAACCTTTAGCCTTTCCACATACTCAAGACATTTATCCAGAACACTGCTTCCATTAGTGGCCATCTTGCGGAAGCTAGGGCAGCATGTTTCATAGCTGGACAACAGCCTGCGGGTGGCTCAACATCCTCCAGGTCCTGGCAAATTCAAGACATTTTTCCAGAACACTGCTTCCATTAGTGGCCATCTTGCGGAAGCTAGGGCAGCATGTTTCATAGCTGGACAACAGCCTGTGGGTGGCTCAACATCCTCCAGGTCCTGGCAAATTCTGATTCAGACTAAAAATTTGGACAGATCATCAGCTGGGGAAGGCCCCCTCATCTCATTATATTAATGACATTTTGGACACTCAGGAGAATACTGTAGAGTTGCCCTCACAGAAGAGGACAGTATTAGGTTCTCACTTGTGGCAAGTCCTAGCTCTATTCCATCTGTTCATATCCCATGGTCTCAAATGATCGAGAAGTAGTCTGCAATAATCCATGCAGTCGGTTGGACTCACTGGAAGATTGATATTATAATTTGACCTTCTAAGGTAATGGAAAATTTGCTTCCTACTCCAGAGAAGATGACCCCACATATGAGACAAGTCCCGTTGGTTGTGGCTAAATATAGTTAATCTTTTCAGCTTTCATCATGTTCCTGTCATACCATTTATCACAATCCTTTTACTTTCTTGGTATTCACCCAGTGACCTCCTAGCTCAAGGTCAATGACATATGCCAATGGAGGACGAAGAGACTAACATCAGGGGTGCAGTGATTCCCAAGCGTTGAAGTGGTTTGGGCAACACAGCCTAGGAGGCCTCCGCTATGCTCCAAACAGACGGTAATAGTAATCTATCTTCATGGCAAGAAGGAATACAATATTATTAAACTTTTGTCAAATGTATCTCCCATTCAGGTTTGCTAACAGTAGAACAGGTCTCATATCAGAAAGATTTCAGATATCCAAGCGTCAAGCACTAAACTACCTTATTGCTACCATTATCAAACAAAATAGCTCTAGTTTCTTCTCCTCCAGCACCATACAAATCTGCATCTTTGCATCTGGAACGAGACATCGCCCTTCCAGCATGCTCAAACTGAAATGTCTAATGGGCCATACACACTATAAGATTTTCTGAAGACTTTTTCCTTTAGACTTACCAAAACCATATAATAGGAGGTCAAACCTAAACACTTTCAATTTGTATGCAATCTGGCAGGCCCTTGCACTACATAGAAAAGGTAAATCTGAAGGAAATCTAACCACAAACTTTGGATATTGTGTATCCAGCTTAAGTCATCACAAGCTTGGGTAGTGGAATCGATGTGGTCCTTCTCTAGGTCAGTGGCCTCTTTAGGCCTGGTGGTATCAGAAGAAGACTTTCATTGTCCACTAGGAGGATGGCATAATTTCGGGTCAAAGTAGCCTAGGGGGCTTATGGGGCAAAGATGAATGCTTCAATCTAGTGCAGAGCCCTATTATCAGACGGGTGGCATGCTCATGGGCAGAATTCATAGGTCCAGAATTATTTTTACAGGATAACAACTAGGTTCATATACTAAAAAACATTTTTAGCCTATTACAAAGTTAATCAAGCAACATTGGAAACAAGGGAGATGACTTCAGTTCTAAATGAGCCTAAAGATATGTTGCATGTTTGCATAGTTGGTCGGGTTGAAAAAAAGAGACGCGGGTCCGTCTAGCTCAACCAGTGGAGGACAAAGAACAGTAGAGAAAATTGTTGATTAAAATGCTTCAGCATGGCCCTCCCTTACGGGTTTGTTGGCGTGCTACATCCCATACGTGTATGCTGTAATGCTTATGTCAGGAAAACTGAAAATGTTATACTTCCATGAGGGTAATTTTCCTTTTCTGATGCATAAGCATGACAGCATACAGGTCCCTTCCTTGGGAGCTTTGCATTTAAATTTAGTTATGAGAATGCCGCCTTAGGGGAGGCAACTCATTTATCTAGTATAACCAGTCCTGATTGGGCGAGGGGAAGAGCCTACCCTTACGTGTATGCTGTCATGATTATGCATCAGGAAAGGAAAACTACCCTCAGGTAAGTGTACCATTTTCCGTTTAGTAACAGCAGCATGCTTTGTTTTTGTATCACCTGTCATAATGGGATTTAAAAAAAACTAAAATTAGCCCTTTATAGTACAAAAAGTGCAGATAATCGCTACTAAAAAAAGGTTCATCAATACTGTGACACAGTAAAAGTAATAATAGATAGGGATGCACCGATCCGACTTTTTTGGATCCGATACCGATATCTGGCGTTGTGAAATCGCCGATACCGATCCGGAGCTACACACAAAGCCTGTGAGCCGGACCCTATACAGGAAGTAGCGGCTCCCATCCCATACTACTACTGCACCTAGTAAGGGATGGCTGAGCCGTTACTCAGCAAAAACCGGATCGGCCAGTTGATCGGTCAATGTTACAGATCCCCCGATCCATCTAAAATGGCCATATCAGTGCCGATATCCGATCCGAATATCAGATCGGTGCATCCCTAATAATATATATTACTTATATCATATATCTGATAATAAATACACCCAGAAGTAGGATATATGGGCATTTTAACTAGGAGTCAGACATGCCACGAAGCCCGCAGTGGCAGCATCTCCAGCCAGACCAATGCATCCTTCGGGGTGGTGAAAAAAAACGAACAGTCTCCCCATTAACCACCCTGAGCTGGGCTGGGAAAAGGATGCTGTAGGTAAGTCCCTTAAAGCGGAGTTCCAGGCACAGAAGTCATTTTTCACTGAACTTACCCCGGGACAGTCAGGGCTAGCACATTCCACAATGGCTAGCCTCTGATCTGTCCCGGTTCGCACTTACCTTTTAGAAGAAATACTTACTTATAAAATTTCTTCCACAGCGTTTCCATCTCTCTCTGAAGCCGGCGCGGTCCTCTTCTGTGTCTTCTTGTCCCAGAATGCACCTGCACCGGCCCCTCTCGTCACTTCCGGTGCGGTGCCGCATTCCTCCACAGCTTCTGGGCATGCCCAGAAGCTGTTTAGCAGGGGAATGCGGCGTCGCCCGGAAAGGACCAGCGGAGCCGGTGCCGTCGCATTGATTCCTGGGAGCGATGACGTTCAGCTCCCAGGAATCAGTGCAAGCCAGGAAGTGACGGGTGAGCCGCAGCGCTGAGGGAGGAAGTGAAGACTAGGTGAGTATCTTCGATCTTCAATTACAAGGTGAGTGAATAAAAAAAAAAATCTAACTATTCAATTCTGTTTCAGGTTAAGGGGAAGAAGCGGATGGGCACAAAAAAAAAATATCGATTTTGTGCCCGGAACTCCGCTTTAACCCTTATGGCTGCCTTCACCGAGTCAAATGACCGTTACATCTTCTGTGTCTCCACAGTGTAATCAGGTACGATCAGTAGCTTAGAATTCTGGTAAGCCAGGGGCCCGCTGCACGTGCAGTCCACAAAAACTCATCCTGGCCCCTAAAGTTGGGCGGGTGCAGGATGAGCGTACGGGGGAGAGAGCACCCTCTGGGCCTGGTTTCAGAGGGAAACCCTGAGCCCTTTAACAGTGAAATATGGGGAATACTGGGCCGTGGGCAGCAGAGATCTCAGCAGGTTTTCCACAAAAATTGTGGGATTCTTCCCTCCGCTCCTTTAGCCAGACCCACGATCTGGAAGTTGTTGCGTCTGCTCCTGTTCTTGGCATTCCTCTGCCTGATACTCCAGAGTTTGCAGCTTGGCTTGGAGAGAATGGATGGAGGTGGAGTGTTCCGCCATGGTGTCCTCCACGTGGCTTACACGCTGCTCTGCCAAGGCGAGCCGAGAGCAGATCTTGTCAAAGTCCTGGCAGAGCAGACCAACATCAAGATGTCAGCGCAGTCTGACAAGTGGTAATTGCAGCCATGAACTTCGGAATACCAGGTGGCTGAGAAGAGTGAGAGCACTCTGAGTCTGTCTGTGAGGCAATACTGGACAAACGTGCCGGCGTCACTGGGGGAGAGAGCAGGAGCCTAGTCAGAAAGCCAGGCAGCATCTGAGGGAATCTGAAGCTCCTTCCCCCTCTGAGATCTCCCAGAAAATTTGTAGGGCATGCAGAGGGTCCAGGTAGCCACCAGAGAGGTAGGAAGTAACGCACCCGATATAATTAAGAATGTTTCCTATCAGAGCTCCGGTCGCTTAGGTCACCATTTTGTTTATGCCCCCCAAAAAATATAAAGCCTTTAAGGTGAACCAGACATTATAAGCTCGAATTCCTGAGAGAATCGAAAGGTGAACAAGGGGGTCCACATTTTGTGGAAACTTTCAAGCCCGAGCTAGCGTTTCATCCATTTTATATAAGGCATTGACCCTATGAAGCCATACCTGAAAAGAAGGTACTTGAGTGGATTTCCAAAATACCAGAATGAGTGATTTAGCTGCGTTCAGTAAATGCTTTGACAGAGAATTTTTATATTTCTAAGGCCAGGTTCGCATATGTGTGAATTGGATGTGGGCTTTTCCGCATCCAATTCGCATGACTTGTGAGTGTGCCTGGCTCACACAGTTCCAGGGCGGTCGTGTTCTGCATTTGAAAAGAGTCCTGGGCGTCCTTGGGTCTGATTCAGGTGCGAATTCAGGCAAAAATACGGACCTGACTCGCACCTGAACTGGTGAACAGGGATGCACCAGACCCCAGGCTTGGAACCGCGGCTGCACATAGGTGAACCAGGGCTTAAGTGAGAAATTTGAAATATGTAACAAGCCACGCTTAGGTTGAGACTAATTTCTGTAATTGGTAAAAAAGTTTTCATAACTTAACCACTTTAGGACCGGAGGATTTTCCTGCTTTACGTCCAGGCCACTTTTTGCGATTCGGCACTGTGCGAATTTAACTGACAATTGCACGGTCATGCCACGCCGTACCCAAACGAAATTTATGTCCTTTTTTCCCCACAAACAGAGCTTTCTTTTGGTGGTATTTGATCACCTCTGTGCTTTTCATTTTTTGCGATAATAATAAAAAAAAAAGCGACAATTTTTAAAAAATAACAATATTTTTCTACTTTGACAGTTAAAAAAAATCCAATATATTCAATTTTTGTCATATATTTAGGCCAAAATGTATTAAGCTACATGTCTTTGACAAAAAATTCTCAATGAGCGTATTTTTAACCGCGTTAAGACCGGAAGATTTTACCCCATTCCTTGACCCGGCCATATTTTGCGATTCGGCACTGCGTTACTTTAACGGACAATTGTGCAGTCGTGCGATACTGTACCCAAATTAAATTTATGTCCTTTTTTTTCCCCATAAATAGAGCTTTCTTTTGGTGGTATATGATCACCTGTGCGATTTTTTACTTTTTGCGCTATAAACAAAAAAAGAGCGACAATTTTGAAAAAATAACAATATTTTTAACATTTTTTTTATATATGAAATTCCCCTCCAAAAAAAAATGTAAAAATAAAATTGTTTTAACATTTTAGGCCAATTTGTTTTCTGCTACATATGTTTGGTAAAAAAAATAAAATAAAAAAAAAAATCGCAATAGGCGTACTTTTATTGGTTTGCGCAAAAGTTATCGCAGCTACTAACTACGGAAAATGTATGTCATTTTTATTGTTTTTTAACTAGTAATGGCAGCAATCTGCGGCGGACAGATCGGACCCCTAACTGACATTTTTGGGGGTACCAGTGACATTACTACAGTAATCAGTGCTATAAATATGCACTGTTACTGTAAAAATGACACTGGCAGGGAAAGGGTTAACTTTTATTGGTGCTCAAGGGGTTAATGTATGCCTGGTGCTTACTGACGTGTGTGGGGGGAGGGGACTGTGTGACACAGGCACAGATTGCAGGTTCAGCGATGCTGAATCCTGTAATCTGTGACTGTCTGTCACATAGGAGAGCCGCCCGCTTTGTTTACACAAGCGAGCGGATCTCCTCACTCGATCCCCGATGATCTGGGAAGAGCGGCGATCACCGCCTCTCCTCCTGGCCCGACTTCCGCTGTGTCTGAATACAGCGGGAGCGAGCCTCCGGCGGCGCGCGCGTGCCGCCCACAAGGGGAGGAGTCCAGCGACGTAGACCTACGTCGCTGGACGATAACGAGCCACTTTGCCGCAGTACGCTCCATGTGAGTGGTCGGCAAGTGGTTAAACCAGAAGGGAGTCAACATGGGGCATTGGTATCATAACTAGAAGGGAGTCAACATGGGGCATTGGTATCATTAGTTATACTCTAAGGATCCTTTCACATGTGCTTTCCGCCCGGCAGACTCCGTTTTCTCGATTCCCGCTGAGCGGGCAGATGACAAGCCCATCTCCGCTTACTTCGCAGATACAGAGCTGTCAGATCCCCGCTCTCCTGTATGGGAGATTGGATAAAAATGGACCGCCTGCCCAGTTTCATCTGATCCTCCAGATGGATGGAAAATAGGGTTACCATCCGTCTGGATTTCACAGACAGGACTGGATCGGATAGCAGCGGGTGTCAGCGTACATGTCACCGCTGACATCTGCTGCTCCATAGGAGTGCATTGAGCATCCGATCCGGTCCACCAGAAAACCTGATCAGAAAACCTGTGTGAAAGGGGCCTCCAACTGTGGGATCTCCAGCTGTTGCAGAACTACAATTCCCATGAGGCATTGCAGAGCTGACAAATACAAGCATAAATCACTTAGGCAGAGGCATGGTGGGACTAGTAATTCTGCAACAACTGGAGGGCAGCCAGTTTAAGACCCCTGCACTAAGGTATGTGCAACAACAAAGCATTTGCCAAACATAAACCTCTTCCAGTCCACATTTCGGTATTTTGCCTGCTTTGCAGTACGTGTGCAGTAAATGAACCATAAAAGCCCCTTTTACCATTATAGTTAAGCCCCTCGTCTAGTTTCAAACAGCAGTACAGCACGCCTTCTCTCACTACGCAAACCAGCCCAGGTAGTGGTACACACTGTAGGCACGCCAACCTGGCAACCAATCACTGTGTTTCGCTTCGCGCCGACAAGACAGCATGAACCGCCCAGCCAACCAGAAGCTCCTAACCAGTAGCTCTGACATCTCACTGGTCACGGCTTTACGCCGCGTAACGTCATGACGCTGGGGGCTGACGCTCCTGGCGGAAGTACCTTTGAGGTAGTTACCTGAGGGAAGCAGTGGAGCCAGTTTGAGAAGTCGTACTGTTGAGTCCCGGTGACCGGGATTGTTGTTCTCCCGCCCTGCCTCGGGAAGCAGGTAAAGTGGAAGAAAGCGGCGAGAGGAGTGTATGTGCGTTGTCTGCATGTGGCTGGGTTTGTTTTGTGTGCGGGCTCCGCCTCCTTTTCACCCACACACCCCCACACACTGCTCAGGGCCTTAGAGCACAAATGGCAGAGGCCCTGGCCACTCACTTGTGTCCTTGTCTTTTATCAGCCTGGCTCTGTGGGGGTTTCACCGAACCCAGTACAATGGCACTGATTTCCAGTGCTGCAGGAGTAGAAGATTGATTTGAAAAGAACATCTTTGTGTGGTCTCTGAAGCTTTATTTGTGTATTGTTATTATGGTACCTGCTTCAGTACTAAGTGCATTGTTTGATAATAGTTATTCTGGTATTTAAAGGAGGAACATTACACTCTTCCAATGCGTCTTCAAGGATAAGTTCAACTTTTGAATATGTTAGGTCCCATTCACACAATTGGACTGATCGGGTCTGCCTGTCCGTTTTTTCAGGTGGACCTGATCAGGCCACCCATTGTCCTCTATAGGGAGGCGGATTACACCCCCTGGTATCAGATCCAACAAGACCTGCTGATAACAGACATATGGGGATACGTTGGAGCTGAAAGATTCTGGATAATATGAAAATTAAATTTTTTCCCCCTAAGAATAAAGATCCAAATTCTCTTCCTAACGTCATCTTTCACATTCTACGCACAAAAAAAATTGGGCTAACTTAACCACTTTAGCCCCGGAGGATTTTGCTGCCTAAGGACCAGGCCCTATTTTGGGATTCGGCACTGCGTTACTTTAACGGACAATTGCGCGTTCGTGCGACGCTGTACCCAAAAAAATTGACTTATTTTTTTTCCCCACAAATGGAGCTTTCTTTTGGTGGTAATTGATCACCTGTACGATTTTTATTTTTTGCGCTATAAACAAAAAATAATATTTTCCACATTCTGCTATACAACATTCCCAAAAAAAAATAATTTAAAAATCAAAATTTTTTTATTTTAGGCCAATTAGTTTTTTGCTACATATTTTTGGTTAAAAAAAAATTGCAATAAGCGTATTTTGATTGGTTTGCGTCTACTAACTACGGGAAAGATTTATGTCATTTTTATTGTTTTTTGTTTACTAGTAATGCCGGCGATCTGGGATTTGTTTTCTTTTTGCGGGACTGCGACATTGCGGTGGACAGATCGGACCCCTAACTGACATTTTTGACACTTTTGGGGGGACCAGTGACATACCTACAGTAATCAGTGCTAAAAATATGCACTGTTACTGTAATAATGCCATTGGCAGGGAAGGGGTTAATACTATTAGTGATCATGGGGCTAAATGTAAGCCTAGTAGAGTGATTCTAACTGTGGAGGGGCGTGGCTTGTGAGATCATCACAAAGACATGTGATCCTTCCTATATAGCAGGATCACATAGCCTCTGTGATCACTTCAGGGAGAAGGACAGACGGCTGTGTTTACATCAACCATCCGTCCTTCTCTGTCAGCGGGGGGAGATTGCGAATGGCCAGGGGCCGGCGGAGCCGCCGGTCACACGCACTGGCTCCCCAGCTGACAGTCTCCTGAGCGAGCGACGTAGTACTATGTCTGTTTGCCCAGGAGCGGCCGCCTGCCACAGTAAATCTGCGGTGGGCGGTCGTCAAGTGGTTAACTGTTTTTTTTTTTTCTTTTTAATTAATTAAAGTGTATTTTATTGCCTTTGAATGACAACTGGGAATCTGCACGTGACATAAAATATTGCAACGACTCCCATTTTATTCTCTGGGGTCTCTGCTAAAAAATAATTATGATGTCATAGCAACAGGGATGCTTTAAACATTTTTTTTTTCCTATTGGTTTTATTTAATTTTTTTATTTTTAACACTGTTTTTAACCACTTTAACTCCGCTCACATTGCTGTTACTGCAGCAATGTGGCTCGTTATCGTACAGCGACGTAGACCTACGTCGCTGGACTCCGCCCCTTGTGGGCGGCGCACGCGCACCGCCGGAGGCTCGCTCCCGCTGTGTTCAGTCACAGCGGGAGTCGGGCCAGGGGAGGAGCGGCGGCGATCGCCGCTGCTCTTCCCCGATCGTCGGGGAATCGAGTTTGGAGATCCGCCCGCTCTGTTTACACAAGTGACAGGCAGGGTCAGATTGCAGGGTTCAGCATAGCTGAACATCCGATCTGTCCCTGATTCACTCAGTCACCCCCCCCCCCCCACACGTTAGTAAGCACCAGGCATGCATTAACCCCTCCCTCTCCAATAAAATTAACCCCTTCCCTGCCAGTGTCATTTTTACAGTAACAGTGCATATATATATAGCACTGATTACGGTAGTAATGTCACTGGTACCCCCAAAAGTGTCAAAAAAGTCAAGGGTCCGATCTGTCCGCCGCAATGTCGCAGTCCCGCAAAAAAAATCGCAGATCGCCGCCATTACGCGTTAAAAAAAAAACACCAAAAATGACAAATCTTTCCCGTAGTTAGTAAACGCAATAACTTTTGCGCAAACCAATAAAAATACGCTTATTGTGATTTTTATTTTTTACCAAACATAGGTAGCAGAAAACAAATTGGCCAAAAATTTAAAAAAATTTTGATTTTTTTACATTTTTTGGGGGGGAATTTTCTATAAAAAAAATGTGAAAAATATTGTTATTTTTTCAAAATAAACGCTCTTATTTTGTTTATAGCGCAAAAAGTAAAAATCGCACAGGTGATCAAATACCACCAAAAGAAAGTTCTGTTTGTGGGAAAAAAAGGACGTAAATTTCGTTTGGGTACGGCGTCGCACGACCGCGCAATTGTCAGTTAAAGTCGCACAGCGCCGAATCGCAAAAAGTGGCCTGGACGTAAGACAGCAAAATCCTTCGGTGGTAAAGTGGTTAAAAATAATAAAAAATCTGATCACTTTTATTGCTGTCGCAAGGAATGTAAGCATCCCTTGTGACAGTAGTAGGCAGTGACAAGTACTCTTTATGAAGGGATCCTGCTGTGGAGATTTTAGGAAGTGAGGGAAAATCTTTAACTAGGACGCAGACAAACATAAGCACAATTTCAGTAGAATGGTAAAGAGTTAGAACTGACTTTGCTTTTGATGCTGTCTGTGATGACTATCTGTCCTTCTCATTCTGTCACTGACACCTCATAACAGTAAAGCAGCTGCTTCTCCACTCGTGGCTGCCTTCTAATTACAATGTTAAAAAGTTGTACAAACTTTTCAGCAAAGGAATGCACAACTCCAAAATGCATTGGTTTCCTGTATAACCTCAGTAAATATATTTAGTTATTTTCTTAAATTGGTACCTACCTTGAAAATTGTATTGGATGTTAAAATTGCCCCTTATAGAGTGGATTGCTTGTGATTTTTGTAACATTCTACACTGTCAATTGATCCAATTTTTTTTAGAATTGCATACTTTAATGTTATTGTTGGTCCAGCATGCAAACGCACAACTTCCTAAAAAAAAAAAAAAAAAAAAAAACCACAGAGGCAAAAGTTGGTATTGTTTAGTTTAATTTTATCTAGCTTTTATTACTTGCAGTGTCCCTGATTGTTGCCACACCAGTCCCAGTGTCCCCAGACCAGTGTAAATCCGTACCAGTGTTCCTGATTTCTGCCATACTAGTTCCCAGTGTCAGCAGACCAGTGTAAGCCAGCAAGTGTTCCTAATCACCACCACACCAGTGCAGTTTTGCCTGTACTGACCCCTGGCCTGTTTATTGACTAAGTTTCTGCCTGCTGCCCAGACTGATCCTTTGCTTCTTTGCTGAATATGTCTCTGCTGCCTGAACTGACCCATCCTTGCATCCGAATAAATATGTTTCTGTGAGACACCAGTCCCAGCTATCCCCTACAGACAGCTGTATTCCTGTAACCACATGAACTCTTTTGTCCTTTTCTTCAACCTCTTGTACTTCCTGACCAGTAAAGATGGCATTCTTTTAGGGCAGGCATGTACCAGTAGGCTAGGCTTGCTTGGCTTATAGGAATAGGGGCTGCTATAAGTGACACTACATTAAGCCATATTCCCTGACTATTCCTACAGAAGCAACCATTACATACAGTACATTGGCTTTGATACAATTGGTTGATTTGTGTGATACACAAGATACAATATCTAGTACATAAGCAGTCCAAACAGTGAAAAAGTCTCACATATGTGGTATCCCCATACTCGGGAGGAGCCGCAGAATGTCTTTTGTGTTAACATTTTTTAAGTAGGACATGCTGTGTGTAAAAGAAAAAAAAATAAAAAAATAAAAGGGTAAAATGTAATTTTCTTCCCTTGTTTTCCAAAAACTTCTAGCAAACAAATGAACCATGCCACTAAAAAAATACATTGGGGTGTTTACTCTCCAATCTCCAAAATGTGGTGATTATGTGTGTGTTTTCACTGTCCTGGTGCTCCAGGGCCTCCAAATGTGTGATATGTATTCGGAAAATAAGACGCATCATTTATGCCCCTAGAAAGTGTCAAGGTCCTCTTTGGATTTTGGGCCTTTTTCTATGTGGTTAAGCTGTGAAAAAGTTTCACATATGTGGTATCACTGCACTCGGAAGAAGTAGCAGAATGTGTTTGGGGTGTAATTCTAAGTATACCAATGCCGCGTGTGAGAAATACCATAATAATAGGACAACTTTGTGAAAAAAAAAAAAAAAAAATTATTTCCTGCATTTCCAAAACCTCGTGGCAACAAATAACATTTTCAAAAGACTCATTATTTGATTCAGAAAATATCTTGGGGTGTTTTGCTTTCCAAAATTTTGTCATTTTGTGGGAGTTTCCACTGTACTGGTGCTCCGGGGCCTCCTAAAAAATGGTAGTCAGGAAATTAGACATGTACAGTAATTTATCCTTCAATGCCCAAAGGTTCTCCTTGGATTTTGGGCCCCTCTGTGCATCAAATGTTCGAGAAAGTCTCACACATGTGGTATCCACATTCTTGGGAGGAGTAAAAGATTGTGTTTTGCGGTGAAATTGTAACTATGCCTATGCCGCATTTGAGAAAAAAACATTTTATTTATTTTTCCAATAAAAGTTTTATTTAAAATAAGTGAACAACATACAGCGATGATCAACATTCATCAGATTCAAACGTAATACGCTTCTTGGTACATAAACATTTGAAGTTATTAACAAAGGTTTATAAAACTTAATACAAATGTTGGGGGGGGGGGGGGGTGGAAGAAATGCAAGAAGATATACAAAATCAATTTAGACAATCGTTTATCAGGTAAGGATACGACATCGCTCCGCACATGACAGTTTGGATCAAATATGTTTAAATCTGTATAGCCAATTTGTTTGAGGAGAGAGAGCCCCGCACAGCCCTGGTGTAGGAGGGGGATGTCTCTCCTCATATAAAAAGAAAGTTTTGAATCCACAAAGGACAGTGTGTAATCGCATGCATTTATATGTGGATTTATTGCGTAATGCGTTATGATTGTTAAAAGATCATCCCATCTATGAGTTCTGCGTATTGGTTTGTGGTTCAGAAGTGCAGCTAACATGAGCAGGTCTGGTAGAATTTGGCTGGTGTGTTCCTCTATTTCTGCTATAGTATTTGATTTTTTTTTTTTAAACTATTCACTTATCTAGGAAATGTGGTGTGAACCCCAGTGAATGGGAATAAACAACTTGGCAGCATTGATCATGGGTATGGTAAGAGTTTCACAGTATTCAGCAGCACGGAGCAGCCCCAATCCTCTTCTTTTGGGGTGCCCCCATGGAAAGCCTCATTCCATGGGGGCACCCATGCGGTTCTGGCTCCTGCGTCCATTGACACAGGCAGTGGGACTCTGCCCCGCCCCCTGCTCTCGTCTCACAGGATTTGATTGACAGCAGTGGGAACCTATGGCTTATGCTGCTATTAATCTGTCCAGTGAGGAGAGAGACAGCGGCTGGAGCAGATGCGCTCATGCACATAGCTGGATCAGATCGGGCTCAGGTAAGAATGAGGGGGAGATGAGGGGGGTGCTGTAACACAGAAGGTTTTTCACCTTAATGCATAGAATGTATTAGGGTGAAAAACCTTAAGGCCCCTTTCACACACGGTAGTCCGTTGGCGGACTCCAATCTTCTCAATTGATCCGCTGATCCCCCGCAGAGCAGGCAGATGGCAGCTGTGTCTCCGCGCTGTGTGCAGAGACAGAGCTGTCAGGTCCCCATTCTTCCCTATGAGGTAATCGGATGAGAACAGACCCTCTGTCCAGATTTGACAGATCGGATGTCAGAGGACATGTCTCTGCTGACATCCAATGCCCCATAGAGATGCATGGGGCATCCATTCAGATCCGCTTGAAAAACAGACAGGCGGATCTGAACGGTCCGCTTGTGTGAACGGGGCCTAAGACTTTTGTACAGTGTTGTATGTTTACCAATCCTTCAATGTGGTGGCTGCATTTGTTTTTTGTTTTTTTTCCTTTATTTTCAGCTGGTGATCTGGCAAGTTTTTTTTTTTTTTTTTTTTTTTTTATTTTACAGGCTTTACAAAAGTTGACCATTGTAAGCACCCCCGTCAGTGTTTAAATGGTTTGTCTCAACACTCTACCTGCCATTTTTGTTGAACAGCTTGGTCTGTTAAATGAAGTTGAAAAGTAACAGACTTACTGGCTAGATCACCAAGTAAAACTTAAAATGCAGCTCCCACATCTAAGAATGGGTAAGCTGCAATATATTACATTTTTGTTTTTGGGTTTAAAGCTGCTTTAACAGCCTTCAGTGCTAGATGGAAGCCACATATGTGAGAGATAACTGCTGGTTTGTCGGTTTCTCTTAAAGCCAGTTCTAATTGTTTCCGTTTACTGAGAAGACAAGTCCATTTTTTAAATTGTTATTAAGGTTGATCTTTGCGTAGGTTACTCTGGAAACGTTTTGGTTGCCTAGACACAGATTGTCCAGTGTTGTCCTTGGTAGAAACTTACATAAATCCTTCTGGATAGATATTGTTTGGTTAAAGGAATTAGGTGAAATAGGCTAGGTATTAACTTGGGTTGCTGAAATGATCAAAAGTAAATCTTGACACCACCCATTTGTTTGTAACTAGTTCCAGAGATTTTCTAAAGAACAAGTGTTTTTAAAGATCAATAACAAATAAAAAAAACATAATGCACACACATAGATAAGGAAAAATGTAATGTCTGCCATTTTTCGTGACCTTTTTCCTATGAGCATGCAGGCTTTCATAATTTGTAAAACAAAAATTCAGTGAAGCGCAAATAACCAATCAATATATGAAATGAGTCCATACAATATACTAAATCGTGGAGGAATCGATAACCGCTACAGTGGGAAGAAAGTTGTTCATTGTGAACAAACACAAGTGAAGAATGAGTGCAGCCGACCACCGCAGACAATAGCCTCTCGCCTCCTTGATAAGACCTAATGGGTCAGCAGGCACTTTCCCATATCATGGAGATATATCATTCATAGATAAAGCCTTGATTCAAACTGCCAATGGCACAGGATAGCAGATGCATGTAAATGAAAAAGCAAAACGATCTAGTGCTCTTAGCATAAAACCACTAGTTTATTTAAAAAGGTAATAAAGTCACTTACAAGTGGGGCACTTGTACCACGTGCATGTAGAAAGGCATCATAGTATACAAACAGTCAAACCATAAAGATGGCGCAGGTGAGATCATACGTAGCTCTTCCCCCCCCCCCCCCCGTACCTGTTGCATCCGTAGGGGGGGACTTCATCAGCGGGATCGGGGCTACGTAGACAACCCGCTCTTCAATAGGAATCACCTTAGCAACCACACGCTATCTGATCAGTCTCTTAGTGTGTGGGTGGCTCATCAGCGTGCCATATTCAGGAAACAATCCCATAATAGATGGCTGCACCGCGGCCATCATTAAAGGAGCCCTCCACCCTATATTAAGAGATCATAATGTATACTAAGTTTTATCTTTGCAAAGACACAGTAAAATTACTATAATAACTAAAATATAAACAATCTCATATAGAGCCTGCTAAAATGGTTACAACAATGGCCCATAATAATATAAAAGGGCACTCCACTGTTAATATATTAATATTAAAGGGGCACTCCACCTTCCAATACGCTATTGTATTGCTGTTAAAGTAGCAATTCCACCATCCATCATCCAGGTGTCATTGGAGAGGGAAAAAATAAAATAATGTAATAATACGTCACACCGCGGCCATCCTTTCACAAACTAAAATCATAAATATAAAAAAAAATCAACTATCAGAAAAAAAACAATTAAGATCGAAATCAACATTCGCGCCAGCAGGTGTCAAGACTATGGTTTCGTAAATCCAAAAATATTCCCTGCGGCTTAGATGTCGTACAAAATTACCACCCCTTCAGTACCTAGAAACCCTCTCTATGCCCCAAAACTTAAAGCGTAACTCCATTTTTGTTGAGAAAAAACATTCCCCTTTGGGTGATCTCTGTACATTTATAGGGATTTTAACAAACTTTGTTGCAGGTTCCTACCTTTTGGTATTCTGAAGAAATCCCTGTTTGTTCCTCTGTTTCCCTGTGCACAGTGTGTCAAATGGGAGTGGTTTCATAATTTATCAGCTGTGGCAGCTGCAGGGGTCTGAGGAAAGCTGCTGGGCCTGCATCCCTTTAGACGTGTTCCTATTGGGAGTATATCACCAAAAATCAAATTTTTGTTGCAGGGGATGCCAGAAGTCTGACTTGTATCTTAGGCAGACTTCTGGGAAAATTGGTGAGCCAATCACACAAGCAGGAAATGATGTTTCTGGGGTGTGGTCAGTGTACTTTCTGTGTACAGAACCGCTCCAGGTAGCCATATTGCATTGCATTTTCAGAAAATTACAACAGCTGCAGATTAAAAAGGAAAGGTCATTTTTAATAACTTTCAATTACAATCTGATTTGTCGCAATTGTATACGCTATATGTTTTTTCTTTATTTGCTAGTTACCCTTCAAGTCTATGCAATGGGCCAAGTATTCTATCTAGTTTGAGAATTGCCCAATGCTTGTTTACAATCTTCTCAAATTTCTTATGTTGAATACTATAATCAAGGCCAGTAAGATACTCATCAATATTCTCTTTTTGTCGATTTTGTGTCTCTCCTGTAATCCTACCCCTATCCAGGGACCTGATTCTCTCAATCCCATTAGCAATATTGGTTGATTCATACCCTTTCTGTTGGAATCTATTTGCTAATACCTGTGATCGGGACAGAAAATCATCCTCAGACAAACAATTCTGTCTGAGTCTGATAAACTGACCCCTGGGGATATTGCATAACCACATTTTGTGGTGGCAGCGGTTTAAAGGTATATATGCGTTTGTCAGTAGGTTTGAGATTTTTTTTCCTGAGTTTTAGATCGACCTTCCTCTTTTAAAGATACAGTGGGTACGGAAAGTATTCAGACCCCCTTAAATTTTTCACTCTTTGTTATATTGCAGCCATTTGCTAAAATCATTTAAGTTCATTCTTCTTCCTCATGAATGTACACATAGCACCCCATACTGACAGAAAAACACAGAATTGTTGACATTGTTGCAGATTTATTAAAAAAGAAAAACTGAAATATCACATGGTCCTAAGTATTCAGACCCTTTGCTCAGTATTTAGTAGAAGCCCCCTTTTGATCTAATACAGCCAGGAGTCTTTTTGGGAAAGATGCAACAAGTCTTTCACACCTGGATTTGGGGATCCTCTGCCATTCCTCCTTGCAGATCCTCTCCAGTTCTGTCAGGTTGGATGGTAAACGTTGGTGGACAGCCATTTTTAGGTCTCTCCAGAGATGCTCAATTGGGTTTAAGTCAGGGCTCTGGCTGGGCCATTCAAGAACAGTCACGGAGTTGTTGTGAAGCCACTCCTTCGTTATTTTAGCTGTGTGCTTAGGGTCATTGTCTTGTTGGAAGGTAAACCTTCGGCCCAGTCTGAGGTCCAAAGCACTCTGGAGAAGGTTTTTGTCCAGGATATCCCTGTACTTGGCCGCATTCATCTTTCCCTCGATTGCAACCAGTCGTCCTGTCCCTGCAGCTGAAAAACACCCCCACAGCATGATGCTGCCACCACCATGCTTCACTGTTGGGACTGTATTGGACAGGTGATGAGCAGTGCCTGGTTTTCTCCACACATACCGCTTAGAATTAAGGCCAAAAAGTTCTATTTTGGTCTCATCAGACCAGAGAATCTTATTTCTCACCATCTTGGAGTCCTTCAGGTGTTTTTTTAGCAAACTCCATGCGGGCTTTCATGTGTCTTACACTGAGGAGAGGCTTCCGTCGGGCCACTCTGCCATAAAGCCCCGACTGGTGGAGGGCTGCAGTGATGGTTGACTTTCTACAACTTTCTCCCATCTCCTGACTGCATCTCTGGAGCTCAGCCTCAGTGATCTTTGGGTTCTTCTTTACCTCTCTCACCAAGGCTCTTCTCCCCCGATAGCTCAGTTTGGCCGGATGGCCAGCTCTAGGAAGGGTTCTGGTCGTCCCAAACGTCTTCCATTTAAGGATTATGGAGGCCACTGTGCTCTTAGGAACCTTAAGTGCAGCAGAAATCTTTTTGTAACCTTGGCCAGATCTGTGCCTTGCCACAATTCTGTCTCTGAGCTCTTCAGGCAGTTCCTTTGACCTCATGATTCTCATTTGCTCTGACATGCATTGTGATCTGGAAGGTCTTATATGGACAGGTGTGTGGCTTTCCTAATCAAGTCCAATCAGTATAATCAAACACAGCTGGACTCAAATGAAGGTGTAGAACCATCTCAAGGATGATCAGAAGAAATGGAAAGCACCTGAGTTAAATATATGAGTGTCACAGCAAAGGGTCTGAATACTTAGGACCATGTGATATTTCAGTTTTTCTTTTTTAATAAATCTGCAACAATGTCAACAATTCTGTGTTTTTCTGTCAGTATGGGGTGCTATGTGTACATTCATGAGGAAGAAGAATGAACTTAAATGATTTTAGCAAATGGCTGCAATATAACAAAGAGTGAAAAATTTAAGGGGGTCTGAATACTTTCCGTACCCACTGTATCTTTAAAGCCCCGTACACACGTAGCGATTGTCGGCCGTAAATATTCGGCCGACGACCGATCGGCCGATTGTAGGCTTGTTAGTATGATGCTTCCGACAGCCGACAGCGCATTTTCGGCCGAACAGAATCGTGTGTGCAGGCATTAAAATTTTGTTGGCCAACACCAGAACGGCAGATTGTTCGCCAGTCAGTACAGAATTCGCCGACAAACAGCCGATTAGCAAGACTGGGAATGCTCAGAGAAGAAAAAACACATGGAAAGTTAACCATCACATGACATCACTTCTGCAGTCGGCTGTTGTTGGCCGACAAAATTCATGTGCAGTCTTTTGCAGTTTTCAGCCGACAGGACAGCACCGGACAAAAGACGGCCGATCGTTCGGCCGACATTCGGTATGTGTGTACGGGGCTTTACTCTAAAAAGGTTGTGTGATGCAAAAAGAGAATGGTGAGTATCATATGGTCCTTGATTATAGTATTCAGCAAAGGAAATTTGAGAAGATTGTGACCAAGCATTAGGCGATTCTCAAACAAGATAGAATACTTGGCCCATTACTTTGGAGGACACCTAGTCTTGAGTGTTCCTCATATAACCCAGCCCCACTCATTGAGTCCCCATTTTGTTGCTAGTGTCAGTATGTGTTTAGACAATATGTTATAATTCTCAGGAAACCTGGACTGTGTTTTGAATGTATTCAGTTAACCGTCTTTTCAAACTTGGCATTAAAATTCAACCACTTATGGCTCGTTTCCACTGAGCTTTCTGGTTCGGTTCGGTACGGTACGCTTTTTATGCCGTTTCCATTATGAATGGTACCCTAATTCCGAACCGTACTGTACCACTTTTTTGGTACCCTTTCGTTGGGGTACCAAGCACATTAGTACCGTACCAACAGGGTGGAGCTACACTCTGCAGAACTTTGATTGGTTGACAGAGAATCGTCTATCACAGCTTTCCTGCTACACCACGCCTATCATGAAAGGGTACTATTGACAGTGGAAACGCAAGGTGTACCGTTCCGAACCGTACCGTACCACTCAGTGGAAACGAGGCATTAGAGCTTAGTCTCAGGTTGGTGACCAGGTGTTACAACACACCACAGGTCGCAGATTATACCACTACTTCCACCTAGAACTCTAAAAAGGTACTCGGGCCCTTTTTCCCACCCTATTGCCACAGGGACTTACTACAGGATGGTCTGCCAAACCGAGTTACTGCACTGTCCTTCCTGGACACGTTTACCCCATATCTGAACCCTACTCCTACTACACCTTGACTCATAGCAATGGCAGAGACCAGATGAAAAGGAGCTACAACAAACCCTCAGGCAAACTTTCCCTCTGCAGATTGACAGCACAACACTCAACCCTTGCACCAGAACAGGATCTGATTTGAACACTGGTCTCTGCATCTGATTCTAGCTCTATTTCAGGCACATGACAGTTGCAGAAAAATCTGCCTTAATCAGATAAACTGCCTATGTAAATATTTCTTGGACCATTAACGTCTCTATGGTCAGATCCTGTTATGCTTCCCTTAGAAGAGACATAGACATAGAAGGGAATGAAGAGGACCTATACAACTGCTGTTAAAGGGTAACTCCACTTTTGTGAGAAAAATGGCAAATAAAAAAAATATATAAATATAGCATATACAATTGTGACTCAAGTCATATTGTAATTAAATGTTATTAAAAATTGCCTTTCCTTTTTTAATCTGCAGCTTTGTAATTTTCTGTAAAATGCAATAAATGCATGTAAAATTGCAATGCAATAAATGCATGTAAAATTGCAATGCAATAAATGCATGTAAAATGCAATGGAGGTGTTCTGTACATATGTGTACAGAACACCCTCCGGAAACCTAATTTCCTGCTTGTGTGATTGGCTCACTGATTTTCACAGAAGCCTGCACTAAGATACAAGTCAGATAAATAGGCATCCCCTGTAACAAAAATGTATTTTTTGGGAAGATACTCCCAATAGGAAATCACGTCTAAAGGGATGCAGACCCTGCAATTTTCCTCATTAGAGCCCTGCAGGTGCAGCAGCTGATTGATAATTTTGAAACCATTCACATTAGATACTTACCACATGAACACAATACACAGGAATTTCTTAAGAATAAGAAAAGGTAGGAATCGGCAACAAACTTTGTTAAAATCCTTGTAATGTACATAGATCACCCAGAGGGGAAATGTTTTCTCGTAACATAAGTGCAGTTAAGCCCTGTACACACGCACAGATTGTTGGCCGTAAATTGTCGGCCAACGTCCAATCGGCCGATTGTAGGCTTGTTAGTATGATGCTTCCGACAACCAACTGCGACTTTTCGGCCGGAAAAAATCTGATGTGCATGCTATAAAATTTTTGTTGGCCAACAACAGAACGGCCAATTGTTCGTGCAGTCAGTACAGATTTCGGCAGACAAAAATCAGAGGAGCAAGACTGGGCATGCTCAGAGAAGAAAAAACACAGGGAAAGTCAACCATCATATGACATCACTTCTGAAGTTGGTTTTTGTTGGCCAACAAAAGTCCAGTGCAAGTCTAGAGCACATTTCAACCAACAAACACTGGACAAAAGACGGCCGATCGGTCGGCCAACAATCTGTGCGTGTGTACAGGGCTTTACTCTCTAAAGCCTCAAGCAACATGCTTGCAAATGATAATATGCTCATTTCTGCTGTGCACAGAAGCCTCTGCATTGTCACACTTAGGCCTGTTGCAAACTCTCCTAGAAGCCTTTCCTTCTGGCAGCAGCATTTTGGCACCGAAAACGCCTGACGCTTATAAAACTGTGTAACAAGTTTAGGCGCATTTACAGGCGTCAAACCCTTGGGTGGTAATTTAATTGGTCAGAAAAAAATCATTTTAATTTGGACATTTAAATTAATTAATGCTTAAGCGTGCCTAGCCTTAACTTGCATTTAGGTACTTTTTTACCGGTGTCAAGCAATTTTTTTTCTTCCAAAACTCTATTGCTCTTGGATGCGCTGGCAGTTTTTTTTTTTTTTTTTCTTGCTCTAAAAGCTATTAAACGCTGGTAAGTCTATGTGTGCATGGACACATAGGCTAACTTTCAGAGGAGTTTAGAGGCAGGAAAAAAATGCCTGATGCCCCTAGAAGCAGCTGCAAAAACAAACAATGTATATGAGGCATTGCATGTCTCCCATCTCTTCATATCCTTTTGGGGTGCAAACAGACCAGCTAAATCTAAAAAGACATTTCCTGTTCATAATCAAATGGGCAATTTTTGACGATTTGGGTCAACTGAGATATGATTTATGCCCTTTCAGTCTTAAACTAGCATCTCAGTATACCAATTGAGGATGTGCCTTCTTTTAAAGATTCTACTTCCAGAAAGTTTAAGGCATTCTTGAGGGCTCTTTTTATTGTTGCAGTCCTAGCTCTGCAATCAGCTATTGCTGCAAATGCTGTCAGCCAAATTGAAGCTAACTGGACTAGGACAATGAACAGCCAACATGATCCTGTCATCCAGGATGGTTCTTTAACCAAGCAACTACAGCAATTTCCTTCACTCCTTGCTTTATTTGTTTTGAAGCCCTAGAACAATTTGACACAAATCTCTGGATTGGCTTGATTTCTATTAACAGATCTTCTAGTTTGAAGACTGATCAGCTGAAGCTACCTGCAAGAGAAACCTCACACGTATGCCCATTGACATCTGTTTGGTGAATCATTTGACAAATTCATAAAATATGTCACAACTCAATCCCATTCACGTTATCAAAATCCACCAGGTGTATTTGTCCTATCTTGGACCTAAATCCCCTGAACAAATATCTTTAAATTTCAATATTTCACATTGGAATCTGCAAGGTCCATAAATGCCTCACTGACACAAGGGGAAATGCTTAGAAGCAAAGAAACAAATCACCGCTCAAAGGGCTGACAGCTGGGCCAGTAGGATTCCCAAGTAAACTGTAGTAGTCCTGCAAGACTGAGTGCTCACCAAGGTCCGCAACCTAAGAAGTCCATATGCATGTAGAAAGTGGCACTTCCAGTCTCAGGAAAGTAGAAACTTGAGTTTTATTTCTTCAAATCAAAAAGTCCAACATCCACTTGTGCAAGACAAACAGGATAGCAGCAAACGCGTTTCACACCATGTGCTTATTCCAAAATTCCAAGGGGAAATGCTTGCCATCTGTAGAAAACCAGGACGCCTAGCTTTATAACCTAATTTATTCTCATTAGCACTTGCTTTGCAGTAGGAGACAATCCTCCTTCAGTTTGTTGTACTGCCCTTTGGCCTATCCTCTGCTCCCAGAGTATTCCGAGATACTTGCACCTCTTCTGACTTGTCTCAGAACTCAGGACATCCAGGTCACATGTTATCTAAATGACCTACTCCTGAAGGAATCTTTTCTCTCCCAGCTGTCTGCAAATGTCCACTATATTCTTATATAAACTATTCAAGTGCTTCATGCTTTGGGTAAGTGATCAACTTCCAAATATTTTCTCTACAGCCGTGGCCATAAGTTTTGAGAAGGCCACAAATATTTATTTTCACAAAGTTGCCTCAGTTTTTATGATGGCAATTTTCATATACTCCAGAATGTTATAAAGAGTGAACAGATGAATTGCAATTAAGTCTAACTTTGCCATGAAAATGAACTTATTCCCATAAAAAATATTTCCACTGCATTTATGAACACACTATTACTATTATGACACTCCTGATACACATTCAAATTCTGGTAGGATCGTAACCACTTTACCACCGGAGGATTTTCCTGCTAAAAGACCAGGGGTTTTTTTGCGCTTTTTTACTGCGTGACTTTAACGGACAATTGCGCGGTCGTGCGACGCTGTACCTAAACGAATTTCACGTCCTTTTTTCCCACAAATAGAGCTTTCTTTTGGTGGTATTTGATCACCTGTGCGATTTTTTTTTTTTTTTTTTTTTTTTTTTTTTTTTTTTTTTTTTTTTTTTTTTTGGATCACGCGCTATAAACAAAAAAAGAGCGTAATTTTTGCAAAAACAACAATATTTTTCACTTTTTTTTTTTATATGAAATTCCCCCCCCAAAAAAATGTAAAAATCAAAATTTTTTTAAAATTTTTCGGCCAATTTGTTTTACGCTACCTATGTTTGGTAAAAAAAATCGCAAAAAGCTTATTTTGATTGGTTTGCGCAAAAGTTATCGCGTTTACTAACAAAGGGAAAGATTTTTGTCATTTTTGGTGTTTTTTTTTTTTTTTTTAACGAGTAATGGCGGCGATCTGCGTTTTTTTTTTTTTTTTTTTTTTGCGACATTGCGGCATAACAGATCGGACCCTTGACTGACATTTTTGACACTTTTGGGGGTACCAGTGACATTACTGCAGTAATCAGTGCTATATATATGTACTGTTACTGCAAAAATGACACTGGCAGTGAAGGGGTTAACAGTATTGGACAGGGAGGGGTTAAGTGTGTCCTAGGGGCGTGATTCTAACTGTGCAGGGACAGGTCTACTAGTGTAAAAACAAAGATCAACAGTTCTACATAGTAGAACTGTCTGATCTTCACTTTTACACAGGGAGAACTGACAGGCGGCTTGTTTACATAAGCCGCTCTGTCTTTCTCCCGCTGTACCGGCGATCGTAGTGTGACCGGCGGACATCGGGTCCGCCAGTCACACTCCCGCACTCCTCCGTGAACGAGCCGAGGCGGGCGCGCGCCTCAGCGGGCGCGTGCCCGCCCGCTATTGGCTCTAGAAGGAGTGACAGGCGAGTGACGTAGACCTACGTCACTCTGCCTGGCCGGGGCCGACTGCCGCAGTAAATATACTGTGCGCAGTCGGCAACCGGTTAAGTGCTTTATATTCTTTCTTTGCAAGATCCCACCAATCATTATTTAAACCTCCCAAAGGTGCTGTTTTTTTCTTCACTTTGTGTCCTTCAATAAGAGAACGAAAGTTTAGTTTACGAGCAAATAGGTTGATATCTTTAACAAAAGTCAAATTTGTCAACATTATGTGTAGGACAAAAGTTGAGTCCATGTTGAAGGACATTGATTTCATCCCTAGAAAGAGGGGAACCTGATAATTTTATCACTTTGAGGGTGTTTTCTCCTCGTGTGCTATTGCTAGACTTTGTCCTTCCCTTGTTGAAGGGATGCTTTATAAATTTAGATTGCCTTGCGCAATTATTTTGTCTACAAAATCAGTAAGATGTGACCTTTTAGGGATATTACCACAAGCTGGGTTGTAATGTGTTAAAGTAGGTGTATTAGGAAGGGATAAGTCCCCTTTATTAAGAGAAGATCCACCTAAATGTTGAGTGAGAGGTACGAGCCTGTTTAGGTACATGCAACATATGTGATTCAGAATTACCACCACCAAGTGAAGAGGATGAGTGGATAGTGCCTTGGCATACAATCTAAATTTCTTTCTAGTGACAAAGCAGAATCTCTCCCCATCTCCCCCTATTACAGGAGATAAGCGATGATCCGGGCGACCACATCGCTGGATCCTGTGACGGGTGAGTGTGTGTTTATGAAAAATCAGCCGCTACACTTTTGTAGCTGCTGACTTTAAAAAAACATAGAAAAACTTGAGCTCCTCATTATGGTCAAATCTCACTCAAATGTCTCTGATCTCAATAACTGTTTTATGTGGTGGTCCTTTTATAAGCCATGACCTAAATTTCTAATGGTCGCTTTACCCTGTGGGTTAATTCAACAAGAAAAACCTTTTATTCTAAAACCTAAAAATTCCCGTGATCAACAAAATTATTATGCCTCTTGGTTTTGTGATTTATTATTATTTTTTTTTTTTTTAAAGTTGCCCTACTTTTTTTTCTTGTTTTGAGAGTTTTTTATTATATAAATGGGTGGATTATAGAGTAGGCCAGATGTTTATCACATTGTATAAACAGAAGAAGTTACATGTGCCCTCATGTTGGCGGTTCTGTTTAATGTTTCCTTATTAACAGCCTGAACAAAATCCTTAATCCATATATGATATTGCTAGTTAGAGCTTTGTGTTATGTTACATCATTCTTGGAAATCCATTAACCACTTGAAGACCAGCATGTAAAACCCCCTTCCTGCCTAGGCAATTTTTCAGCTTTTAGTGCTTTCACACTTTAAATGACAATTAATCATGCAGCACTGTACCCAAATGATTTTTATATCCTTTTTTTCTTAGAGGGGTTTTTTTTTTCTTTTTTTTTAATCGGTCTTTTCTATCTCCATGTATTTAATCACCACTGGGTTTTTTTTGGCTACATGAAGGAAAAAAGACTGAACAGTTTGGATAAAAAAAAAGTTTTTTTTTTTTTTTTTTAGTTTGTTATAAAACTTTGCAAATAAATCTTTCCTTATAAATTTAGGTTGAAATGTTTTTTGCTAATTTTGTTTGTAAAAAAATAAAATGAAAATATAGGTATATAATACAGTCTGTGTGAAAGTTATAGTCTATAAACTATGGTATATACTGTATATCTGTACATTAATCAGGCCTGATGGTCTAACTGCCTATATTATTTCTCATTGGGCCTAAAATGCCAGGACAGTACAAATACCCCCCAAATGACCCATTAATGGAAAGTAGACCGTCCAAAGTATTTGGAGGCATGGTGAATTTTTTGAAGTTGTAATTTTTTTGCCACAATTCTTTAGAAAATGATGAAAGCAAATACATTTTTTTTCTCAAAGCTGTTATTTTACCAAGTTTTCTCATACACAGCATAGGTATACTTGCAATTACACTGAAAAACGCATTTTGCTACTTTCCCTGAGTATGAGGAATGCCAAATATGTTAGTCTTTTTCACAGCCTTGACACATAGAGAGGCTTAAAATACAAGGAGCACCTTCATGCTTTCAAAGGGCATAAATTATGCATCTAATTTCCTGATGACCTTTCGCATTTTTTTGGAGGCCCTAGAGCACTAGGACAGTGGAAACACCCATAAAATGACCACATTTTTAAAGCAAATACCCCAAGATATTTTCACCTCAAAAGCAATGGCAAGTTTTTTGAAAATGCGAAAAAAAAAAAAGGATATGTGTTTTTTATTTTACAAAAAGTTGTAGATTGTACTAAAATACTTTTCACACTCAGTCGATCGCTGTGAGAGGAAATGGTGGTACAAAGGCTGCATCATATTGTATGATCACTGTGATTTAATTACAGGGATCACATGGTACTGTGCCAATAAAACAGAGGGCGCACATGAGCAATTCTTGCATTTCTCCCATACCAACAACATTTGTGGAGAATTTGTGATATTGTTGTCAGATGCACACAATGACCACTCTTTGTCATAAATTCCTGCAACTGCTTAAGAGTTGCTGTAGGCCTCTTGATAGCCCCTCTGTCCAGTTTCCTCCAGGCTCTTTCATCCAGTTTAGAACAACGTCCTGATCCGGGGAGGGTCTGTGTTGTACCAAATAGCTCCCATTTCTTTATAATAGACTTTCACTGTGTTTCTAGGCATTTATAAAGCCTTTGAATTTTTTTTTGTATCCATCTCCTGACCTGTGCCTGTCCTCAACTTTATCCTGGAGATCTCATGACAGTGCCTTACCACCCATAGTTGACTGTTTGTGTTAGTTGTGCTATCAGGGACTCAAATGCTCCAGGAAAGCTATTTTCATGCTGAGCTAATCAAAATAACCACAGCTGATCACAGATGATAGTCAAATGGCTTTGTGTGCTATTGAGAAGGTGATGAGCTACACCTGATTGAGTGTAGAAGTCATTTTTAGGAGGGAGTGATCCTTTTTTCAACTCAGTGGTTCTGTTTTTGATTTTTTTTTTTTTTCTGACATGTTGGCGTTACGTCTTCCACTTGGACGTTATAAGTTTACAGGGTAAATACAGCTGAGTAAAAGAAAACAGTTTTGTCTTAATTTCAGGCTGCAAAGCAACAAAATGTCATTATTGTAAAGAGGGGGGTGATTGTTTTGTATACCCACTGTATATACGCCCTCCCCCATCCAGGAAACCACTGCCCAGCCTTTTATTTGCAATGATCAGACATAAAAAATGATATTGAAATTAGACTATAGTTGTGGAAATATTTGTATACTATACAGTGGTTGTCACACTAGTTAAAATGTAGCACCTAATTGTCATCTAAGAATTTTGCATTGCCTCTTTCAGTTTTCATATAGCCAGGTACAAATTCGGGATTTGTTATCCAAAATATTCCTGAAACTATTCATAATTTGACGAGCTGTGAAAAAATAAGTTACCGGTAAATATTGTCTATTGGTTTTCATGCTAGGTTCCTAGCATTTCTGTATATTTTTTTTTTTTTTGACAAAAGAGTAAGTGGGGTACAGAAGAGAGGGGGTAAACACTGAGGGGAAAAGCGCATGTTATCCAGGGAATTTTAATGGCTCAAGAATAGTGTAAGAGACGAGAGCCACATTAACAGAGCAGATAGACCTGTTTCAGATATAGCTGCAACACCCACGCTAGTTTCTGTTTCAGAGTGAAATAAAAACTGTTGTGTGTTCTGCACATAATTAACTAAGAGATTGTGGCAGTTTTCAGTACAAAAATAACTTCTGTAGATCTTCGCCAGGTCAGATTTGGCATCTTGGGATATGAGCTGTCAGCGGCCAACTTGCGAATCTCTCTGAGCTCATGCCGCTTGCTTAAAGTGTAACTAAAGGCAAAACTTTTTTCAGTTTTGGATAAAGTGGAGATGGGTTAGAACGCTTGCCAGGTTTTTTTGTTGTCTGTACCCCCATTAAGGAGATTCACCCTCTCTATCTGTCCTGTTGGTCATTATCACTAAAAGTGAAAGAAAATCCTAAATTTTGGGTTGCCGCCAGAAAAGTAATAGAGGGGAAATCTTCCAATAGGGACACTTGTTCTGTTAACCTGGGGGGTCCCCAAGAAATTTTTTTAATTTGCAGGGATTTCCTCTCACTTCCTGTTTGGCTATGGGACAGGAAGTGAAGATAAATCTCCACTGATAATGTTACATATACTGTATATTTCTAACAATGCTCTACTGGACTTTTCTGGAAATCCCACAACCCAACCTCTATTTCATCCATCCCATGGATCCCATCCCTCTAGCCCTACTGCGAAACTAAACCTCAAAATATAAAACTCTGTTAATCAGTAGTCCTGTGGACTAATTTCACCACACCTCCCTTTTTTTTTTTTTCACTACTCCCTCACAGGGTATGGAAATATTTTAAATAACTGCTTGTCAGTCCCAATCCACTTGTCCTGATAAAAAAAAAAAAAATAAAAAAATAATTGTAACCAGAACCATATTTAACCACTTGCCTTCCAGAAGATTTACCCCCCCCCCCTTCATGATCAGACCATTTTTGGATACAGCACTGCCTTACCTTAAATGCTGTCCGTTTGTCTGTTTTTCATCCATCCGTCGACAGATGAAAAACGGACATCAATGCATCTCTATGGAAAAACGAATGTAATTGGATGATCATCTATTTACATCTGCATCCGTCGTCGTCCTTTTTTTTTTTTTTTAACTGATCAAAGCTCTATTTTTCTTCCATTTTAAAAAAAAATGGATTGGATGAAAAACGGATGTAAACTGACAAATGGTCAGTTTTTGCATTGGTAGTGAATGTAAAATAAACTGATGAAAAACGGATGAATACTTCATCCATTTTGACGTGACTGAACTGATGAAATAAATGGTCCGCATGTGTAAATGGGGCCTAACAGAATTGCGTGGCCATGTGACGATGTACCCAAATAAAATTTATGTCCTTTTTTCCCACAAATAGAACTTTCTTTTGGTGGTATTTGATCACCTGTACGGTTTTGATTTTTTGCGCTATAAGCCAAAAAAGGCAGACAATAAAAAAAATAAAAAAAAATCAATATTTTTTACGTTCTGCTATAAAAGATTTCCAATAAAAAAAATTTAAAATATAATTTCTTCATCAATTTAGGCCAATATGTATTCTGCTACAAATTTTTGGTAAAAAAATCCCAATAAGCGTATATTGATTGGTTTGCAAAAAGGTATAGCATCTACAAACTATGGGATATTTTTATTTTTTACTAGTAATGGCGCAATCAGTGACTTCTTGTGGGACTGTGATAGTGTGGCGGACAAATTTGACACTTCTTGGAGACCACATCCCTGCTCTCATCCCTGGTTTCCTCCAGACCTAGTAAATTGCAAACCATTTGAGTGGTGGTCCCACAGTGGCTATTGCAGAGTTATAGCGTTCACCACTTCCTAAAATCATTAAAACTGCATCCTTGGGCTGAGATGTATGATTGTAAAAACTTGCCCCTCTCATGGAAATGTACATTTTGTTATTTTCAACAGAAGGAAAAAATGAAATCCCTGTTGGGCATTGAACACATCTGCCCAAATCTGAGGTAATACTGCCAAATGCTCCTAAGCTTGACAATCTAAAACTAAATATTAGCCACCAAACTAGAATAAAACAAATCATGCCATTTCCTGAGGTGCAACAGAGTAAAATCAAATATGATTAAAGCTCCACACTGGGCAAAATCTAGCTTCCTACTAATCCGAACTCCCACTCGCCTCCAAACCATCCTGTGACATCTTTTTGGTGTCTGCCTTGTGAAACCAACAGGTGAATTGGTACCATTGTGTGTAGTGAACTTTTTTTACACTTTTGTTTTGCAATTCAAAGTTGTTTGTTTGCCAAACTTTAACATGTCTAAGAGCCGGGTCACACTATTGCGATGCGGGAAGGCTGCGAATTCGCAGCCTTTTCCCGCATCGCACACGCACCCCCGGCAGTTCACACTGCCATATGCGATCCGCTGGGGGTGTCAATGTAATCTTAACGACACCCCCAGTTTGATCGCATATCGCAGTGCGATCGTGCAGTTCGCACAGGATGGGATCGCACAAGTGTGAACCGCTGTGCGATCCGATCCTGATGCGGCTGCAAAAATGCCTCCTGTGCGTGTTTGCACCGGGTGCGATGCGAATTTAGCCATACAAACTGTATGGCTAAACTCGCACCGCACAGCTGATCGCATGTAATGTCGGAGCAGTGCGCTCCGACATTACATGCGAACCCGGCACTCGCATCAGTGTGAACCGGGTCTCAGACTTGATTCACACTAGCGCGACTTGTCAGGCGACTTGTCAGCCTGACAAGTCGCGGTCCATTGACTTCTACAGGACCGGTTCTAATAGGAGCGACACAAGTCGCTCTGACTTAGAAAAAGGGTCCTGTGCTACTTCGGAGTGACCTCGGAGCGACTTGCATTTACTTCCATTATGTGAAGTCCATGCAAGTCGCTCCGAAGTCGTGGTGCATGGGAATGCACAAGTCGCCCCCGAAGTAGTAAGGAGTCGTGCCGCCCCGTGTGAACTGAGCCTAAGGCTGGCCATACACTATACAATTTTCTTGTTCAACTTTCCTTTAGATTTACCAAAACCATGTAATATAGGGTCAAACCTACAAACTTTCAATTTGTATGCAATCAGGCAGGCCCTTGTACTACATAGTTTAAGGTAAATCTAAAGGAAATTGAATAAGAAAATTGTATAGTGTATGGCCAGCCTAACTGTCAAAGTCATTGTTGTATGCATGTTAAAAAAACCACAAAACTCTGACAACCATGTATTCCCATGGTTTCCCCTGTCTTATTTAGAGAAGGGGTGGGATTAAATAAGTTTGTACTTCTTCCCACTCCTTTTCGAATATGCAAACAAATTTATATTTTTTTTGTCTTTTGTAACTAGTTGTTTTTGTCTACTACTAAATGATTACTTATTTTACTTTTGTGCGGGTTTTTTTTTTTTTTTTTTTGTACATGTTCAAAATAAACTAAAACTGACTAAAAATTTGTTGTCCTAATCAAAACTGAAAATTAAAAAAACGTCTTTTTTTTTTTTTTCTCTTAAAGGATTAGACTAACCTAACTGGGATGGCGGCCATTGAGAATGGACAGGAAATGGCTGAACAACCAGTAAGTTTAATTTTGTTTTGGTTCTTTTCATTTTCAGTGACTAAGGTCTGACGTAACATGCAATGCAATGTTTTTATTAACCATTGCAAGGTTTCCATGCCATGTTTCTTATGTAGCAGATACCACCTACTTTGATATTATTTCAAGTAAATAAATGAATACTGTAAGAAATAAGATGCAGTTGTTTCAAGAAAAAGTTATTGTGAACATTTTCTGGTATTGGGTCAGTTGACAGCCAGTGTGCTTTGAAATGATTTGGAGACCTGTCTGATCTTTTCTTATATATGTTTCTTAGCAGATACTGTATTATTCCTGGCACATTTAAAGGAGTTGTAAAGTCAGAAGGTTTTTTTTTTTCTTAATGCATTAAGATAAAAAATCTTCTGGGTGGAGCAGTCTCCCCAGCACCCCCTAATACTTACCTGAGCCCTATCTCTTTCTAGTGATGTCCACGAGTCCCTCGGCCATCCGGGACTCTCCATTCTGATTTGGCTGAGACACAGCAGGGTCGCCAATGGCTCCCGCAGCTGTCAGTCAAAGTCAATTAGCCACTCAGGAGAGAGAGGGGGCGGGGCCGAACGGTAGCTCCGTGTCTGAATGGACACACGAAGCTGCAGCTCAACTTAGGTGCCCCCATAGCAAGCTGCTTGCTGTGGGGGAACTTGACAGGAAGGAGAAGCCAGGAGCAGCAATGAGGGACCCGAGAAGAGGAGAATCCAGGCTGCTTTGTGCAAAACCAACTACACAGAGGAGGTAAGTATAACATGTTTGTTATAAAAAAAAAAAAAAAAAACGGGAATCAATTTAATTATATTACACAGACACTGAACATTTGATGTTCCATTGTAGCATGTCATAAAGGTTTGGGAGCCAGTGCACTAGGGTGTGGATGCTGGTGGTAGAAAAGCCAGAAACCTTGCAAGAATGTGTGCAACTTGTAGTCCCAGAACATGATGTATTTTCTGAATGCAGAGGCCTTGCAGAATATAAAGATGATAGTTGTAGTTTTTTTTTTTTTTTTTTAATTTCACACTATACTTGTGCAACCTATATTTTCAGAAACAAAATACACTTGAATTAAATTTAGTTCACACACAAAAACTAAATCCCCATTTTTAATTTTTATTTATTTTTTTTTTTTTTTACAAAGTCAGAGATGAGGTGGTGTCAAGTAAGTAGATATCAAATTTGTCAAGCCTCAAAAATGCATGTGCGAAATGGCAAAAAATTATGGCACCCAAAATTATCAATTGGTGACACTTCATATGCCTTTAAAGCTCATCAATTTGGTGTTATCCGTAAATGAGGGACCTGGAATTCTTTCTCTCACTCTGGCTTGCACAGTTATACATAACCTGTGGAGCATTTGCATTGTTTGCATACGTATATGTGGGGGTGACAGGAAGGCTATCTTTCTCTTTCGTTCATCGACAGAGACAGCGCTCCATAAATCATAACTAGTGGGTTATAATGCCTCCTCCAGGAGTAAGACTAGGCAGAACAAAATACACCTGGCTACGTCCATGGGTCATCCCCAGCTGGTATATAACCCCCCTCTCTGCTCTAGGTAATCAGTTTTTAATCTGTCTAGTCAGGAGTAAGGATCTCGGCTAATGGCTGGGATCTCTGGTCCTAGCATTTTTCTCCTTCCTTGCATCTTTTTTGTTTTTTCTCTCGGGAGTTCTACATTCAACTGCCAGGCTGGGCGACGGGCTGGATAATCTAGATCCAGTGGTCCCCCCAGCCAGCGAGCTTGTGAAGACAGGAGCTACGCTCTAGTTCAGCCGTGACATAGCCTCACGAACAGAGGCTGGCCTGACCACAGCGATCCCTTGGCCTGACCGCGTCCCTACTTCGGTGGCGAGGAGTTCTGTCTGTCGTTTGTTTGGTGCTACCCTGTATAATATTAAGGGTATCAAGGGGGAAGAGTCCTCGGGAGGTTCCAAGCAACCTTGGTCTGGTAAGCCTAGAGCTAACTTCCCTGGACCAGCAGACAAGACTCCTTCAGCATGAAGGTCTGCCCGCACCCATTATTGGGGTGGGGGGACATCTTCGCTGGTTACCAGCCCCATGGACTTTGGTGAGCGGCAAGGAGATCCGCGAAATGTTTCTTTTGGGGGTACCCAGAAAGGGGGACTAGAGTCTCTTTGGGCGGATTTAATTCATGCAACGGTTCAGGTGATGTCTGAACTACCTAAGGTCCCCCATATCCCTGTGCTGGGAATTGATTCACCTAGGTCTGATTCTATTTCTGACCAAGGTGGTCCTTCCTCTGCACAGACTTCAGGGACCACAGCCCGTGATTTACCGGCATCATCCTGGTGGCTGTAAACGTCCCTTGGGGGGCTTCCTCTTTTAAGAGAAGACCAGTTGGCCCAAGGGCTTATCTGCCATCCTTCCTTATAGTCGCTGGTTTTAGTGTCTTTGCTTTTGAAAGCCAGGTACTGAGGGCTAGAGGTCTGTGTGGGTCAGTGATCCCTATTATGGTGATGGCAAGGAAATCATCTTCCAGCAAAATATACCATCGTACGTGGAAAGCTTACATTTCTTGGTGTGAGTTGATTGGCCCTCATCCTCAATCCTTTTCTGTGGCTCGGACCTTAACCTTTCTTCAACAGGGCGTTGATCAGAAGTTGGCCTTGAGTACCATCAAGGGCCAGGTGTCTGCCTTGGCAATCTTCTTTCAGCGACCCCCTAGCCATGCACTCTTTAGTTCGTACCTTCATTTAGGGGGTTTGACATGTGGCTCCATCTTTATTGTCTGTTTTGCCCCCATGGGATTTAAATTTAGTGTTTTCGGTTCTCCAGAAACCACCATTTAAGAATATTTGGGATATTCCCTTGCCTACATTATCCCAGAAGGTGACATTCTTTGTGGCTATTACCTCGGCCTGCAGGGTATCCGAATTGGTGGCATTATCCTGTCGCAGTCCCTATTTGAGTTGTCCATAGGGATAAAGTCTTCGTCCCTGTCCATCATTCCTGCCCGAAGTTGTGTCTAACTTCCATTGGAATGAGGAGATTGTGTTGTCTTCCTTGTGTCCCATGCCGGCTCATCCCAAGGAATTTGCTTTGCATACCTTGGATGTGGCTCGTGCTATTCGGGTGTATCTGGCAGCTACTGAATTTTTTTGGAGGTCTGAATCACTTTTTGTGGTTTTGGGCGGACCAAGAAAAGGGCTGGCCACTTCTTCGCTACCATCTCCAGATGGATCAGACAGACAGTGACTCAGACCTATTCCATTAAAGGTCAGGTTCCAGCTTTCCCTGTTCATGGCGCATTCTACTCAGGCGCTAAGTGCTTCTTGGGCCTTCCGTCATCAGGTTTTTATATTGCAAGTTGGCCACTTGGTCGTCTGTGCATAACTTTACAAAATTCTATAAGGTAGATACTTTGGCACCTGCGGATGCTTCTTTTTGTCGCAAAGATTTACAGGCTGCCATTTAAGAGGGGCTGTTCCCTCTTGAGGGTTGTTTTTTCTTTAGGCCCCTTTCACACATAGTTCATCAGTTCAGTCACGTCAAAATGTATCCGTTTTTCATCCGTTTTTTTTTTTTCACATCCACTAGCAATGCAAAAACAGATGAAAAACGGACCATTTGTCCGTTTACGTCCGTTTTACGTCCGATCCGTTTTTTTGACTGATGAAAAATAGGACATTCATCCGTTCAAAAAAACGGACATTGACGGAAGCGGATGAAAACGGATGTTAATGGATGATCATCCGCTGTCATCCGTTTTTACATAGAGATGCATTGATGTCCGTTTTTCAACCATCAACAGATGAATGAAAAATGAACAAATGGACCTATGTGTGAAAGGGGCCTTAAACTTTTATTTTTCAGACGGGTCTCCTGTGACTCAGTTAAGGCTCTTGTGTCCTGGTTATGGGCTCTTATGTTTGGCCTTGGCTTTTTCCCCCCACCCCTCATTTTTCCTTTTGGCACTGCTTTTGGACGTCCCAAGTAGTTATGATTTATGGACCGCTGTGTCCGTCGATTAACGAAAGAGAAAATGTGAGTTTTGTACTTAGTATAAAATCCATTTCCAGAGTTTGACTGACACAACACCTACCCCTCTATGGAGTTCTGATACTTCTAATGCTGCTTTCTACTAAACAGATTACCCAGAGCGCTTGCTGGCTGGGCTGGGGGAACCACTGGAGCTAGATCATCCAGCCCATCGCACAGCCCGGCAGTTGAATGTAGATCTCCCGAGAGAAAAAACAAAAAAGATGTAAGGAAGGAGAAAAATGCTAGGACCAGAAATCCCAGCCAGGTCCTTACTCCTGACTGACTGATTACCTAGAGCAGAGAGGGTGTCTATGTACCAACTGGGGATGACCCATGGGCAAAGCCAGGTGTATGTTGTTCTGCCTAGTCCTACTGCTGGAGGAGACAATATAACCCACTAGTTATGATTTATGGCGCGCTGTGTCCATTGATGAATTCAGACAAATGGATTTTACGGTAAGTACAAAAATCCCATCCCCCTCCCCCAATGTTTTATATTTTAAGTACAAAACTTTTTTTTTGTTTGGCACTCATTTGTAACAAGGTAGCTAATGAGCCCCCTATGCGATAGCATTGAGCAGGTGACCGGTATGTTTTGCGACATCAAGCAACTCTTACCAGGCCTATTTCTGACACTTGTTGTTTACAAGTTAAAATCCGTATTTTTTGCTACAAAATTACATAAAACCCCCAAACATATATACATTTTTTAGCAGGGACCCTAGAGGAAAAAATGGAGATCGTTACAGTACTTTGCCACACCGTATTTGGGCAGTGGTCTTACAAACGCAAAAAAAAAAATGTGTAGCGCTAAAAACTGAGTAAATGTCCGACAACATAAAAAGTCCAATTGAACCAGCAATAAGGTGCATGGAATAATAAGAAAAATCCAATCATGAAAGATGGTGGCAAATGATGTGACCAAGTTGTGCAGCAAATCCCTCCACCAATAACGGTATAAATAAGATTGCGCTCACCAAATGGAAAGGACCCCAAATACCTTATGGCAAACAGGTCAAAACAGGCTTGAAGGAAATATTGTAGTGTCTCCACAGGATTCACCGTCCGCGATGAGCAACGTGCCAATCACTGATGACGAGGATCAGACGGAGACTCCACTTCCCCAAGAGATGGTACATCAAAAAGACAAAAGGAGGAGCACATAGCATAATATTGCTCAAAATAAATGTGAAAAACTCATAGTGCAACTAATCCCTACACCAGTGAAGGTATAAAAAAGATTGCGCTCACCGAATGAATAGGACTCCAAATGCCATATAGCATAGGAATCAAACCAAGCTTGAAAGAAGTGATGGAGTGTCCCCACAAGATTCACCGACCACGTTGGACAGCGTGTAGATCCCCAATAGATGAGAGCAATCACGAAATCCACTTCCACAATGGGGGGTGTATCAAAAAAGAAAAATGGGGGACATATAGCGTAATATTGCTAAAACAATTTATTTCTAAAAACGGCTGATACACTTACAAACATCCATGACAGAAAAGCGTGTAGAGTATATAAAACAGCTGTGCTGACTGAGTCCTCTTAACATGTTTCGGCATACGTGCCTTTTTCAAAAGATATGTGTCAGCAGATAGGTTATATATATAGAAGTGTTTCTATCACCTGGTTACAAATGAGCTAGGCAGGAAGTGAGCCGTGGACCGCCCAGAGCCGGAAATGAGACCGGCTTGTGTTCCAAGCCTCAATTTGAAATACCGCCAAATAAATACAGAGCATCACTTCCTGAAACCACACAGGAAGTGATGTCGATGATCATGGGGACATCTTTCCGCCCCTTTGTTTACTTCTCGCATCCAGTATGCAGAAAACACTGTCGTAATGGACTAAGTGTGTTTCCAGAGAAGCTATATGTTCTAATTAAAAAACAGGGCTAAATGTGATTAAATAAAACGGTCCAGGGCTCATTTCTTACAAATTATTAATAGTGGATAATAGTGTATCATATGTAAAAACTATACAAAACACGCCAAAAACTCATAATGTATTTCTTAAAATCCAAATTAAAACACAAAGACCTAAATTAGAATAACCTCAATATATGGTGTGCAGGTAGCTTACAAATCTAGGTAAAATCATAAAATGCAAAAACCATATATGCTCAAAGAAGGTTATTACATATTATACACATGGCCTGCGAATCAGTACACAAAATGCAGAAAACCAAAAAACACCAAAAAATAAAAATTGATGAATAAAAGCGAGAAAGGAGGAAGGGAACTGAACAAGTGGGATATAGAAAATGAGGGACAATAAACGCTATGCTGTATTAATGAACGCGTTAATGTCCCACTCTATATTCAACCCAAAAGGATGGTAAGATTTCAAGGTGTAAATCCAGTACGTCTCTCTCCTAGAAACACCCCGAATTTTAGAGCCACCCCTCCAGGGAGCTACGTACTGGTCTATAACCTGAAAGAGAGTACCAGTGGGATCTTTATGGTGGAATGTAAGGTAATGTTTGGATACATTGTGCTTGTCTTTACCTGTAATAATACTGGTGATGTGCTCATTAACACGTACGTTAAAAGATCTGATGGTACGCCCAACATATTGCTTTTTGCAAGGGCACGTAATCAGATGTACTACATAAGTAGTTACGCACGTGGCAAAGAATTTAATTTGATATAAACTACCCGTGACTGTTGATTGGAAGGACAAAAATTTTCTTCTCTTGTCACAGTTGAATTCACACACCCTGCACCTTCTACAGGGGTAAAACCCAATGAGATCTGCAAAGAATTTCTTAGGTTTTATTGGTTCATCAGGTATGTTAGGGGCTAACTGTCCTCTCAAGGCAGGAGCGCCTCTGAAAGTGACTAGTGGCCGAGCAGGTAAGACAGAATTCAAAATAGGATCATTCCTAAGTACATCCCAATGTTTGGAAAAGATTTTCTTTATTGAACTATGTTGAATTGAAAAATTCGTGAAAAAGGACCATTTGGCAAAGTTGGATTGATCACGGGTCTGTGGTTGTCTGGACCCCGATAGTAGCTGCGCTCTATCAATCTGAGCAACCTCCATTATAGTGGAATCAAGGGTGTCAGAGTTGTATCCCTTCACCATAAACCTGCTTTTTAATAACTGGGCTTGTTGGAGAAATTCATGATCTTGAGTACAATTTCTTTTGAGTCTAATGAATTGACTCTTGGGTATACCGCCCAGCCAGGCCTTATGGTGACAGCTGTTGACCGGTAGATATGAATTACGGTCGGTATCCTTAAAGAGAGTGCTGGTGATAAATGAATTATCAACCAGTGAAATATTTTAAATCTAAAAAATGAATATTGCTGGAACTATATTCAAATGATAGATGGATACCTCTTGTGTTGCTATTCAGAAATGACATAAACGACTCTAGAGAAGGTGCATCACCCTTCCATAAGAGGAGGATGACGTCTATATAACGCATCCACAGCACCAACTCAGGTGCGTCACACGGATAGATGACATCCTCTTCCCATTTGGCCATAAAAAGGTTGGCCAAGCTGGGGGCGAACTTCGCCCCCATGGCCACACCCCTTTGTTGTAAATAAAACTGGTGGTTGAACCAGAAGTAATTACGGCCTGTAGCGAACATCAAAAGATCCAAAATGAAATCTCGGTGTGAAGGGGAGATGGAATCGTCTGTTTTCAAAAAATGATCAACAGCCTCTAGACCAGGGTTGTGTGGGATACAGGTATATAGAGAGGTGACGTCTGCCGTCACCATAAGATGCTCACCCTCCAACCTTAAATCTTTTAGTTTGTTAATAACGTCCCCGGTATCTTTAACAAAAGAAGGGGTTTGGGTAACTAGCGGCTGTAAATAAAAATCAATATATTTGCCAATCCGTGATGTGATGGAATTGATACCGCTCACGATTGGACGGCCTGGGGGATGAACAGAATTTTTGTGTACTTTAGGTAAATAGTACATTACAGGGATACGGGGAGCGGTAGGGATCAAAAAAGACTTTTCTTTCTTATTGAGTAAATTCTTCTCGTAGCCCTTTTCTACCAATTTTACTAACTCACTCTTAAAGGAGATGGTAGGATTATTTTGTATTTTTATATACGTGTCTTGATCACTCAAGATTCTATTCATCTCACTATAATAGTCCTGTTTGTCAAGGACGACGATTCCACCACCCTTATCAGCAGGACGTATTATGAGTTCTTTCTGTTCACACAGAGATTTTAAACCTTTGCTCAATTGTGGTTGTACGAAGGGTTTTTTTACAGGTAAATTTGCCAGGTCCTTGAACACTAAATCTCGAAAAACCGCCACTGATGGAGCAACCGGGCCAGGGGGGTTAAACAGAGATGGATTAGATAATCCTGAGTGTTTAGTGAGAGAAATGTACTCACGAGGTGCCTCCGTTCTAGGATTAGAAAGGATGTACCTCTGTACATTTATCTTACGTACGTATTTGTGAATATCAATAAATGTATTAAATTTATTGATAGGCTTTGGTGGGGCAAATTTCAATCCTCTATCCAAGGTGAACAGCTCATCCGAGTTAAGTTCAACCTTGCTGAGGTTTATTATTATTATAATTATTATTATAATCCGATAGATCTCTAGCATACTTTTTTTGTTTTTTGATTTTTTGTTCCCTTTCCTCCTTTTCTAAGTACTTTTGTAGGTTCTCAGATAAGGTCTTATATTCAGCTGAGGTGTTAAAGGGGGATAATTTCTCCTTTAACTCCTTGATCTCTTTATTTCAAGAGACAGGTTTCGCACGTTTAATGTCAACTAGATGTTGGATTAACTTTAAACCAGCATTATTAAAATATTCGCACCAAGCCTCTAAGGCAGTGTCACCTGATTGGGGAGATAACCTCCCATCTGAGGCTTCTTGGAACCATTGATTTTGAAATATAATGTTCCAAAAAAGCAATGTCCCACTCAGAATGTAATTCTGAAACCATCAGATTTTTGAGTCTTAAAAAAAGACCACCGACTTCGGTATCGGATTTAGTGGAGATAAACACTCCATCAACGGTGAGTGATCTATTTGCTCTATATTCAAACACATCCATTACTGGTGTGTTTAGAAATAAGAGATAAAAAACTGTAAATAACTTATGACGTGAATGAACACGTATATAGTGGAGAAAGCAGCAATATATCAAGTCAAAAGTGAAACAACAGTGTAATCCAAAAATTATATTGCGCTATCTTAAAATGTGAGAATGAGCAGCTAACACCAATCACTAGACAAAAAAGTGATGAAAAATACAAAAAAAGAAAAATGTGTAGCGCTAAAAACTGAGTAAATGTCCGACAACATAAAAAGTCCAATTGAACCAGCAATAAGGTGCATGGAATAATGATAAGAAAAATCCAATCATGAAAGATGGTGGCAAATGATGTGACCAAGTTGTGCAGCAAATCCCTCCACCAATAACGGTATAAATAAGATTGCGCTCACCAAATGGAAAGGACCCCAAATACCTTATGGCAAAGAGGTCAAAACAGGCTTGAAGGAAATATTGTAGTGTCTCCACAGGATTCACCGTCCGCGATGAGCAACGTGCCAATCACTGATGACGAGGATCAGACGGAGACGCAATTTCTTTTGGAAAAAAATATACTTTTTAAATAAAAAAAAATAATAAAGCAGTAAAATTAGCCCAATTTGTTTCTTTAATGTAAAGATGTTACGCCAAGTAAATTGATACCTAACATGTCATGCTTCAAAATTGTGCACGCTAGGGAATGGTGACAAACTTTGGTACTTAAAAAATCTCCTTTGGCGACACTTTAAAAATTTCTACAGGTTACCGGTTTTAAGTGACAGAGGAGGTCTAGTAGTAGAATAATTGCTCTCACTCTTAATGATCGCAGCGATACCTCGCATGTTTGGTTTGAACACGGGTTACATATGTGGGCACGACTTGCATATGCGTTCGCTTCTGCGCGCAAGATCTGAGGGCGTTTTTTACATTTTTTTTTTTCCCCCCCTATTTATTTTACTTTTTATTTTCTATTTTTACATTGTCCCTTTTTTACAATTTTTTTTTTTTTTTTGATCTTTTATTCCCATTTATAAGTAATGTAAACATCCTTTGTAATCCTTTTTAATGTGAGATCTGGGGTCAAAAAGACCTCAGATATCACATCTACACTTAAAAGCAATAAAAAATAAAATAAAGTAATTTTGCACTTTAAGGCCGTTGGCTTGACATCGCTCCCGTCCTCACTCGACTTCCTGCCCATCAAGCCAGTGGATCGGATCAATTTCCCCACTACCGACGGCTCCGGAAAGCGGCGAGAAGGGGGTGGGGTTGGGCCCTCCCGCCGCCCATAAAAGTGATCCTGTGGTGAATCTGCTGCTGGGACCACTTTTATGTGAAAGAGGACCGCCGGTCGTGTAAGAAAATACCAGGGTTGTGGCAGCTAATTGCTGCCACAACTCCAGTATTAAACGTCAAAATAGCAATGTAAATACACGGTGGGCGGTCAGGAAGTAGTTAATGTCTCCCTTTTGATCTGTTTAGGCAGATCAAGAACAGGACTGTACTTGATTCACAGTGTGCCTGGCTTTTCAGCCAGGATTTTGACAGCTCTGAAACTGAAAATGCTCAGAGCTGAGTGTTTCTGGGTTCACCTGCAGTAGTGGAGATCAGGGAACAAATGTTCCCGGCTCTCCTCCTGCTTGTCATCCTGACTGTATGTTTTGGTCCTGGGAGAAGCAATAGAGCCAGGGAACCACAGTGCAGGGCGGTCTGACTATTTGGCTACACCTCCAAGTCTTGTAAAAGTGATTGTGCACCTTTAGGGCTCTTTCACACACTCCGTCCGTTGGACGGAGTCTGTTTTTCTCAGCGGGGGATCGAGCCGCCGATCCCCCGCTGAGCAGCAGGAGGACAGCTGTGTCTCCGCGCTGTGTGCGGAGACACAGCTGACAGTTCCCCATGCATCTCTATGGGGGAAATCGGATGTCAACGGACCGTCAGTCCGTTCTCACCCGATCCCATCTGATCCGATCCGCTGGACGGATGGAAAATAGGGTTTCCATCCGTCCAGATTTGACGGATCGGATCGGGTCGGATGTCAGCGGACATGTCTCCGCTGACATCTGATGCCCCATAGGAACGCATGGGGGGACCGTTCAGATCCGCCAAAAAAACGGACAGGCGGATCTGAACGGTCCGCCTGTGTGAAAGGGGCATTACAGATCACTTTTATTTAAAAGCCTGAGCCTGTTGCTTAAAGCTGAATCAAGCTCGTGGCTGCTACTGCAGCTGTGAGCTTGTTTTTAACCTCTTCAGGCTTTAGATGTACTAGACATGACGAGCTGGGAGATGATTGGGAAAAAGTGATCTTGTACACTCAGGTTATGAATATACCGCTAATTTATTTAGTCACTGTTCATCCTAGTTATTAAGCATGTTTGCCTTAGTTTGCTGTACATCAGGGTTTCCTATTCTGAGCAAGCTTCTTTGTGTTCATAGTGCTGGGACACATTGCAACCTTTCCTTGGTGCTTGCCCACGACACACCTTTCCTTGGTGCTTGCCCACCACACACATTTGCCACATCCTGGGTATGCAGATGAGTATTTAAAGCGGAGTTCCGGGCACAAAAAAGATTTTTTTTTTTGTGCCCCTCCGCTAGGTATGCCGCACCTGAAAAGGAATTGGATAGTTATTTTTTTTTTTTTTTGTTTACTCACCTTTTTATTGACGATCGTAAATACTCACCTATGACAGCTTCCTCCTCCAGCGCCGCGGCTCACCCCGTCACTTCCTGCCTCGCGATGATTCCTGGGAGCTAAACGTCATAGCTCCCAGGAATCAATGCGCCGCACCGGCCCCACTCGTCATTTCCGGGCGACGCCGCATTCCCCTGCTAAACAGCTTCTGGGCATGCCCAGAAGCTGTTTTGGAATGCGGCGCCGCGCCGGAAGTGACGAGAGGGGCCGGTGCAGTGCATTCTGGGACACGAAGACGCGGAAGAAGAAAGAGAGGACCGCGCCGGCTTCAGCTGCCCACAACCGAGATGGAAACGCTGTGGAAGAAAATTTCTAAGTAAGTATTTCTTCTAAAAGGTAAGTGCGAACCGGGACAGATCAGAGGCTAGCCATTGTGGAATGTGCTAGCCCTGACTGTCCCGGGGGTATGTTCAACAAAAAAACGTTTCTCTGCCCGGAACTCCGCTTTAACGCTTGAAACCCTATGTGCAGTCAAGGTGGTACTGTCATGGAAGCTGAACAAAGAAAACTAGAATTTCGCTTGTTCCTTTGCGCGGAAGCCCACATGACTGCACTTCAATATTTCCCTCTTTGCATTAGCTTTTTTTTTTTTTTAAATAAATGTATTTCCTGCACAAGAACAATCGTTTTATAATGCTGATTTCCAATGAAGATTTACAGAAAAGGAATTAGTGGGGATTATAACTTTTTTTTTTTTTTTTTTTTTTTTTTTATCCTAAACATTTTTTTGTTTTTATGTTCGCCACAAATATGTGATATTTATGATACCTTATATCTAATATTGACATTAATGTAATTGTGGTTTGCAAATATACATCTTAGTATATGTAATTATGATTGAATATATTCACATTCTAGAACCTGTAGCATCCGGTACACTGTAAATAGTAAGGCAGTAAATTAATGTTTTATATTCATTCTGTAGGTACCTTGTTTTTTGAGAGCCTGCAGTCACTTACCAACATGCGCAGTTAATTAAAACAATGAAATCACATGTGTTTTTTTTTTTTTTTAATCTTTGTACATAAATCCTTAAACCAATTAATCCGTGAGTGTATCAGTTGACCCTAAACATGTGCAATTTAAGGATATTACAGCAGAGTTTGAAATCTGATGATGGTAACCATATCTTTCTTCTGAGATAAATGTAAATGTCCTCGTGTCCTATGGCAAAACAGCGTATCAGAGTAAAAATGTTAGTAATCTTCAAAATGAAATCACATTTTTAAAATGTGGCCTCATGTTGCAGGCCTCATCTTTATTCTTGTATGAATCTGCTCTTTTTTAGGTTAAAAAGATTTTGGGCTCTTTCACACGGACGTTCCGTATGTCCGTAAATCACCCCATCCGTTTGCGGATGATTTACGGACATAATGAATGTCAATGGGATTTCGTCCTTTCAGTTCTGTTCCGTTTTTTGGAACGGAACAACAGAACCCTATTTTTGTTCCGTTTAAAACGGAACGGATGCAAAATCGGATGTCAGCTGTGTCATCCGCTGACATCAGCAATGCCCATAGACATACATTATGTCCGTATATCATCCGCAAACGGATGGGATGATATGCGGACATACGGAGCAGATGACACAAGTGTCATCCGTGTCCGTGCAAAAAAAAAAAAACCCCCGGAGCGGAAGAAAAAAACTGAGCGGCCATGTGAAAGAGGCCTTTGTGCCAAAAGAAGGTGCCTCAGAAATATATCAAAATGAAATGCCTAACTTTAGCCCAAACATTTTGACAATAACAGTAGAACCTCCAACAGATTTTTATTGCGGTCTCTAACTCCTGTGTGGTTACTGGGGAATGGGGGTAAATAAATATCTCCAATGAGGACACAAATCACAATTCACACCAGAAAGGGGTTATAAACCTATCCTCCCTGTAAAACATTTTGGCTGCAGTTTGGCCGTAAAAATGTCAAAATTTATACCATACCCCCTTGCATACACACAATTCACGCATGTACATAAAGCTGCTACAATATTGTGAATTTAAGCTGGCAATACATTGTACAATTACAGGCCGATTCCTGAACCAGTTGGACTGGTTGTTAAGATACAAAAGCGGCAGTGAGAAATTAGTTGGCTGTGTAGCATAGATGGGGGAATCTGTTAAAGAATTTTTGTTTAGCGTGCTGGTGAATGAAATAAAATCTATATGCATATGACCAGTTTGTCTGTTTTTTGCTTGAGAAGTCAACTTTTAGGCAAATTAGAAGCCCTTATTTGCCAGAACAATTGGGGCAGCCTTACAGCTGAAGCTGGCCCACACTTCCCTTTTTGTATTTTGAACTGGAGTGTTTGTTTGCTGTCCTCTGGTGTATTAACATGTACTGGCTATACACAGGTATTTTTTCTTTTTTTCTTTTTGTTCAGCCAAAGCAGAAGATCAGGGAAATTTGACCTCTGAGCACATGTCGCATGTCACAAGCAGTTAGGATGGTGATGCATCTTCTATTATATTCTATGGGCTGAAATCGCACCCAAGTGAGCCAAAGTAGTGCAGTAACCTTTTCAAAAGTCAGAGCGCAACAAGTCGGATCAGTTAAGAAGCCTGTCATAGGGCAACATTGATTCTGAAATGTCATGCGACATGGTCTCTCAAAGTCGGAGCGCATGTCGTACCAGTGTGAATCGGGCATTAGTGTGAATTGTCATCGAAAGATTATTTGAAAAGAATAGACAGTTTCTGTCACATCTCACTTACATACCAATAAAGTACTAGTACAGTGTAGTCAATTTTTTGGATCTTTTAGACTACTCTTCACAGCCATTTTTTTTTTCTTTTGTATGTTGCAAAAAAAACAGTTTATTAGCCAATGTGTGATGTTACTATGTTGGAACATGTGTCAAGAGAAAAGCATATTCTCTGCTACTTGGTGCATGGGTTTACTCCAGGAGTGTGACTGAAAGTAGCACTTAAGTGTATGAAACAAAAATGTTTACATGCTTACTGTTGCTGTACGCACTGTATACAGTAGGTATATATATATATATATATATATATATAATGTGTGTGTGTGTGTATATGTGTATGTATATATATATATGTATGTATATATATATATATATATATATATATATATATATATATATATATATATATATATATATAATATACACACAAATGGTCTTCATGGATAATGCTGGAGATTAGCTACAGTGCCATGGGCTGTAAACTTCTTGACAATGGAGATGGACTTGTAACCTTGAGATTGTCCATGCTTTTCCACTATTTTTGTACTCAAATGCTCAGACAATTCTTTGCTGCTTTTTCTGTTCTCCATGCTCTGTTTGGCACACAGACACACAACATAAAGGTTGAGTCAATTTTTCACCATTTTAACCACTTAAGCCCCGGAAGATTTTACCCCCATTCCGACCAGGGGGTATTTTGCGATTCGGCACTGCGTGAATTTAACGCACAATTGCGCGGTCGTGCGACGCTGTACCTAAACGAATTTGACGTCCTTTTTTTCCCACAAACAGAGCTTTCTTTTGGTGGTATTTGATCACCTGTGCGATTTTTTGATCACGCGCTATAAACAAAAAAAGAGCGTCAATTTTGCAAAAATAGCAATATTTTTCACATTTTTTTATATGAAATTCCCCCCAAAAAAAATGTAAAAATCAAAATTTTTAAAAATTTTCGGCCAATTTATTTTATGCTACCTATGTTTGGTAAAAAAAAATCGCAAAAAGCGTATTTTGATTGGTTTGCGCAAAAGTTATCGCGTTTACTAACAAAGGGAAAGATTTTTGTCATTTTTGTTGTTTTTTTTTTTAACGCGTAATGGCGGCGATCTGCGATTTTTTTTTTTGCGGTACTGCGACATTGCGGCGGACAGATCGGACCCTTGACTGACATTTTTGACACTTTTGGGGTTACCAGTGACATTTCTACAGTAATCAGTGCTATATATATGCACTGTTACTGTAAAAATACACTGGTAGTGAAGGGGTTAACTTTATTTGGAAGGGAGGGGCTGTGTGTGTCCCTAGGGGCGTGGTTTCTACTGTGATTGGCTGTGGCTCTAGCTGTAAAGACACATACCAGATCCGTTTTATCAGTGTCTTTGCAGCGAAGAGAATGACAGGCAGTTTGTTTACACAAGCTGCCTGACATTCTCCCTCTCCCCCGCCGATCGCCGAGTGACCGGCGGACATCGGGTCCGCTGGTCACACGCGCGGGGGGGTCCGTGACCACGCGGGAGCGGGAGCGCGCCCCGGGGGGCGCGCGCTCGCTCCCTAGACCCTCACAAGCAAGCAACGTAGCCCTACGTTAGTTTGCCTGTGAGGGGCTGACCGCCGACGTAGATAGTCGTGCGGCGGTCGGCAAGTGGTTAACTAGTTGCCAGTGTGATTTCTATATTGTCACTACCCGTTAATTGATACAGGTGAGTTTAATTACTAATTGCAGGAGAATCACAAAACTCGAAATTAAATTATTTTTTACAATTTTGGACAAATGGACAATGACCCAAAGCACACGTCAAAAAGCACACGTCAAAAAGCACCCAGTAATGGTTTAAGACAAAGAGCTGGAGAGTACTGAACTGGCCAGCAATGAGTCCAGATCTAAATCCCTTAGAGTACCTATGGGGAAATCTCAAAACAACATTTGGGAAAAGGAACCCTTCCAATCTGAGAGACCTGGAGCAGTTGGTGAAAGAGTGGTCCAAAATTCTAGTAGAGCGGAAACTCATTGATGGTTACAGGAAGCAATTGATTTTAAGTTATTTTTTTTCAAGGGGTGTGCTACAAAATGATTAACCACTTTAGCCCGAAAGGATTTGGCTGCTAAAAGACCAGGCCCTATTTTGCGATTCGGCACTGCGTTACTTTAACGGACAATCGTGCGATGCTGTACCCAAACGAAATTGACGTCCTTTTTTTCCCACAAATAGAGCTTTCTTTTGGTGGTATTTGATCACCTGTGTGATTTTTTTTTTTTTTTTTTTTTTTTTTTTGTGCTATATACAAAAAAAGAGCGACAATTTTTGAAAAAATAAGTATTTTTCACATTCTTTTATATGAAATTCTCAAAAAAAATATATACAACATTTTTTAACATTTTAGGCCAATTTGTTTTCTGCCACATATTTTTGGTAAAAATCGCAGTAAGCGTATTTTGATTGGTTTGCGCAAACGTTATTGCGTTTACTAACTACGGGAAAGATTTGTCATTTTTTTTTTTTGTGGGACTGCGACATTGCGGCGGACAGATCGGACCCCTAACTGACATTTTTGACACTTTTGGGGGTACCAGTGACATTGCTACAGTAATCAGTGCTATAAATATGCACTGTTACTGTAAAAATGACACTGGCATGGAAGGGGTTAACTGTATTGTGATCAAGGGGTTAAATGTGACCCTAGTGGTGGGATTCTAACTGTCAGGGGGCGTGGCTTGTTAGATCATCAGAGACATGCGATCCTATATAGTAGGATTACATAGCCTCTGTTATCATCTAAGGGAGAATGACAGACGGCTGTGTTTACATCAGCCGTCTGTCTTTCTCTCTCAGCTGCAGGAGATTGCGAGTTGCCGGCGGCCATCGGAGCCGCCGGTCACACGCACTGGCTCCCCAGCTGACGAGCGAGGACAGGAGCGCGGCCCGGCGGCGCGCTCGCCCCCTAGAGTCTCCTGACGTTATATTGCGTCGCTATGCCCAGGAACAGCTGCCTGTTGCAGGTCGTTATGTGGTTAATTTGAGGGTGCCAATAATTATGTCCAGTTCATTTTTTTAGTTTTGCGTAGAATGTGTCCAATTTGGCTTTTTGTTTCTCCACTTTTTTTGTGTCCTACCAATACATACAAAAGAGATAAACATGAGAAAGTCTAAACATTGTAATTCTCTAAAAATAAAAACGACAGTCCACTGTTGCAGTTTGGGTGATCTGTTATCTGCTCTGCACCTAGAGGATAGTGTTACATGCTGGGTGTGTGCTGTCCTGACCCGTCTGTGCATTTGACAAAAAAAATAAAGATAATCTATATCAGTTCCAAAAGGTATCCACTGCTCTCTATGCTTGAAGTAAATGCCCAGGTGCTCACCCACAAAGAAATCAATATAAATCCAAAACTAGTTTAGAGGCACTCACAGGTCTTGCAGAGGAGGAAGATTAAAAGCAGCAGTGTTATTTTTGTCAAGATTTCAATGAGGCTCAGTCCATCCTTCTCAAGGACTGAGCGTCATCGAAATATTGAAAATAAGAACGCTGCTGCTTTTAATCTTACTCCTCTGCAAGACCCGTGAGTGCCTCTAAACTAGTTTTGGATTTATATTGATTTCTTAGTGGGTGAGCAGCTGGGTATTTACTTCAAGCATAGAATGCAGTGGATACCTTTTGGAACTGATCTATATAATCTTTATTTTTTATTTTTTTGTCAAATGCACAGACTGGTCAGGACAGCGCATACACAGCATGTAACACTATCCTCTAAGTGAAGAGCAGATAACAGAGATCACCCAAACTGCAGTAGTGGACCGTCATTGTATTTTAGAGGACTGCTCTGGAGGCCTGAAGAGCGTGCCTCCAATTTCTCTACTGTTCTTTGGGTTCCACACCCTTCTTTGACTTTGCTCCTTAGCTTTTTGGGCCTGTGAAAAAGCACAAATTTTCCTGACCATAACATTCTTTTTCTTAGGAGCGAAGGCTTTCTTCTTATCCACCGTCCTATCCAGAACCGCCTCAAGGTCTGAACCAAACAGTAGGTCCCCCGATAAAGGAATCCCACACAACTAGACTTTTAATGCTGAGTCCCCAGACCATGTTTTGAGCCATATAGCTCGTCTGGCTGAGTTAATAAGTGCCATAGATCTTGGTGGCATCCTGATACTCTCCACCCATGCGTCCACCATATACTTTACTGCCTTCATGAGGGTAGGAAAGGACTCCAGAAAGACCTTGCTAGAAGTCCCTGCCTCCACATGCCCTTTAAACTGGTCGACCCAGCACTCCATTTAACTTACCACCATTGTAGACGCCATTGCCGGTTTAAGTTTGGACAAGGTTAAGTCCCAAGCTTTCTTAAGGAGGGAGTCTGCCCTTTTGTCCATGGCATCTTTAAGAATGCCCATGTCTTCAAACGCTAGTCCAGTGCGTCTAGAGACCTGCGAGAAGGTGACGTCCATCTTCAGCTTCTTGTTCCAGACCAGTGTCTCATCCTCTTCAAAGGGGAAGCTCCTCCTGAGGGACTTGGAAAAGAACTGACCCCTTTTTGGATCCTTCCACTTAACTGTTTTTGACAAGACCTTATGAACTGAAAAGACTCGATGACATGATGAACTTCACTTTACCCAGACCTTTTGTACATTTTGTCGTGATTAAACAGTTGTGCCCTCTCCTCTTTGATCTCGAGGGTAGTGTATATTGCCTTTAAAAGATCCTCCACCTCCTCCAAAGACAATTTGTATCGGGAAGATCTAGCCACGTCCTCTCCTCTCTCTTCCTTATCTGAATTCCTCATGGAAAGTGGAATGATTTCTTCCTCTTCCTCTGAATCACCTGACTCAGTTGACTTTGAGGTGGAAGGCAGAGGACTGGAATGGGTGCTCTTCTGCGAACCTGACTCATGCCCGGCACTTTTCCAGCAAGGAACGAAAGGAACCTAAAGTCTCAGCCAATTCCTTTCTAACAGAATTGAAAAAGTCCCTTGCACTGCAGCAAGAACTCTTCCTTTAGGAAGACCCGAAATGCAAGTCCTGCATGGGGGCTTTGGCCAGGAATCTCTAAGCAGATTTTTACAGGAGGGACACTTCCTTCCATTTGAGGGAGCTCTCTTGGTTTTAACCGTGGCTTTGACCTGCAAAAAACAAACACAACTACACCACTGAACACATTAACAAAAGAAGGTACTGCACGCAGAACCCCCGTGCTGCAAAACCAGGGTAGAAAGTGATCCCAGGAGAGAGAGAGAGCGCGAGCTCCAAGCCCACCCCACCCCCTAGGTAGAGTATGCTCCAAGCTGATGTGCCGAAAGATGTGACCACAGCAGTCAGCAGCAGGCTTCTATAATGAAGGAAGGAAAAAACGCCAAAAAAAAAAAACCCACAGCCTCTCAGTAAGAAGAAAAGGCACCACTGCACCTCTTACCTGGGCCTGGCTGGTGCACTGGGTGCCTGCTTCCGTCTCTCCTGCTGACAATTCTGCCTCCTCATGCAGTGTGCGCAGCGGCTGCTGAGACCTGGAAGAGCCTTTTGAAAAAACTTCTCGGCGTCCCCGCCTTGAGCACTGAAAAGGAAGCACTAGCCAGCGGACCCGCCTTTCTCCCTGTGTTTCAGCGGACGGAACCACTTGCCCCCACTAGGAATGACGTCACCCACTGCCCAGGACCTGGAGCCAACATGCTGGGAGCCAACAACATCACACCGTTCCCACACATGCAGGCTGCCTCCCAGTCCAACTACCCAGCTCTGGGTACATAGGGCAGAAACTTCTAGATGGCCATCACTCCCCTGAGCTGGAGGAAGAGACTCCCGAACACCCACTCCTCCGTGAGGGGTGCTGGAATGGTCTGACAGAAAAAACAACTAAAGAGAGCACAGCCCCCTTTGGTTCCCTGCAGCACTTCCACAATGGCCCAGAGAAAACACTATAACTGACGGCATGGTGGAAGGGGCTGGATTTAAATGTTTTCTCTGAAGTGTTTCCTGGAAAGTGGGTTTTTGTCTGCGCTCTCTCCAGGTGCTGTTCTGAAAGGCAAGGAGTGAAAAAAAACCTATTTTTTTTACTTTCACTTTTACTTTTCACATTTCTTCATAAATTTAGGCCAGTATGTATTCAATGACATATTTTTGGTAAAAAATAACAATTTCGGGACCTACTTGGATCCTTGTGGCACCTGCTGGTCTGTTGGGTTCGCGGCCCCCCTCTTTCCTTACATTCCATTGTACTCCAGCTCATAATACATGAAAATCCTAAACCCAGCACCCTCTTATCCTCTGGTAACTTTTACCGGATTTTAAATTATACAGCTCCTCTTGGTGTACCTGGATACTCAAGTGGTATGTATCGACTACTTAGATGCTCTAATAAAACTACTCATATATGTAATTGTCACTTACAGTATTTGATCTTTGTCTATATAGGTGAAGTCATATGGTTTGAAGTCTACTGACCCCCGAAGAAGGGTTCTCTACCTGAAACGCGTAGGGTCTCTGCCTTACCATATGTACCCTTGAGTTCCTTATACCTCACAAGAGCTGTATTTGCATGCAAGTCTTTTAAAATATGTCCTTTAGTTGTTTCTTTTCTTTGGTATTTTTAATGTGAAAACTAAAGTATTCTATGTTTTGAACAAAACATTGTTTGGGTGTCCAGTTGCCTACATAGTCCCACCAATCTGGGGGTTTTCCTTTTTTTCTAATAAGCATTTATTGATTGATTTGTGCAAAAGCGTCTACAAACTATGGTATATATTTACTATTTTTTTTTTTAATATTTTTATACTATTAATGGCGGTGATCAGCAACTTAAAGGCAGGACTGCGATATTGTGGCAGACAATCTGACACTCGCTGACACTTTGTGGGAACCAGTGATACTAATACACAGTGATCAGTGCTAAAAATAAACACTATCCCTGTTCTAATGACACTGGCTGGAAAGGGGGTTAAACACATAGGACGATCAAAGGGTTAAATGTAAGCCTAACCAGTGTTTTTGTGTTTACTGTGTGGTGCTTTTACTAAGGGATGTGCTAGATTTTATTCCTTGCATTGCAGAGAAACAAAATCCAGCACATCCCCGCTGACTGAACAGAGCGCTGCCTTGTTTTCATTTGCAGAGCTATGTTCTGTCTTTCTCCTCGCTGATAAGTGGGTGCAGGCAGACATCCATTGGCTGTCACCTGCTGAGCGGCTTGTGCTGTGACTTATCACCACACAAGCAGCACTCCTCCTACCGAGAGGAGCAGAATCGCGCATATATATATATATATATATATATATATATATATATATACGTGATTCTGCACAGCCAGCCTGTAGCAGTAAAGCTATTGTGTGCGGTCGGGTTATACCAATTTTTTACATGTATTAAAAGGATATAGAGTTAAAAAGCAGACTGATGAAGTACATACATTTTTTCCTAATTCATGCTACAATTACCAAGTGATCAGCAGTGAAAAAAAAATGTTGTTCTTGATCTTTTTGCTCCTTCTTTTTTTTTTTTTTTTTCCCCGGTCACACTTTGTATCACTATACGTATATGTGTGTAATTTTTTTAAAATAATTTCACTTTTTTTCTTTTATACTGTGATTTATAGGTAATTAGTTCCATTAAAGAATGGGTGAGCTTTTTAAAAATCTGTGCACCTTATAATTTAGGTACGTTTTCCACAGCTTTCTGTGGCTTAACTGATAACGCTTCTCAGATTTCTTAATCCAGAAACTGTACATAAGGCAACAACAGTCACATGTTCCAATAGTCGCACATTTTCTGAAGTGAAGATTTTGGCGTCCAGCTGCAGTGCTTTGAGTACATGCATTCAGATTTAAATTTTGTGTTCGATTTTTCTATTTTGCAATGGGTTTAACATGTTACCTAATAAATTAAGTATTTCTACCATTGAAACCAATTTTTGATTGCAGGTAAAAAAAGCCAAAATGGAGGATTCCAATGAAGAAAGTGTGAGGTCAGTAAATGTGGGATTTGGGTGTGTGTGTGTGTGTGTGTGTGTGTGTGTGTGTGTGTGTATATGTATATGTATATGTATATATATATATATATATATATATATATATATATATATATATATATATATATATATATATATATATATAAAAAATTCATCCATAAAGGTTCCTAGTTTTGGGTGTATTATATTAATATACACTAATCTCTAATAGATAATATGAGTTTTCGTATTTTTAAGTTTTGTGTACCCGCCTTATTACAAATATGTCTTTGTGACATAGCACCATTTTTTTCAGGTTATTTACATCAAGTTGCTTCACACAAACATTTATAATAGTCTTCTGTTGTTACTTTTTCTGTTGGTAGTTTTTGTCGAACAAATACTTTTGTAAATTTTTTGTTGATCAGATATTTTGGTCAAATCTTTATTCCATACAACAATAATTATGACTGTATGTGTTTATGGAAAGAGTAGTTCTATAGTAATTGTATGTAATTTAACATCCAGCTTTTACTGCTGGTGTAGTATTCAATTGACCGTACATATGTATCTTTTGTAATTTGTCTATTAATATAATTGTGGAAAAATGTTTGGTCATTTAACGTGGGTTTTTGCTATTCTCTGCACCTTCTAGGCAGTGAGGAAGGATTAGGATTTTATTCAGTCAAGGTATAGATCTTAGATTGTGTGACACTAGGAGTTTAGCTAAAAATACAGTTAAAACATGGACAGTTGGTGCCATATCCTTTTTTTCTTTTAGAGTTTCTGCAGTAGCTTTTACTCCATATAAGGTCAGATTGTCACAAACAGTAGCATATTTATATTTTAAAGCAGTTTGACTATGCTAGTGTAACAGTATTTCTGCATGCCAGGATACCACTCAAATCCTCCTGAGTAGGTTTGCAAGTAGTGCCTAATTTTATTTTATCCTTTTCAGCAAAGTGAGTAATGGTGAACCTCCCAGTCAAAAAGGAGAACTGTCTTCTAACCGCACCCTTCCTAGTGGAAGTAAGTATTTTCGTATTTCATTAACACTCCTAGCTTTTAACTTTGATGCTGCACTTGTAACATCTGTAATCATAAAGTGTATATTTTGAAAATACTTTTTTTTAATCTAGGGAAAAAGCACCTTTTAATGCTGATTGTTTGATGTAACTAGAAAAAGCAAACAGCACTAGTAACAGTGCAGTAATCACCAGGAGCCAAAAGGATTTCAGCTTTTGTCCATTTAGAACAATTAGAACCATGATGGATAATGGCATTATGATCACTATGGGCTACTGCAATTAGCAATTTTCTCTTTATTAAAGTGGATTTTAAACACCCCACCCCCATGGTGGATAATGGCAATATGATCACTATGGGCTACTGCATTAGCAATTTTCTCTTTATTAAAGTGGATTTTAACCCCCCCCCCTATATATATATATATATATATATATATATATATATATATATAGTCAAAAGTATTGGGATTCCTGCCTTTACATGCAAAGTTCATTTTAATGGCATCCCAGTCTTAGTCCGTAGGGTTCAATTTTGAGTTGACCCCACCCTTCACAGCCACAAAGATTAGGAGTGTGTCTATCGGAATGTTTGACCATTCTTTCAGAAGTTCATTTGTGAGGCCAGGCACTGATGTTGAACGAGAAGGCCTGGCTCGCAGTTTCCACTCTAATTCATCCCAAAGATGTTCCTCTATCAGGTTGAGGTCAGAACTCTGCGCAGGCCAGTCAAGTTCCTCCACCCCAAACTCGTCCATCCATGTCTTTATGGACCTTGCTTTGGTAATGCACCATTACAATCTTGCATCTTAACAACTGATGATGTAGTTTGTTGATAAGGACGACGTGTGTGGATATTGCTGCATTATGTAAATCTATTCATGTAGTTCTTTACATTTTAGAAAGGGATGCCTTGCGATTATGCGCAATTGTAAAGGGTCCCTTGACTGAAAAAGAGGTTAAAGTGGTTGTAAGTCAGGTTTTTTTTATCTTTCCTTTTTTTTTTTTTTTTTAACCATGAATTTTTATTAGTGAATATAGAAAGGAAAAGCATACAACATTGCAATATCCAACATTCACAATATAAAGGTTTTTTTTTTTTTATCTTAATGCATTCTATGCATTATGATAAAAAAAAACTTATGTGTGTAGCAGCCCCCCCCCCTCCCCCAATACTTAAGCTCAGCTCTATCCAGTGATGTTGCACGAGCAGAAAAGTATGACATGCTTATTATTTTGAAACAAAAAAGCAAGACTTCACAATCACTTTAAGAAACACTGGTGTAGAGTAGGAATAGGCAATCTTAGAGTGGTGGAGGTCTGCCTGAACAATACAGGAGAAATCCCTACTTTTAGGCACCGTTCACATTTGGGTGTAACAGCAATGCGGGCAAAAAGAGCATTTCTGCAAATGCACAACATGCTTGCAGTGCTATTATTTCCTAATGGCACCCCAAATGTGGGCAGCAACTATGCATTTTTCACACTCGACTCATGTTTGGCTCATGTGCAAAACTTGGTTGCTTCTTCAGATCCGTTCCGGATACGTTTCTGCATGCACGCTTTTATTGTGTTTTAATGCGTTCCGGTGCATTTTTGTTGCATTTTTTTATGCGTTTCTGGATGCATTTTTTGTTTTGTGTTTTCTCCATTGAATTTGGGTCCGCTTCCTTTTTTATGCATTTTACCATGTTCCTGTGCACTTTAGTGTAGAAGAAATGCAGCATGTTCAACTTTGTTTTTTGTTTTGTTTTTTTACTGGAACGCCCTGGAACTGACCGCACTGGTGTGTGAACTATGCCATTGGAAAATATAAAACCTACTCTCCATGTGATTTTTAAGCAGAAAAAAATGCACTGGACTGCATGTAGTGTGAACAGGCCCTCAGCGAATTTTTGGAGTGGAGAGAGGCCCATTCAAATGAATGGCGCAACTCCGAAAATGCATTAAAAACTGTTAAAAAAAAACCCAAAAAGCAACTCAGTAGTGTTGCCCAAGTGTGAATGGGGCCTTAAAGGAGCTAACCTAGCAAAGCCATACATAGCGCACAATTCAGCCATCACTGTTAAGAACCTAAAAGTGCGAGGTTTCTTCACCTTTTCTAGCCAGTCAGAAGTGAAACTACTTCCCTTAGAAAAGGAAGACCTAGAATCTTTGACGACGACCCTGAGGCAGTTTTAGAAGAGGCCATTGAAGATTTCTCACTCCCAGCCTTTCATACACCTGATGCTATGCCTTAATTCAGTATGCTTGCCAGTGTAGATATGATCACTTCTGCTATGCACAAAAGCCTCAGTATAGTCATACTTTATTATCCACAGTCTCCCTAGACTTCCATGAGTACTAGGAGACCTAAAAAGTAAAAAAATGCATTTCCCATTTTCAAATTGCAAATAGAAAGAGCAATTTTATGATGATTGGGTTTCTCCTGAAAAGGTGTTCACGCCTCCAAGAATCATTGCTGAGCTATATCCATTGGAAAAATAATTCACTAAAAGGTTGACTAATCGAGTAGTGGACCCTGCTGTCTCAGTCTAACACAAGCATCTTACAATGCCTGTAGAAGATGTCCTTCATTCATGGATTCTGCAAACAGAAAAATTGAGACACTTTTAATGGCTCCAGCCCTGCAACCAGCTATTACTGCAAACTCTGTCAAACTGCAGATAATTGGGCATTGAATGCCCAACAGGATCCTGTCTTTCGGAACACTTACAAACACTGCCTTACTCCTTCACTTTGTGTTGATGCCCCTAGAGAGCATGTTAAGACAAAACTTTCCAGGATGGCTCTTTTCTGTTCGTATGCACAGAATCCTATGGCTAAAAGCCTAGTCAGCTGATTCTAAAAGATGACTCGCTCATTTGCCCTTTGAAGTAGAACATCTCTTCAGTGAGGCACTTGATGTCACAGTGGAAAGGCTCCAAAACCTTTCCTCTTTGGTGCTTCTAGTTTCCTAAGATGCATAGTGCCCCACTGCTCTCCTCAGGCTTCATCTTCAAAGCCAAACTTCAGCGATTGTTTTTTTTTTAACACAAGAGCACAGTGAAGGGGTGCCCTCATTTCTGAGGGGGAACATCTGTTACAGTTCACATTCTTCTTGGTCACAGATGCCCCAGACCAATCATTGATGCACAATAGAGTTGCAAACTCTACCCCCCCCCCCCCCCCCCATAATTTTCTTCTCTCAAACCATACACAATCTGCCCAAATACAGTCAGATTTACAGACTGCCCTAAGATTCATGTTCACTGTATGAAAACTAAACAAGGACATTCATCCTTATCTGGACCTTAAAAAAGGAAAATGGATGGGCCAAGGGGACTTTTAAAGGGATACTGTCATCGAGACAAATAGCAGAGAATCCACATATATGTAAAAATACACAAATTTTATTGATACAACACCAAAAATAAAGAAGAAGAACATTAAAAGTAACTATTATCGTGTTGACAAAACACTAATAATATTACAGCATACAGAGCAATTGGGCAGTACATACAGTATACAGGCTTTGGGAGAGCCAAATATCCACGGAGGGTGGGTGTAGATCACGCTGTCCACTGCAGACCTTTGCCAGAGATGGTAAGACTGGTGGGTCTGGTGTGATGGACCTGGGTGTCTAAACCCAAACCCAGCCCGACATGTTTCGCGGGTGACCGCTTCCTCAGGGGCAAATAACGTGGTATGTATATCAACAATGCTACTAGAATTATTAAGAGAAAGCAAAGTCAGTGCATATCTATTTGGGAAACATGTCACATAATAAATCTCATAACGGTAGGTCAAAACAGAGGTAAGCGCCAGCCAACATATAACCCACCTGTATAGCCGGTTCTAAAAGCAACTGGAGACCTAGGGGATCACGACTGGGACTAGTACCCCCCCGGCGGACATGGGAGCAGTCCACAACAAATAGGGGTCCAAATCACAACGTTTAAGGTAACTGTATTCTGGATAATGAAAAGTGTATAATCAAAATGGGATAGTTGCGTACATGCTTGTATATGTCAGCTCCATAGTAGGAGGAGAACTTACCAAATACAGTATACTTGTATATGTCCCCTGTAGTGTCTCATGACAGGGCTAAGGGGTGGCTGCTGGAGTAGCCAGGACTGGTGAACGGAAGATTGGGTCGATATCAGGACCAACAAACCTTATGTCCATAGGAGGGGGGAAGGGAAGGAAGAGGGAAAAGAGGGAAGGAAAAAGAGGGGGGGTTGGGGAGGGGAAGAAAAATGAAGGGGAAGCCCTGACGGGGGAGGGGGGAAAGGAAAGAGAATGTAGCAAGAGAGAAACCAGACAATCAAACTGCCAACCATATATCTATAGAAATGACTTGTAGGAATGTGCCTCGTTTAAACCAGGATATGAGAGGGCATTGAGCCTCTCAATCCAAAGTGTTTCTCGTTGGAGAATGCGACGATCCCAGTTACCCCCTCTGGGGTCTGGGGGAATTACTTCTAAAACTCTAAAGGATATACATGTGTTATTGTATCTATGTCTGAGGCCAATGTGGCGTGTTACAGGAGTGAGTATCTTGCCACCCTCTGAACAGTAGAGATGGTCCCCTATTCTTTGACCTAGTTCACGGATGGTTTTGCCTACATAGAAAGCAGAGCATTGACATTGCATCAAATAAACGACTCCCCGTGTAGAGCAGTTAGCATATCGATTAAGTCTGTGTGATTGACCGTTAGGTAGTGAGGTGACCATGCCTTCCCTGATCCAGGGGCATCTGGGACAATGCCCACATGCATATGTCCCCGTAATTTGTGGGACTATAGTGGTGTGTTCCCTATAGTGACTGGTGATCAACCGATCACGTAGTGATGTTGCTCTTCGGAATACCAATTCAGGAGAGTCCTTGACATATCTGGAGAGGATAGGATCTTCATCCAGTATATGCCAATTCCTCTCCAAAATTTTTCGTAATTGTAATGAGTTACTAGAGTATTGCGTGATAAATCTCACTGTCTGAGTATTCTCATGTGTTTTTTTAGGATATAGCAAGTCAGCTCTGGATTGAGCTTGCGCTCGGTTGAAGGCTTTTCGTAGAATCTTACGGGAGTATCCTCGCTGTAGGAGTCTATCCCGTAATTTTTTAGACTCTACCAAAAAGTCTGCATCTAATGTACAGTTGCGACGGGTTCGCAGATATTGTGCGTAGGGGATACTATTCTTTAGGGATTCAGGATGTAAACTGGATGCATGCAGTAGCATATTGCCTGCACTTGGCTTCCTATAGAGATTAGTGATGATGTGTCCATCATCTTCTCTTTTGATTTCAACATCAAGAAAGACAATTTGCCTGTCATGTATGTTATGGGTAAATTTGAGGTTGAATTCGTTCACGTTCATGGCAGATAACATAGCGTCTAGTTCGTTGCGTGTACCCGTCCATATAATTAGGAGGTCGTCAATATAACGAAACCAGCACAGTAGGTATTTTAGCCACTGTGCATATTGTTCATTGGCGAAAATGTATCTTTCCCAACTTCCAAGAAATAGATTCGCATACGAGGGGGCGCAACAGGTCCCCATTGCGACCCCTTGAATCTGCAAATAGGTCTTGTCCATGAACGTGAAGAAATTCCTAGTCAAAATAAATCTTAATAAAGATAAAATGAAATCATTGTGAGACCAAGTGGAACGATCTTGCTCATACAAAAAAGACTTGACCGACCGGATGCCCTCCTCGTGCGGTATACTCGAGTACAATGCCTCGATATCAACCGCCACGAGGAGGGCATCCGGGGGTGTATAGATGTCCTCAAGGTGGCGTAGGAGATCGGGAGTGTCCTGAATGTAAGATGGTAAACTCTGCACAAAGGGGCGCAAAAAAGCGTCCACATATCGGCTGGCATGCTCTGACATGGATCCAATGCCGGAGACAATGGGTCTCCCCGGAGGCCTAGATAAATTCTTATGGATTTTAGGAAGTGTGTACATAGTTGGGGTTCTGGGGTGTAAAACACGCAGATACTCGTATGTGTCTTTGTCTATAGTGCCTACAAGATAGGCATTCAGACATAAATTCTGTAGTTCGTTTTGAAAAGTATTTGTTAGTTCAGGTTGTATAGGGAGATACCACGACTCATTGTTAAGCACATCTAAGCACATCGTCTGGTATTGTGGATGTGTCATGATTACCACGTTTCCCCCTTTGTCAGAGGGTTTAATGATAATGTCATGGTTGGATTGTAGTTGTTTTAGAGCTGCTTTTAAATTGGTGGTTAGATTCTGGGGCATTGGTTGCCAACGTTTCCGTTTGAGATCACGGATCACCTGGCAAACAAATGCCCAGATCTTTGGACAAATAGATAGATCAGGAAATTTCGTGGATTTGGATTTAAAAATTGGAGGAACAGATTGTAGGGAAGGTGTAACAATGGATGTAGCACTAGGCTCTCCGGGGTCTGAGGAACCCTCTTCATAGAGGAGCATCAGATCCCGGAGAGCCCGGAACTCATCCATTGAGAAATGTTTGATTTGCTCGGTAAGAGCCAATTCAAGCTTTTTCTTTTGGCGGTCAGCATCGAAAATGTACTTGTAGGTCAAGTTGCGAGCAAACAGGTACAAATCTTTAATAGTGTCATATATATTGATTGATTGTGAAGGACAAAATCCCAAACCTAATTGTAAAACGGTGGTCTGATCCGGGGTGAGGGGTATATCTGTGAGATTGATAATATTGAAACAATCTTGATTTATTTCTGTGATGGTGGGGTTTGTGTCGGTGTCAATGTGACAAAGTCTTTTAGTTTGGTCTGTTTTTTGGTTTTCGGGATGGCTCCTAGTGAGACATCTAAAAAACCATTCTCATTGGTATTAGATTGTTTAGTATTAGGCAAAATATTAGTGGTAAGGATTTTCTGGAGTGTAGGTGTTAAATCTGAAGTGCTAGCTGTGGGTGTCTGTGGTCGTCTTTTGCCCAAAGGGTCATCAGACGAATATCCACCATTGTGTCTGGTGCGTTTAGTGACTCGTGTGCGCGCAGCCCTTGAATTAGAGGGGCGTGAACTAGCCTGTGAGTGAGGGAGATTGGTATTAGAAGAATCTGATTCAGGATACTCATCAATATGTGATGATCTCTCATTTCTGAGTGTTTGGTTGATGGGAGTGGTCACTCTGGGGGTCCACTTATAAGCGTATCCACCCAGAAAGGCCAATTTATCCCGATTGTATTTAGCCTGTTTCCTGAGTATTATGTCTTGATTAATTTCCTCAAGTTGTTGTTTGATTTCTTGCCATTTGGCTGCAAAGTTTGGGTGATCCATGACATGTCTGTATTGGATGTTTAAAGTGTCAATTTCCGCATCCAACCCAGACATATCCAGATTGTATTGTTGCACAAGGATAGTCATTAATTCCTTGCTACATCTATCTAAGGCGGACTCCCACGTCTTCCTAAATGCCTCGGTGGGGTTCCGGACAGTCGGGAAGGTGTGTAGTCTCAGACCCCTAGGATTCACATTTTCAGTAATATACTTTTCAAAAAACTCGATATGCCAATATAAGTGAGATTTACGTTTAAGTAATCCAAATATTTTTTGTAGATAAATTTTGAGCTCTTCCTCATCCCTACGATTAGATGTGAAGGTAGATTGAATATGAGACATAAAACCTGTCCAAGCCTGTCCTAAAAGATCCATGATACACAGTTACTTAATTTTAAAGTATAAAGAGAAATAGGTGTGTAGACTAATTAAGTTTGAAAAAAGAGAGATAAATAGAGCTGTCACAAACAGAGAACAAGGGGCCCCGGGTGTGTTGTCCACCCAAATATACGTAGTATAAACAGAGGGGACAGCTAGCCAACAAGAGAATTAGTAAAAAATACAAGTATCCTCGTCCCAATTAAATGTAAAAAAGGAAAATGGATGGGCCAAGGGGACTTTTAAAGGGATACTGTCATCGAGACAAATAGCAGAGAATCCACATATATGTAAAAATACACAAATTTTATTGATACAACACCAAAAATAAAGAAGAACATTAAAAGTAACTATTATCGTGTTGACAAAACACTAATAATATTACAGCATACAGAGCAATTGGGCAGTACATACAATATACAGGCTTTGGGAGAGCCAAATATCCACGGAGGGTGGGTGTAGATCACGCTGTCCACTGCAGACCTTTGCCAGAGATGGTAAGACTGGTGGGTCTGGTGTGATGGACCTGCCGTCCTGATTTCTTCACACCCCCATCCCTTTATGTTCACTATTGTTACACTCCACGTTTTTTGCGATCATTTCACCTTCACTCTTTGGTTTTATTCACTTACTTTTGGTGATGCGTGCACTTGATTTAGGATCTTTGGTTTAGTTTTGGTTTATCTATAGCACGTGGTGTCTATAGGCTATTCTCAAGTTACTGAGATGGGTCTATCCTTCTTTCCACTTTCTCTCTGTAGCGTTCACGCATTGGCTTGAACCAAGCATTTCAATACTGCGTTTTTTCTGTCTCCTTATGGACATAAGGTTTGTTGGTCCTGATATCGACCCAATCTTCCGTTCACCAGTCCTGGCTACTCCAGCAGCCACCCCTTAGCCCTGTCATGAGACACTACAGGGGACATATACAAGTATACTGTATTTGGTAAGTTCTCCTCCTACTATGGAGCTGACATATACAAGCATGTACGCAACTATCCCATTTTGATTATACACTTTTCATTATCCAGAATACAGTTACCTTAAACGTTGTGATTTGGACCCCTATTTGTTGTGGACTGCTCCCATGTCCGCCGGGGGGGTACTAGTCCCAGTCGTGATCCCCTAGGTCTCCAGTTGCTTTTAGAACCGGCTATACAGGTGGGTTATATGTTGGCTGGCGCTTACCTCTGTTTTGACCTACCGTTATGAGATTTATTATGTGACATGTTTCCTAAATAGATATGCACTGACTTTGCTTTCTCTTAATAATTCTAGTAGCATTGTTGATATACATACCCACGTTATTTGCCCCTAAGGAAGCGGTCACCCGCGAAACATGTCGGGCTGGGTTTGGGTTTAGACACCCAGGTCCATCACACCAGACCCACCAGTCTTACCATCTCTGGCAAAGGTCTGCAGTGGACAGCGTGATCTACACCCACCCTCCGTGGATATTTGGCTCTCCCAAAGCCTGTATATTGTATGTACTGCCCAATTGCTCTGTATGCTGTAATATTATTAGTGTTTTGTCAACACGATAATAGTTACTTTTAATGTTCTTCTTCTTTATTTTTGGTGTTGTATCAATAAAATTTGTGTATTTTTACATATATGTGGATTCTCTGCTATTTGTCTCGATGACAGTATCCCTTTAAAAGTCCCCTTGGCCCATCCATTTTCCTTTTTTACATTTAATTGGGACGAGGATACTTGTATTTTTTACTAATTCTCTTGTTGGCTAGCTGTCCCCTCTGTTTATACTACGTATATTTGGGTGGACAACACACCCGGGGCCCCTTGTTCTCTGTTTGTGACAGCTCTATTTATCTCTCTTTTTTCAAACTTAATTAGTCTACACACCTATTTCTCTTTATACTTTAAAATTAAGTAACTGTGTATCATGGATCTTTTAGGACAGGCTTGGACAGGTTTTATGTCTCATATTCAATCTACCTTCACATCTAATCGTAGGGATGAGGAAGAGCTCAAAATTTATCTACAAAAAATATTTGGATTACTTAAACGTAAATCTCACTTATATTGGCATATCGAGTTTTTTGAAAAGTATATTACTGAAAATGTGAATCCTAGGGGTCTGAGACTACACACCTTCCCGACTGTCCGGAACCCCACCGAGGCATTTAGGAAGATGTGGGAGTCCGCCTTAGATAGATGTAGCAAGGAATTAATGACTATCCTTGTGCAACAATACAATCTGGATATGTCTGGGTTGGATGCGGAAATTGACACTTTAAACATCCAATACAGACATGTCATGGATCACCCAAACTTTGCAGCCAAATGGCAAGAAATCAAACAACAACTTGAGGAAATTAATCAAGACATAATACTCAGGAAACAGGCTAAATACAATCGGGATAAATTGGCCTTTCTGGGTGGATACGCTTATAAGTGGACCCCCAGAGTGACCACTCCCATCAACCAAACACTCAGAAATGAGAGATCATCACATATTGATGAGTATCCTGAATCAGATTCTTCTAATACCAATCTCCCTCACTCACAGGCTAGTTCACGCCCCTCTAATTCAAGGGCTGCGCGCACACGAGTCACTAAACGCACCAGACACAATGGTGGATATTCGTCTGATGACCCTTTGGGCAAAAGACGACCACAGACACCCACAGCTAGCACTTCAGATTTAACACCTACACTCCAGAAAATCCTTACCACTAATATTTTGCCTAATACTAAACAATCTAATACCAATGAGAATGGTTTTTTAGATGTCTCACTAGGAGCCATCCCGAAAACCAAAAAACAGACCAAACTAAAAGACTTTGTCACATTGACACCGACACAAACCCCACCATCACAGAAATAAATCAAGATTGTTTCAATATTATCAATCTCGCAGATATACCCCGGATCAGACCACCGTTTTACAATTAGGTTTGGGATTTTGTCCTTCACAATCAATCAATATATATGACACTATTAAAGATTTGTACCTGTTTGCTCGCAACTTGACCTACAAGTACATTTTCGATGCTGACCGCCAAAAGAAAAAGCTTGAATTGGCTCTTACCGAGCAAATCAAACATTTCTCAATGGATGAGTTCCGGGCTCTCCGGGATCTGATGCTCCTCTATGAAGAGGGTTCCTCAGACCCCGGAGAGCCTAGTGCTACATCCATTGTTACACCTTCCCTACAATCTGTTCCTCCAATTTTTAAATCCAAATCCACGAAATTTCCTGATCTATCTATTTGTCCAAAGATCTGGGCATTTGTTTGCCAGGTGATCCGTGATCTCAAACGGAAACGTTGGCAACCAATGCCCCAGAATCTAACCACCAATTTAAAAGCAGCTCTAAAACAACTACAATCCAACCATGACATTATCATTAAACCCTCTGACAAAGGGGGAAACGTGGTAATCATGACACATCCACAATACCAGACGATGTGCTTAGATGTGCTTAACAATGAGTCGTGGTATCTCCCTATACAACCTGAACTAACAAATACTTTTCAAAACGAACTACAGAATTTATGTCTGAATGCCTATCTTGTAGGCACTATAGACAAAGACACATACGAGTATCTGCGTGTTTTACACCCCAGAACCCCAACTATGTACACACTTCCTAAAATCCATAAGAATTTATCTAGGCCTCCGGGGAGACCCATTGTCTCCGGCATTGGATCCATGTCAGAGCATGCCAGCCGATATGTGGACGCTTTTTTGCGCCCCTTTGTGCAGAGTTTACCATCTTACATTCAGGACACTCCCGATCTCCTACGCCACCTTGAGGACATCTATACACCCCCGGATGCCCTCCTCGTGGCGGTTGATATCGAGGCACTGTACTCGAGTATACCGCACGAGGAGGGCATCCGGTCGGTCAAGTCTTTTTTGTATGAGCAAGATCGTTCCACTTGGTCTCACAATGATTTCATTTTATCTTTATTAAGATTTATTTTGACTAGGAATTTCTTCACGTTCATGGACAAGACCTATTTGCAGATTCAAGGGGTCGCAATGGGGACCTGTTGCGCCCCCTCGTATGCGAATCTATTTCTTGGAAGTTGGGAAAGATACATTTTCGCCAATGAACAATATGCACAGTGGCTAAAATACCTACTGTGCTGGTTTCGTTATATTGACGACCTCCTAATTATATGGACGGGTACACGCAACGAACTAGACGCTATGTTATCTGCCATGAACGTGAACGAATTCAACCTCAAATTTACCCATAACATACATGACAGGCAAATTGTCTTTCTTGATGTTGAAATCAAAAGAGAAGATGATGGACACATCATCACTAATCTCTATAGGAAGCCAAGTGCAGGCAATATGCTACTGCATGCATCCAGTTTACATCCTGAATCCCTAAAGAATAGTATCCCCTACGCACAATATCTGCGAACCCGTCGCAACTGTACATTAGATGCAGACTTTTTGGTAGAGTCTAAAAAATTACGGGATAGACTCCTACAGCGAGGATACTCCCGTAAGATTCTACGAAAAGCCTTCAACCGAGCGCAAGCTCAATCCAGAGCTGACTTGCTATATCCTAAAAAAACACATGAGAATACTCAGACAGTGAGATTTATCACGCAATACTCTAGTAACTCATTACAATTACGAAAAATTTTGGAGAGGAATTGGCATATACTGGATGAAGATCCTATCCTCTCCAGATATGTCAAGGACTCTCCTGAATTGGTATTCCGAAGAGCAACATCACTACGTGATCGGTTGATCACCAGTCACTATAGGGAACACACCACTATACTCCCACAAATTACGGGGACATATGCATGTGGGCATTGTCCCAGATGCCCCTGGATCAGGGAAGGCATGGTCACCTCACTACCTAACGGTCAATCACACAGACTTAATCGATATGCTAACTGCTCTACACGGGGAGTCGTTTATTTGATGCAATGTCAATGCTCTGCTTTCTATGTAGGCAAAACCATCCGTGAACTAGGTCAAAGAATAGGGGACCATCTCTACTGTTCAGAGGGTGGCAAGATACTCACTCCTGTAACACGCCACATTGGCCTCAGACATAGATACAATAACACATGTATATCCTTTAGAGTTTTAGAAGTAATTCCCCCAGACCCCAGAGGGGGTAACTGGGATCGTCGCATTCTCCAACGAGAAACACTTTGGATTGAGAGGCTCAATGCCCTCTCATATCCTGGTTTAAACGAGGCACATTCCTACAAGTCATTTCTATAGATATATGGTTGGTAGTTTGATTGTCTGGTTTCTCTCTTGCTACATTCTCTTTCCTTTCCCCCCTCCCCCGTCAGGGCTTCCCCTTCATTTTTCTTCCCCTCCCCAACCCCCCCTCTTTTTCCTTCCCTCTTTTCCCTCTTCCTTCCCTTCCCCCCTCCTATCTCCTTTCCACTCCTTTCCTTTTCCCCTTCCTTTTTCCTTTTCCCTCCCTCTTCCCTTCATTTTCCCCTTCCCCCCCCCCCCTTTTTTATCTTCCCATTTCTTTCTGTCCCCACCCTGTTCTTCCAACTGATCCATTATCCTATGATATTCATGAGCTTGATTCCCAATATGGGAAATATCAGGCTCCATACCTGGGAAGCAGCTTCTCCCAGAAGGTTATGCAACCGTCTGAAACCCCCTATTATTTGAAATTATGTTTATGATAACTATGTTGTTTTGTTCATTTGTTTTCAATAATAATATTTCTCCATATGATTTGATGTATACATGTAAAATCTGGTTATTATATATCAATTATCTGTTGGTTATGGTCACAGAGGTATAGCGCCACTTGGCATTCATCTCCCCTGATTATCCCTTGTTCAGCAACCCGGACCCATTTCCATCACCATCCATGGATGGGAGGATCCTGCTGGATGTTCCCCATGGCGGGCATGTGACGCCCGTCTGGGTACACACTTAGTGTGTGTCCCTGAGCCATGGTGTAGTGTCTGGGTACCGACACTGCTGACAGTCCCTGGATATCCGGTGACTCGTCTACGTCGGCGCCGCAGACACACCCATTGGCTATGCGCAGTACGTCACATCCGGCGCATCTTGATGAGCCGGCTTGTGTACAAGCGCATTCGGAGCGTCTGCCCCAAACACAGCTATCATGTGGCCGGCTGATTACCGACCCAGCTGTGTTTGGGGTGGAGCGGTTCCTCATATAGGCGCCATCCCCACTGAGACACTCACTCGGCTACGGGATACCGGACTGCGAGGAGCGTTAGGTAAATATAGCACATGGCTCTATTATACTATCCTTCTCATTGGACTCTCTGCTGCTTATCATTCAAACACTATCACTCTTTGAGACGCCTGGGCTCTTGTCATCCACTTTATGGGTCTTTCCTGCCGTCCTGATTTCTTCACACCCCCATCCCTTTATGTTCACTATTGTTACACTCCACGTTTTTTGCGATCATTTCACCTTCACTCTTTGGTTTTATTCACTTACTTTTGGTGATGCGTGCACTTGATTTAGGATCTTTGGTTTAGTTTTGGTTTATCTATAGCACGTGGTGTCTATAGGCTATTCTCAAGTTACTGAGATGGGTCTATCCTTCTTTCCACTTTCTCTCTGTAGCGTTCACGCATTGGCTTGAACCAAGCATTTCAATACTGCGTTTTTTCTGTCTCCTTATGGACATAAGGTTTGTTGGTCCTGATATCGACCCAATCTTCCGTTCACCAGTCCTGGCTACTCCAGCAGCCACCCCTTAGCCCTGTCATGAGACACTACAGGGGACATATACAAGTATACTGTATTTGGTAAGTTCTCCTCCTACTATGGAGCTGACATATACAAGCATGTACGCAACTATCCCATTTTGATTATACACTTTTCATTATCCAGAATACAGTTACCTTAAACGTTGTGATTTGGACCCCTATTTGTTGTGGACTGCTCCCATGTCCGCCGGGGGGGTACTAGTCCCAGTCGTGATCCCCTAGGTCTCCAGTTGCTTTTAGAACCGGCTATACAGGTGGGTTATATGTTGGCTGGCGCTTACCTCTGTTTTGACCTACCGTTATGAGATTTATTATGTGACATGTTTCCCAAATAGATATGCACTGACTTTGCTTTCTCTTAATAATTCTAGTAGCATTGTTGATATACATACCCACGTTATTTGCCCCTGAGGAAGCGGTCACCCGCGAAACATGTCGGGCTGGGTTTGGGTTTAGACACCCAGGTCCATCACACCAGACCCACCAGTCTTACCATCTCTGGCAAAGGTCTGCAGTGGACAGCGTGATCTACACCCACCCTCCGTGGATATTTGGCTCTCCCAAAGCCTGTATATTGTATGTACTGCCCAATTGCTCTGTATGCTGTAATATTATTAGTGTTTTGTCAACACGATAATAGTTACTTTTAATGTTCTTCTTCTTTATTTTTGGTGTTGTATCAATAAAATTTGTGTATTTTTACATATATGTGGATTCTCTGCTATTTGTCTCGATGACAGTATCCCTTTAAAAGTCCCCTTGGCCCATCCATTTTCCTTTTTTACATTTAATTGGGACGTGGATACTTGTATTTTTTACTAATTCTCTTGTTGGCTAGCTGTCCCCTCTGTTTATACTACTTATCTGGACCTTAAATCCCTAAACAATCACCTTTGCATTCACAATCTTCGCATGGAATCCGCAAGGTCAGTTATATCCTCTTTGAGACCAGGGGCATACTTGGCATTCATATACATTCAAGATTCCTACCTCCATATTCACATTTACACACTTCATCTATGCGTTTTGCAGAAGGACACAAACCCTGCCAATTTTCTGCATTGCTGTTTAACCTATCTTCTGTACCCAGAAAATTCTTAAAGGTGCTAGTACCCCTTCTTGCCCCCTTAGGAACTCAGAGCATCCAGTTTACCAGGTACTTAGATGACCTTCTGAATGATTCATCACTCTCACAGCTGTCTGCAAATGTCTAAAAGACTAACCAGATTCTTCAGACCTTTGGTTGGGTACTCCGTTTCCAAAAGTCTGTCGTCCTCCATCCTTCCCTGCATCTGGAATTTCTAGGCCTCATCCTAGACACGGTCCAGACAAATGGTTTCCTTTTGCCAAACAAGCTTTTCTTTCTAAGGTCCCAAAAACAAATCCCTCTGTTAGAGTCCTGGGCCTCATGGTTGCCCCATTTGAAACTCTTCCCTTCATTCAGGTCCACTCAGTGCAACTTTCTGTTGGTCTGGAACACTGCTCTGGCTGTACTACATGGGGATACATGAGCATCAAAGCAGGCAAAGATTTATGATGTTGGCCATCATTACATCCTTTATAGTAGGGACCTTTTAAACTTATACCTACTTTAACTTGGTTAGTGTAGGCTACTATTCCTATATCTTCTCATATGCTGCATATGTACAGGAACTTTTGACGGTCCATACTTGATACTTGTGCCTGTGATGCCTACCCTGCTGAAGCCCATTGTGTATTTTCTTGGGGCGAGTGTGTTCACCAGATGTTGATTAGCCACTGCCTAATATCCCTGTACCCAACTCCTGAGGAAGCAGCAAGTGAAACACATTGAGAAATGTCTCATCCATAGCTAATACTTCTCCATTTGCATAGTGCACACCCACGTTTGGTACACTCTATTTTCTATGTTTTAAGTGACCCTAGAATAGTATGCCCCCTCTGTATAATTATGTTCTATGCTTTGAATGGGTTTACAGGGATTGCCTTATGTTTTCATATATGTGACCTTCTTAATATTTTAATATGTTAGTTATTTACTGTAATAATAAAATTATCTGACCATATTGTGGGTTGTAATCATCTTCTTTGACCAATGATGCACCTTTAAAGTTCCGCTAACCTACTTTTTGTTCTTATGGACATATAAACGTTGTCATTATATTTATATGCAGTATTTGCATTCACTAATATCCTTAGCATTCATTTTTAAGTCCACTGTTGTCAGATGGCTAAAGCTCTTTATTAAAGCCTAGGCTCTAAATTATATGGTAACTCAAGTACCCTTACATGCTCACTGCCCCAGATCCATGAAGGTTCCTTGACATTCCACCATCAAGCAACTGTTGCTCAGCTCTATATGGACGCCACCCGGTCTTCAGTTCACACTTTCTTCAAATTGTACAAGGTGAATGTCCAGGCCTCAGTGGATGCAAGGTTCTTTCAGCATCATTCTGGTTTACTTCTAGGCACAATTCTGTTTACCATGTTATTGCCCACTCTTCTATTTCATTGCTTGGGGTTGCCCCAGGATCTATGATTATCAAGCGTCCAGTACTGTATGATTAGGATAAAATAAATTTTGCCTTGCCTGTAAATTCTTTATCTTGGAGTACAGTACAAGCCACAGACCCTCCTCACTGTTCCTCTATTGATCTGCATTATTTGCGAAAACACTAAGGCCTCACAGACGGGGGTTCACCAAGGATCTTTGTCAGTATCTAATCGCCTAAAGGTATAACCCAGGGCCTATGAATTGCCAGCCTGTGCCTATACTGTACTCTGATCCACAATTTATAGGCATGTCAATTTTTTTTTCTTTTCGGGTAAATAAACCATTAGCCAGTTGCATCTCCTGCACACGTTTTAAAAATAATTTTAGGCCTGAAGATTGCATAAAAACCCCAAGACAATATATATTTCTGAAAGCAGACATCTTAGAGCATTTCCTGGCATGTTTGGAAGCAATCCAGGGGCTATGGAGGCACCAGATTGCTTCCATCTGACAGCCAGAAGTTGGCTTCCCAGATATACACACACTCTGGTAGCTGTGTGTAAAACTCAACCCCCCCCCCCCCCCCCAAACACACACACCCATGGTACCAAAGGGAAACCTGGACATCAGAACGACGAAATTACACTCTGTGCTTTGGATTAAGGCAAGTACACACTATCAAGATTTATGCTAATTTGTGTATGTGTTTTCCTGTCTGTAAATCAGTATCTAGATTGTGTTGGCCAACTGTAGTGTGTGGTTTTTCTTTCTGCAGTCCTCCCCTGTCCTGACTATATGGCCCGAGCTCCTGGTGATTATACCGCCCAGTTGTATCAAGCTAAGTAAGTCTGCTCTTCTACTACTATTCATGATTGTGTATTCTACTGTATTTGGAAAGTTTGATTGTTGCATTAAAGAATGATATTTTGATGAATAATGAATTTCATAAACATCAGATGTTTGTTAATAAAGTCTATCTTTACAAAGATCTGTTAGTAATTTTGAAAGGCGAGGGCCCTATTTGCCTATGCAGAGGTTGCACAAGGTGTTTCTATGCATCTCCGTGCAGGCAGTCCCATTCATGTCAATTGGGACACAGTGGCTGCATGGAGACAGCCTCTGCCCCCAATCTGAGGATGTACAGGTGTGAGGCCCTGAATGCACACTGTCTGCGTTTGGGGTCGTGTACCCACATCCATACAGCTGTCAAATTGGGAGCAACAGCTGTGTGCGCACAGTCATTACTTCCTAATTAACATCAATGGGACTTTCTGCATGGGTAAGCTCGGAACACCTTTACATCTCCTGCTGGTAAATGTGGGCCTCGCATGGGTGAACTCTGTGGTACTCCGGTGTAAATGAGACCTCAAAGTGCATAGCAGTGAATGCGATGGTACTTTGATTTTAGTATTATAATGGATAGAATAGGAAAATAGTGGCGCTATGGTTGGATAACTGTTATAAAAATGAAGACTAATTAAGACATTATGCATGTATACTTTATATTTTTTGTAGTTCATTTATACTGTATCAACTTTTCCTCTCTATCCTGACCCTCCAAGCACACTGTATAAAGGCCCTGTGAGAGGAATTATAGCCCTAGGCAGCCAGCTAGCAGAAGGGACTTTGGGGACTAATGTTCAAGCAGAGCTTATTAGTTTATGGCACTGGAAAAATTATATTCATCCATGTACAGTATATATAGGATTAGGGGCAGATTGTATATGCATATACCAAGTCACCAGCTTATGTTCCTTTTTGTTTCTCCAAAAGGTTACCAGTCTTTTAATTTTGAACAGTTTCGTAATTGCTTAATTACGTGCACTTCTCAGAACTTTTTATTCTGTAGATTATAGAAATAAAGAGGGAATTAACAAAGAATGGAGCAGGCATAAAGCCAGCACCCCCTCTTCTAAATGGAAAAAACAAGAAGATGCTGCTCTTAGCAAAAAAAGGGGCACAGGTCCTTTTGTTATTTAGTTTTGTTCTGTCGTCTATTTTGTCTGTGCCAGACACAAGGTTTAGGAGAACTTAGTCTGCTCCTTAAGGTCCCTCTGCCTGACTCCTTCCCCCTGCTTTTCCAGAGCTAACCGCTATCATATCATTAGGCTTTCCCTGTCTGTATGCAGCTTTGCCCGTGCAGTGTAATCATTGAGAGGAATGTGAACTATACCCCTTCCACCCAGCTGCTTCATTCACATTCGTACTAAAGCTTCTATAAATAAAAAAGCGGTCTAAAAATGGAGGGGGTGGGCCTATCAATCATTCATCCACCTATCCTCCTTTCTTATATCCTGTTTCATCCATAGAAGTTGTATGTCCCGTGTGCTGATTTTATCAGTTTCTTATTTTGACAGGACTTATGCGTTCAAGTTTATATTTTTGTACTTGATGGACAAAATTAAATAATGTGTTGGTGCAATTGGCACATTTGTGTTGTTTTTCAGGCCGTATACACACATTCTTTCTGTACCAGTAGCAGAAACAATACCAGCATATGCTGGGCAAACTCAGTATCAGTCCTTGCAGCCATCTCAGCCATATACAGTATACCCTCAGGCAACACAAACCTACGGTCTACCTCCATTTGGTAAGTTTTTTTTTTTTGTGATGTTTTTTATTTGGAAGGCCTTTAACGTTCTTCACAAAGTACTGTGGAAAAGTTTTGGGCAGGTGTGAAGAAATTTGGTAAAGTACGAATGCTTTAAAAAATATATATTTTTTCGGTTCAATTTCCAAAATAGAAAGTGAGCCAACAGAAGAAAAATCGAAATCAAATCCATTATTCTTGTGGGTACACACAGTGCTTGTGCACACAGTCTTTAAAGGAACTCAGCAGATAGGTTGTTCCAAACATCTTGGAGACCCAACCACAGATTTTCTGTGGATGTAGGCTGCCTCAAATCCCTCTCTCTCTTCATATAAACCCAGACAAACTTGATGATGAGATCAGGGCTCTATGGAGGCTAAACCATCACTTCCAGGACTCCTTGTTCCTCTTTACACTGAAGATAGTTCTTATTGACATTGTATGTTTGGGGCGGTTGTCCTACTGCAAAATAAATTTTGGGTCCATCACACGCCTTCCTGATGGTATGGCATGATGAATGCGTTTTAGCCTGTATTTCTCAGCATTGATGACACAATTAATCAGGCACAATTAATCTGTCTGCAGGCAACCATGAAGAATGGTGAAGGTTCCTTGCAAGTTTGGAGCTGCATTTCTGCAAATGCAGTTGGTGATTTGATAAGGATCAGTGGTGACCTCAATGCTGAGAAATAGTGATGGTTTTACCCACACAGACCCCTGATCTCGACATCAATGAGTCTGTCTGGGTTTACATGAAGAGATAGAAGGATTTAAAGCAGCCTACAACCACAAAAGATAAGTGGGTAGTTTTCCAAGGTGTTTGGAACAACCTACCTGCCAAGTTCCTTTTTGTGTGCACACAAGCACAGTGTGTACCTAGAAGAATTGATGCTGGTTTGCTGGTTTGAAGCCAAAGGTTTACACCAAATAAACTGTTAATCATTTTTCTATAATTTACTATTTTTGAAAGAATTCTTTATTTACAGCATTTTTTCACACCATTTCAGTAATGAATGAGCACTGACGTGTGAAATGTGTTTACTGGCAGTCTTGAAACTATGTGTACTTCCTGTGATTTTTATTTGGATATATCTAATCAATTTTTATTATTTTTATCTACTCTGGAGTGCTGCCACCTTCCTCACTTATGTACATTGTTTTTTTATTATCCGTATCTAAACCTTTTGCACAGTACTGAATCTTTGCTGCATGCAAGTACATTAGGTTAGAATGTAGTCGAAGCAATAGTATTTTAAAGTCTGTACTAAAACATAGTACATATGATTATATAAGAGCAACACAATTACAGCAGGACAATTACAATGTGCCCCTGTGCGAGGGCCTTATTTGCCCACGCAGAGGCTGCACAAGGTGTTTCCGTGCATTCCCGTGCAGGCAGACCTATTAATGTGAATTGGGATGTCAATGGCTGCATGGAGACAGCCTCTGCCCCAAATCTGAAGCTGTACAGGTTTGAGGCCCTGAATGCACACTGTCTGCGATTGTGGTTATGTATCCACATCCCCACAGCTATCAAATCAGGAGAAGCAGTCATTATTTCTTAATTTACATGAATGGGACTTGTTGCACGGATATGCTCGAAACACCTGTACATCCCCTGCTGGTAAACGTGGCCCTCGCATGGGTGAACTCTGTGGTACTCCGGTGTAAATGAGGCCTTAAAGTGCATAGCAGTGATTGCGATGGTACTTTGATTTTAGTATTATGTTGGATAGAATAGGAAAATAGTGGAGCTATGGTTGGATAACTGTTCTAAAAATGAAGACTAATCAAGACCATATGCATGCATACTTTTATTTTTTGTAGTCAATTAATACTGTATCAACTATCCCTCTCTATCCTGACCTTCCAAGCACACTGTATAGTTAGAGGCCCCAGGAGGAACTATAGCCCCTGGTAGCCAGCAGAAGGGACTTTAGGGACTATTGTTCAGGCAAAGCTTGTCAGTTTATGGCTCTGGAAACATTCTATTTATCCATGTACTGTATAAATAATATTAGGGGCAGATTTTATATGCATATACCAAGTCACCAGCTTATGTTAATTTTCTTTTATTTCTCCAAAAGGTTACCAGTCTTTCCCCTCTGATAGTAGTGGTCCATAAACCTCTGGCACAGTTCTTTTGTGCTTTTAGCTTGATTGTCATGAAGTCCTTAAAAAAACACAGAATTTGATTGGCGCTTGTTTCATATCCCCTTGTATCCTGCCATGCTGTATTATACCCTACTTTATATGCTTCACATAGCACTTTAAGAGTTCACCCTTATGCATTTTTTTGTGTTCAGGTGCCTTGTGGCCAGGAATCAAGTCTGAAAATGGCTTAATCCAGACACTAAACCCCCCAACAGTTTTGACATGCTCCTCAGGAGTTACCAACAGCCAAACCAGCTCTGTACTATATTCCTACCCTGTACAAGGTAAAATATTTTTTTTTATTATTCATGACTTGTGAGTGTAAAAATAAATTTGTGAAAGAAAATAGGTGCGCGAACCTAAAATAATGAAAAGTGAAGTGAAAGCAGCACTGAAATATAAATTAAACGTGAAAGGATGGTAATATAGGAAACATTACCAGAGTGCGCTAAACAAATAATGAACCAATTGTTCAAAAATCCATGGATGGTGTCCGGGTTGACACCAAAAACATATACATTCAATCCAAACAAAGTGCAAAAACTATAAAAAAAGTCTTTCTTTTCAAATTGGAGTGAAGGTGAGGGAGTGTTGGGAGGTGGGTGGGGCCTCGTCCCAAAAAAAGATCCAAAGTGGTTCTCAGTGACCTGATATACACATGTGGACACCCAGTGTTAGGAGTGGACTCTTACCACAATGTGGAGAGATGTGAGCATATGCTATGTTGTGTCCAGAAGTCCCAACTGATCAAGCTGGCAGGGATGGCTCTCGGAATGGACCGGAACAATCAGCTGCTTCCAAAGTGGGGAGGGATCTGTAGGCTTCCAAGCAGGGGGAGATGCCAAGACAGAACGAACCCAGAGAAAAGAAGAGGACTATAGTGCATTACCTTCGACTTTATTTATGAACTGAATGAAGAGACACTTACACAATCCAGACGAACAGACAGCAAATACAGGACGGTCGCGGATGTCTGCAGTACAAACCGGGACCTATGACAGCACGGCTGGCTCCCCCCGACGCGTTTCCACTAACAAGTCGGCTTCTGGGATTGCCAGCTTGATCAGTTGGGACTTCTGGACACAACATAGCATATGCTCACATCTCTCCACATTGTGGTAAGAGTCCACTCCTAACACTTGGTGTCCACATGTGTATATCAGGTCACTGAGAACCACTTTGGATCTTTTTTTGGGACGAGGCCCCACCCACCTCCCAACACTCCCTCACCTTCACTCCAATTTGAAAAGAAAGACTTTTTTTATAGTTTTTGCACTTTGTTTGGATTGAATGTATATGTTTTTGGTGTCAACCCGGACACCATCCATGGATTTTTGAACAATTGGTTCATTATTTGTTTAGCGCACTCTGGTAATGTTTCCTATATTACCATCCTTTCAAGTGTAAAAATAAGTTGATCATATCTCTTGCAAAGCTCAGAAAACAACATCAAAACAAATTTTATTAGTATGCATGTACACGTATGTATCAAATTAAATGCTATAAATCTTTACTGTATATCAAAGGGCACAGAGGAGCTGATGGTCATTACTACATGGGTTATGTTGCCACTTTAAGCTAAATAGACACTGGCCAGGAAAAAAAAGTCAGGAACCCCACCCAGGCATAACCCCTGCTGGCTCTGCTAAACCTCAGATTTGTGCTAGTGTCCAAAGATGTTGGATGCTTTCTTAAATCTCTCTGGGACTTTGGTTCCAGGCACGCTCTGTGCTCTGTTTCTTGTCATACAAGGAAGTGTTTCTCTGTTGCTGCTCTTGCTTGTAAAGAGCCTCATGGAACTTCAGTCTTCAGGCTGCCTGCCTGCAGAGAGTTTGGTCACCTCTGGCAATCCAACCTTTACATTCTACCAGCTGTCTGGGCTTTGTGAGTGCTCAAAGCCTTGTCTCTTACTTTGAGCCTATACATTGCCTTACCACCACACTGTCACAACATGTCTGATAGAGGGGTTAGGGCAGATGGAGAACAGTCTCGCTGTACCCAGGTGTCCCCAGCCCATTTTCTACTAATGGCTCTAGGCTGCTTTCATCACGCTTGCTGATGGTGCTGAGGTCTGCAGCCTAGAATTATGTTGCCCTCTTTGTCTGTCCAATCCTCGGAGTTCTCTTTAAAGCGGTATTAACCCTAAAACCAAAAATGTAATGTATTGCAGTTTACCAATCACTAGATGTGGTGGCTGTATCATTTCACTTTTCTTTGGACTTTTCCCTCTGTTGTCACCTGGTGATCTGGCCAGTAACTTACCTACTGTATGAGTGAGATCTAACTCATGATAAATGAGAACAGGGGGCACAGCAGACAATAGCATTGTCAGTCTGGTAGGAGGGTAGTGTTAAAATTTATTAACAGATTTAGACACACTAAAGTATTAAAGCCAAATTTCAACTCACACTTTATAATCCGTTACAGTAAACACTTTTTATTTTTACCTTTTGGGAAAAAGGTTTTACATGTAATGAGAAAAGATGATCATAATAACCCCTGTCGGTAGTAAATGGTTTGTCTCATCCATGTAAACTGATGCATTCTGCTGGAGAGCTTGTCCTTTTGAAAAAAAAAACAGAAAATCTAAAAAGAAAACGATTACAACCACCACATCTAAAATTTGGTAAGCACAATATATTGATTTGATTTTGGGTTTTAAAAAATTAACTCTATTCGGTGTGGCTGGGTCCCTCTGCTTTTTCGACTGAGATATTTTACCATGGTCATGCAAGACTTTATGGCCCAAATTACACTGGTTTTTGCTGTCTCTGATTGCAGAGGCCAATAGTGGTTTCCTACACCATTTCCTGGAAATTTTATATCTGATTTGCCAATAGCCTTAGTGGTTTCCAAGTCCTTGGCTGCAGAGAGACTTTTAGTTCTAAGTTATTCCAGTCTTTAATGAGCAGTACACCTGAGTAGTCACACTTACTTCTATTACTCCCAAATTAAACAGACCCTTTTGGCTTTTATTAATGCAGTGTACACCACTCTGAAATGTGAGGATCATTGTTGCTTCTACTGGCGCTGTCTCTAGCCTTGTGACGTTTAAGGCAACAAAGAGTTGCCGATTAAACCAACTTTTACAGCTATTTCTTTATAGAGATTGAGATGGTCCTGATAAGCTGTTTGCTCCTTACAGGGTCTATATAAAAAGTAAAAAAAAAAAAAACAAAAAAAATGGGGCAGAGAAAATTGACCGTTTGTTTTATTTTTCTACTGTTTTCTCTTTGTTTCTAAACTTGAGTTGTGGCAGATTGCTAAAAGCCTCCCATCTCATTTCCTACATGTGTCTTCTGCTGGTACATACTGTATGCGTGGGGCACTTTGGCTAGACTGTGGAACCTTTGTGCAAGAAGCTTTTGATCTGCATGGTCTTCAAGGATCAATTGCTACTGGCAAGTGCACCCTACTTTCTTAGCGGAAGATGCCAAAGAAGCAGACTGCAAAGTCATCTGCCTCTGTTTAAAAACCTCCCTTTATTTATTTGTTTGATTTGGCTCCCAGTCCACCCACAAGGTCTGGCACTCTAAGAGCCCATTCACACTAGCACGACTTGTGAGGCGACTTGTGTAGCCCCAGGTCGCTTGACATAACAAAAGCAATGTTAATCAATCAGTGCCGTCTTAATTGGCACTACTGAAGTCGCTCCGACTTCAGAAAAGGGTCCTGTACTACGTTGAGGTGACCTGTGATCCGACTGTCCCATATACTTCAATGGGAGTCGCCTCCTTATCTTAATTGAAGCGACTTGTTATCAGACTTTCCAGGAAGAAGAAAGAGATTAGCCAGGCATTCCCCACAGACAAAGTCGCCTGTCTCTTCAAAGTAGTGCACAAGTCTCTTCCAAGTCTCTAAACAAGTCTCTTCAAGTCACGGGGCGACTTTGTGGTGGTGGTATTGTGAACCGGCTCTTAATCTGCCCAATCCTCAAACAAGATTTTCTCGGAATGAAGACTGGGGGGTAATTTCTTAATCTTTGCTGGTGCTTGGACAGCTTGCATCTCAGACATTTGTGTGCAGGAGGTTGTATCCCAGTTTCCCGAATTTCACTCTTTGCCCCTCCTTGGCTTCTCACTCCAACCTTCCTGTGTAACTGCCCAGATTAACGCATTCCCATCTTGGCTTTTCTTGATCAAAGAGTCATCGCCCCAGTTCCTGTAGAAGAACCATTTTAGGTATTCTGACCTATTCACTATTCCCACCTCCTAAGGGGACACTCACCTAAACTTGGATATCAAAGCTCTAAATGTCTTCATTCAGGTCCAGAAATGCACCGGATCTGTTGTTGTCCCCCCTTCGCCAGGGAGAGTTTTTGACTTCTGTGGGTATCAAGAATGCTTATCTTCATGTCCTCTTCTTTCTAGCGCATCACTGTTTTGATACAATTTTCTTTGGGGCCCCTACCCTACCACTTTTTGGCCCTGACCTCTCGTTTGCACCAGGGGTACTGGCTCTAGTATTAGCTCTGCTGTTCACTTATGTCATCCCCATTGTGGGATACTTAGATGAACTTCGATTGAGGGAACAGTTGGTGCAGGCACCGTTGGATAATGGGTCTGTATCTGTGCAGATGTTTTACAGCCTTCAGATGGATCCTAAACCTTTAGAAATCTATGCTTGAACCAACTCATTGGAGTATCTAGGGACTGGTCCTGGACACAGCTCAGTCCAGAGTTTTTCTTCCACAGGAGAAACGTCCGATTCTTTCTTCTTAAACTCAAACTCACCATTCCAGGAGATGTTTGACACTCTGCTTTTGTATGAGACCTAGGCACGATGGCAGTTTCATTTGCCGTTTTTCGGTCAGACTGTTTCCTTTGTCGCCATGGACCAGGTAGTCATGGGCTTGGTGGCCTAGATAATTGGCTCTGGAGTCAGGGAAATCCTTCCTTCCCATCTTTCAAGGCATCCTCACAATGGATGCCATCCTGTCAAGATGTGGCTTTCTTTGCAGCATTGACCATTCTACTGGAGGGGCATCCAAACCATTTTAATTTGGACATTGCTACAGCAGAGGCATATATTCATTTAGTGAGGAATCCGATGTCTTGCTGTGGCAAGATGGGTATATTGCATCCTGTACTTTTACTAACATTACGTTCCATCACTGTCCACTGTGTACATTCGGAGTGTAGACAACTGGCAGGCAGACTTCCTCCACTGGCAGTACCTGGATCTGAGTAAGGGGTCCCTACAGCAAAGGGGGTTGCAGGACATGTGTTGTAGGTGTGGGACACTGGATATGGAACTCTTGGACTACAAGATCAACAACAAACTTAACAGGTTTGTCTGCAGGTACAGGGATTCTCTAGCAGAAGCAGTGGCTGTCCTGTCGTCTCCATGGGATCAGAACACCCTTTTGAAACGTCTTCCTTGTCTCCTTTGCAGGATGAGATAAAGGGCATTCCTTTAATTCTCTTTACTCTGGACTATCCCAGGTAGATGTGGTGTGGCTGCCTGATAATACTCCTGATAGATAGTTTGTGTGCTCTGCTGCATCATCAGCACCACAAAGTATCAGTACTCCGTATCAGCGAGTACTTGACTGAAAGGATCGTTACTCGTACTTGCCAATAAAATACAGTATCTGTGCATCCCTAGTAAATACAAAAATCCCTTTTATGATGAGCTACATTTATTTTGATATAGGATATAGTTGCTACATGTTGTTTTTTTTTTTTTTTATTACAATTTCTTATTTATTCAACTATACTGTTTTCATACAGCTTCTACTACAAATGCAATTTCAAGCACATCACCAACAAACATCACAACACCGACAGTTACCAGCATCTCAAACCAGGTAACATCCATGGCGTAACCTGAAAGTTTATAACTGTAACAAGTGAGCATTCAGTTTTCTCTATGTATGCTAAAATGTGGAAGGCAGTAGATCTATCTGCTTAAACCAAACACGTCAGTGTGTAGTACATGTCTTTAAGGCTTACTATGTAACTTTGTAACACCGATACTACCATAGGAGTTTCAAAAAGTGTGGCCATCGTGGCTGTGTATGTTCATCAGTTTAATAACGGTCAAGTGTTTCTTTATCTTCATATAAACGGCAATGCTTTTCACATTCTGTCTACATTTATATCTACATTTTTAGCATAATTAACCGCCAATGTTTAAGCACATAAGGACACCCCCCTTAAAACGACTCTGCAAGCAAAAAAGAGTACTACTACTTGTCAGAGTCTTAAATCTTTGCTTTCTTGCAGAACTAAAATCCTCTGCATCCGACACTTTAGAGTGTGTTTAATACCTGCGTCCCCCACTGCACACTGTGGGCTCACTCTCTGGCCGCCATGTCACTTGTTTTTTTCTGTTGATCTAGCGTGCTATTTGGGACAACATTTATCCTGTATTAATATAAATCAAAAAAATTCCTGCGCTAAGTCAAAATAATGTGAAAAATAACAAGCAGCATACACAGACTCATAGAACAAAGTCCAAACAATATGTAACCAATAAAAAAAGTGTGAAAACACCGCGCTAATCTAAGAATAAAATAATAACAAGCTTCTAGCACATCCAACTGACAAAAAGAGTGGTGAAAAAAAGTAATAATAAAAAGTGCAGCACTAGAAAGTAAATAGTGAAAAATTTACAATTGTGATGAAAAGATTGATTCAAGAGACCAATAAATGAAGTAACCGAAATTGGTCTACACATGTGGAAGTGATGTAAATCAATGAGTCCATACAAATCAATATAACCAAATGAGAACACACAGTCCAGCCAGCAAGGTGTAACTTCTGTTGTAGGTGTGAAGTTCAAACCACTGCAAACATATGAAGATGATGAAATCTCATACTGATGTAATAATATGCGCTTACCACAATATATGGACTCACAATACCTTAGGGTAAGTAAGTCAAAATAGGCCAGTAGAAACCACTGTAAGGAAAGTAGTATAGATCTCGCCACTCCTCCTTGATGTATGTTTCTCAGATAGGGAGCAAAGAAGAATCTCTCATTGGCCAGAGGTATATAATCCACCCAAAAAAAAGGAAAAGTATATAGTGTAATATTGCCAGGGTATGTTACACTAGGCATACATATATATCACTCCGAATCAGGTGAAAAAATTGGTATCACTTGGGGATCCAGTAACAAAAAGTGATACAGACAACCGTCACCAGACATGTAAGTAAATTGCAAGTACCAAACAGATGATGACAACCATGCAAGAAGGAAACTGCGAATTTAAATGGTCTTCATAAGGAAAGAACCTTCACAATCCATCCATAAGAGTTGTGCTAAGTAAAATAAGTCCCATCACCCGCTAGAGGAGAAATGAATACGCTTACCAAATATAGTGAACCTATACTGCTATATAGCAAGATAGGTCAAAATAGGCACTCAAACGGGATTAATCCTCATGCAAAGTGTTCAAAATCCAAATATAGGTGAAATGGTCCAAAAGAGTGTGTCAGGTCCCATCACAGAAAGAAAGAAGCTCATGCACTCTTACCAAACAATGTAGACCTGTGTGACCATATAGCTAAAACAAGTCATACAGCATGGTAAAACCAGGCATTCCTCTGGAGTCTTGTTTACACAGGATGTACTTCTCCCAGAAGGGTGAAGACATGTAGGCATAAGAGTCCCTCAATCAACAGCCATGTAAGCAAGTCAAATAAAAAAAACATAGCGTAATACTGCTATATAAAATTTATTAAAAGAAAAGACTTGTACTTACAAAACATCCATTAGTAAACAGCAAGGTAAAATCAAGAAAGGCCGGTTAAAACATGCTGACGCGTTTCGTTGTAAACATTATCAAAGGATATAGCCTGTATAATTGTGGGGAATCGCTGGTATTTATAGTGCATCTAATAGGGTGTAAATCTTATTCCAGTGTGTGAAAACTAAGCATTTCCTGCCTCATCCATCCAAGATGGCGGCGGCGTGCCTTCCAAGCCTCATTCTGGACCTAAACTGAGGTCACATCCTGCCGTCAACAGGAAGCAAGGTCATATCTGAGGTCACATCCTGCCTTCAACAGGAAGCGAGGTCATACCTGAGGTCACATCCTGCCTTCAATAGGAAGTGCGGTCATATCAGATCGATCATAGAGAATTATAACTGGAATGAGAGTCACAGGATCTTTAAATTGAAATAAAGAATCTTAGCTACCGGATGGCAAAAGACTAAAAAGACTGATGGAAAGATATACAGAATATATGAAAATAAAATGTGATATCCCGGAATACTACTTCCAGTTCCGATTATATTCTAAATATACCAATATACAATAGGTGCATAGATCACAGATATATCCGTATCACAAGACAATAAATTCAATATAACGAGGAGAGTAAACATATAATCATAAATATGATGACCCCCAGAATTGTTATATCGAGCGGAAAGTCCCTTCCGGTTCCGGTGTACCCATAAGAAAGAAGTGTACTCTAACCTAATGGGTAAATGGCAAAAAGGAAGGCAAATGGCATTTGGCATATGCTGCAAAAATAGTCATAATATCAAAGATACTGAAATTAATTTTATATATAAAAATGTAAGTAGTAAACTCCTCGTTATTATTGAAGAAACATTATACATGAGGTGTGTGTGTGTGGACTAAGTCCAAATATGGACAATAAGTATAATAAATGTGAATATATAGTGGAGGAAAAAAGGGAAATATTACAAAAAATAGAAGGAAAAACCAAATGAATATTGTATATAAATAGGAAATAAACATGATATTTTAAAGAGGGTATGTAACCAATATGTGTTGCACTAAAAGAGTGAATGCTAGACAAGTGAGAAAAACAGGGGACACCAAACACTAAAAATAATTATACAAGTGATGTGAACACCCTGTAAAATAGAGGATGGTGTAAACCAATGATAAGTACTACCAATCCCAACAAATCTAATTATAATAAAACAAACAAATGTCCTTCAAAAAAATAGTCCCAAAAATAGTATAAAATCCTTAGGTGGAAAAGAAGGGTAAATGAAAAGTGCCCAAAAAAAGTGAATCACACTTGGGAGGAACCACAAGTCCCAGCAATAGCAGAATGTCCAAATAAGCGTCCACTGAGTGGCACCCGTGATCAAGATAGATATTTTAGTAGGCTACTTACCAGACTCCTATGGTCATCTAATTTAATAGATAGACCACAACACGCTTAGCAATGGGGCAAGTCAAAAGGATCCCAAAGGACACTCCTCGGAGTTCTCATAGGTGACAGATCCAGGGAGAGCTGGGGCAGATGTCATCAAAATATGGCAAATCCTCACATTGAGATAGGTAATGCCCATATATGAATAATCCAGAAAGGAGAAGAGGCACATAGGGTGATACCATAATGATAAAAACCTTATTTATTTAAAAATGCACTTACATTCAACATAGTGACAGGCAAGCATTAGCAGTATGTCCCATACATGTAAGCCGAAGCGCATATACTTGGAAAGTCTCTTGGACTGGCGTTGGGGACGTGGATACGTCACGTCTGGAACCACCCGACTAGTTTTGTCATAGACTGACGTCTTCCGGGGCGTGGCTCCAGACTCGACTGGCACGCCCTTATAGCCCCCTTTACAATAGGAAGCTGTAGCCGGTCTCCCAGAACCCGCACGTGAGGGCAGAAGTGCTCCAGCATAGGCACAAGAGAGAAAGGGCAGATCTGATGTCGCACCTGCTAAATCCTCAAATGAGCTATTTAAAACAGTAGGCATACTTATGATTGGTGAAAGGGTGAATCCATTATGCAGGTACCAAATCATCCAGTATATCATAATTAAAAAAAAAAAATGGGTAGAAAGAAAAAATATGAACACTTAAGAGGCTCCATCTAGTGGCCAGAATAGATATTACTAGAAAAAAAAATAACAATTCTGTGCATATAATGGAGCACCTCCTTAACCCCCATTTAATAATAAAAAATGAAAAGATTAATTTTACACCAACAATATAGGGCAACACATATCTGATAAACACTAGCAAAGGAACACATCAACAATTATTAATAAAGCAGTTAATATCCCATTCAACATTTAAACCGTGGGGGACGTATATTTTTAATATATCCAGCGTCTTTCAATGCAGGATATTTCCCTCTTCACATTCGACCCCCTCCAGTGGGGTACAAATTAGTCTATAGCTACAAAAAGAGTGCCTTGTGAGTTTCTCTGATAACACAGGTCAAAGTGCTTAGAGACACTATGGCCTGGGAACCCTTTCTTATTATTTCCCACATGCTCACCCAAGCGTATCTGCATAGTTTGCATAGTGCGGCCTATATATTGTTTGCCGCACTTGCACTGAAGCATATATACTATATATATATATATATATATATATATATATATATATATATATATATAATATATCTTGGTAGAACATGTGATAAAGGAATAAAGGAATTAATGGTATACTCCCTGCCCCTCTTCTGTGACTGAAATTTTTCCATTTGTCTGCCCTTAAATGAATTTAGAGCACAGATGTTACATTTGCGACAAGGGAAAAATCCTTTTAGTTCAGGAAAGAAGGCGGGTCTGGAGGGACCATCAATAGCATTTTTGGCTATTTTGTGCCTGAGGGACGCCACACCTCTAAAGATGACACTTGGTTGATTTGGCAATATTGAACCTAGAACTCGGTCGTTTTTGATAACCGACCAATGTTTTCTAATGTTTTTAATAACGTAATGCTGTGTTGAAAATGAGGTGACGAATTTTTGAATTTTTTCAATATTACCAAATCAAGCTGGGACTTGTGGTTCCTCTCAAGTGTGATTCACTTTTTTTTGGGCACTTTCATTTACCCTTCTTTTCCACCTAAAGATTTTATACTATTTTTGGGACTATTTTTTGAAGGACATTTGTTTGTTTTATTATAATTATATTTGTTGGGATTGGTAGTCCTTCTCATCATTGGTTTACACCATCCTCTATTTTACAGGGTGTTCACATCACTTGTATAATTATTTTTAGTATTTATCCTGTATTACCAGGGCCGGATTTATGCTTTTTTCCCCCTAGGCATCTATCTATTGTACCCTCCCCCCCTTTTTCCCAACACACCCATACACAGCGTACAGAACCAAAAGTAATTTACCAAGGCTTAAAGTGATCTTAAAGGCAGATTTAAAAAACAAAACAAAAGGAAACATGTCATACCTGCTCTATGCAATGATTTTGCACAGAGCAGCCACGATCCTCCTCTTCATTGGTCCCCCGCTGATGCTTCTGGCCCCTTCCTCCTGCTAAGTGCCTCCATAGTATGCAGCTTGCTATTGGGGCACCCGAGCATGCTCACTCCCAAGCTGCTGCTCTGCTGGCTTGGCGCCACCCCTACTCTCTCCTTTTTGGCTCACTGGCTGTGATTGACACTAGCAGGATCCAGTGGCTCAGCCAATGAGGAGGAAAAGACCAGGGAGAGCTACTGCTCTCGTGCACAGTGCTGAATAAGGATGGGGCTCAGGTAAGTATTAGGGGGCTGCTGCACACATACATAGAATGCATGAAGGTAAAAAACCTTGTCCCTTTTTAACCACTTTAAACCAATAGAAAGATCATGATTATACTCTTAGAACTTGTATCAAAACAAGCATATCTTTGGAAATTACATATGTCCTGTACTGATAGAACCAGAAAACTCTGTTTTTTAGAACAATAGTGGGTGTCTCTGCAAACACACATTTGCACAAACTTAATCAGCACTGTTCCAAAATGTGCAATGCACCACTCTCCTGCGCTTAGAGGTGGGCCCCCAAAAACCAAGTAATGTCCCTTTTAGGCACTTGGACTTGGCTAATCCAGTTAGCTGCTGCCTTGCTGCTCTCTCAAGACTGGGGATGTCTGGAGACACTAAAATCAAGAAACAAACAGGGCGCACTGGCCTAGTGCATTATCCTTAGTAAAATAGACTTTATTGGATAAAATCAGTAATACTCACAAACGTATGCTTGACAAAGGCACATCAATTCCATATAGCTGTAACCACCAGAGTCTCGCATAACAGATGCAATGTCCTGTAATACGAATGACTGACGTGTTTCGAGGCTTAGCCTCTTTTTCAGAGGCATTTAGGCCATGTCTGAACCTCTTATTAACTAAACACTAGTGCAAAAAGGGTGTGTTATAAAGTTGGCGCCTCCTCAGTGGGTGTGTATTCATGCAATGTTCACCCAAGCAGTAATGCCATTCAACTCCTAGGCCTAATGGTTTGATTCAAAACTCTGACAGCTGGAAAGGCTCTGTACATAGAATAAGCATACCTTAAAACCAGGAATCATCTTACCCTTAGGTGTATTACTGATTTCATGCAATAAAGCCTATTTTACTGAGGATAATGCACTAGGCCGGTCCGGTGTTTGATTTTATTCAGCACTGTATCGCCACAACTAGAACAGGTCAGCAGAGTTTCACTAATCACTATAGTATTGAAGCAACCTGAAATATGTTCACATTGAATCCATATCATAATGACACACCAGAAACCTGCCCCTTTTTTTTTTTTGCTTTGAACCCTTCTGTTCTATGGGCTCATAATGCCTCCCAGCATTTGCACAGCAGACACTACTAGCCCCATACCTCACCATCAGTTACTATCCACAAAAGCTTCTCCTATTTCCTATAGGTTGGCTTCATTTCTAAAGGTTTTTGTTCAATAAATCTCAGTGACCAGTAATTTTTTTAGCATGTATATGATGTACAAATATTTTGTTCAGTGTTTACTGTACAGATACCCTATAGGCTTTAGCCCTTGTTCACATTGCAAAGGCTTCAAAGTCACGTGGCTTTGAATCTTACATCCCTGTGCAACTTCATCACAGCTTTCATACGATTTCTTTAACAGAAGTAAAAGCGATGTGAAAAATAAATATATGAAACAGAATTACTTACAGAATTCAATTGAAAAAAGTGCAATTTGCATACATTGCCAACAAATGTAGTCCATATATAAATCCTTTAAAACGTGCCAGTGATATAGTTGGGTGCAGTGCTCCCCTCCTTTTGTGCCCTCACTGACTTGCAATGTGTATTGCGCCTGTGAGGGAACTAGTAGTCCTAATATTTGGGGTAAGTAGTCCTTTTTTCTGTCTTGGACTCCAACAGGTTAAGTGGATTCCTCATGCATGTTAGAGAGAGAACCAGGAAAGATCCATAGTGTAAATCCATTTTATTTTAAAATAGATTTTAAAAGCTAATTAAACACTTACAAACACTTTTCTTGAATACAAGCCTGTATGATGCACCTTTGGAACTCCGTTTCTGTGGTCTTGTGCCCCAATTACCGGATGTAACACCACCGAAAGTTCCCGTCTGCCTTATGCATTTTGCTCCACCCAGAAAGCATCATCAGAGCTTCCTGGGCAGCTGTTAATGGGCGTGGCAGCCGCTAATGGGGCCCGACTTGTCATGCGACTTTGAACTCTCAAGTTGCATGACAAGTTGCGGCAGCATGAAACGGGGCTAAAGCTGCAACTCCATGTTTGTTTAAACTGGGTTTTTTTTCAGCTGGTCAAATCTTTTCAGCTCAGTTGTCCAAAGTTTCCTACAAAATGCTCATAAAAATGATAAAATTAAAGGAAAACTTCATAAATACCTTTTTTACATGGCATCACATGACCGCTATTTAGCACTTCATCCAGTGGCTACAAGTGTGGATTGGAGACTGCTTTTACCTATCGGCAGCTTCTCCACTCCACTGCACAAATATGCCACTGTCACTCATCTTGTAAAGGGCTGGGTAGCAGCAGACTACCTATGGGGCTGCAAGCATACTACTATGCATCAGCATTGCTACCTGTAGCTCACATTCTGGAAAAAAAAGCCAACTGACCACGCTAGCAGAAACAGGAAGGGGGTTCCTTTATAAAGGGAACTGGCAGGATATCAAAATGTTTCCTGTCTTTTGCAGTTGGCATATAAATAGAAATACTATGTGAAGGACAAAAAAAAAGAGAAGACAAAGAAACTAAGGTTAACATAAAAGAAATAAAGATAGCCTTTAGAGGGAAAAAAAATCTATAAACCTGCAAATAAAAATGCCTTAATGGAACAGAAAACAAATAGAAATGTGAAAGAAATAGAAAAAAATAATTTTTAGTAACCTTTACGGTAAATAAAAAATTATATCCAGTGAAAATATTGTATACTTCTGACTATTTCTCTTTTACTTTAATAGGAATATCCCACATATACCATCCTTGGACAAAATCAATACCAGCATTGTTATCCAAACCAAAACTTCACAACAGTATCATCCCCTGGGCCTACAGAAAGCAACTCTGTGACACCAGATTTTCAGGAAATCAAGACAGGCACTACTTCCCCTTTGCAGATACAAACGCCAATTTCTGGTACATCATTTGTTTTCACTTGTGTGCAGAATTCCTTGAAATTGGAGAGTATATGGCAGGATAGCAATATGAACTTAGGTTTCTTCAGACTCTATAAATTCAGGTCAGAAATAATTTAATAATATATTAATGCCATTGTTATGCAACCACCAATCAGGCGCTGGCAGAATTTTGGTTGATACTTCTACCCTCTCTTTGGTTTACCTATTCTGTGCCAAAATAACTTCTGAATTCTTCACTTTTAGCCCACACGCAGCAGTCTACGCTATGCAGGCTAAAAGTTATTTATGATACTTTCTCCTGAGTATAACTGAAGACTTAATACTAAACTACATTTGTGCAGGGTTTTCACAGTTCCAGTAATGTGCAAAAGCAAAATTTATTGTGCCTAGCACTTTTCAAACTTTTGTCAGTATTTTATCCCCTCAAACTAACTGCATCTGTAGTGTAATTACACACATTCTGTAAAATGGCATTTTAGTCCAAAGACTATGACTAAAACTAAATTGAAACCTGAGGTCAAAATTAACACTGCTTACCAGTTCTTAGATGTGGTGGCTGCATTATTATTATTATTTTTTTTTTTTAGGCTTTTTCCTTTTTTTTAGTCCAATAATCCTGTGAATAACGCATTTTCTGCCCTAGGATGGCTACGCTTACTCACTCCACTGTTTTTTTTTTTTTTTTAAAGGGACCTATGGTTGTCACCAGGGCTGGACTTAAAACCATATCTTCCTCTCTTCCATTACATATGGATGAGAGCTTAGTAGTATACAGAATTTACATAACGTTGTTTGTGCTTTCCGTTCAGCTCACAGGAAGTGACAGACATTGCATTTCCTGCAATATAAACAGGTATTTCTCTATCGCTCATTGACAGACGTAGTCTTCTTGATTCTCAAGAGCTGGATTATGTTGTCTCCGCAGGAGTAGGACTAGGCAGAAAGACAAAACGTTCTGGCTCCACCTTAGGGGCAGTCCCTGAGGGTATATCCTCCCTCTCTCTGCTACAGGGAATCAGTTTTTTTCTGTCTAGTCAGGAGTAAGGACCTAAGTTCCTTGCTGGGATCTTTTTGGTCCTGGCAAGATTTTTTCTTTAGAAAAAATATTTTTTAGGTAGTTTTTCTCCAGTGTTTTTTTCCTGTGAGATCTTCAAGCAAAAACGCCGGACTGGGCGACACTAGTGGTCACCCCAGCCGGCCTACGAGCGCGCGCAGACCATTGCATTGCGCTTGGTCGGCCGCGACACATTCAAGTAAGTATGCGGGGCCGGGCGACGGGCTGGATGTTGAGATCCAGTGGTCACCCCGGTTTCTGCCTACGAGCGCGTGCAGACCAGAGCTCCGCGCTGGGTCGGCCGCGACGGAGTCCCAGTGGAGGGACTGACCTTGCGAGTTAAAAGTCTCGCTTGGACGCCAGGAACCAGAGAGTCGAGGCGTCCGGAGTGGTCCACAACCCCCCACCCCGGTGGAGAGGGTATTGTGAAGAGAGGGTGCCTGTCGGTTCGGTATGGTGAGTAAACGTTCCCTTTTTTCTTTACTCGTTATGAGGCAGTATGAATTATGGGCCCCTCCATGCATTGGTCAGTATATATCTGACACTAAAAGTCCCCCTTGTAAATACAGTATGTGTTTGTGGGAAGTGGACTTGGTTTGAGAGCTAACACTCTACCCAGCAGACTGTAGCATTACAGCAGACATAGGAGGTATAATCCTACCTTATTTGTAGTGTATCTCCTGTAGATCAATAAATCGCCACTCAGCAGAGATGCAGGTGGATGTGCTGGGAAAAAACGATTTCGGCGGTCCGCCGCCATTTTGCCGTAGACCAGGTGCATGTATGTCCTCAGGTCACGCCGGCCGCCATGTTTTTGGAGTCTAATGTCTCCTGTATGGGGGCGGCCATGTTTCATGAGCCCAGCTACCTCGTGGAGAGCTGGGAACGCCGGAAGGCGTACACAGGGGGCGGAGCCACGTCCTTCTTCCCGGGAAAAAGCAACAGCTCCTTCCAGTCTGTAAAAGACAGACGCTGACTGCAGTTGGTGGGAAACTTCACTGCATCGGTTGGTGAGCCTTGGGGGTCCCTCTCTCTCTCTGTGGGGATCGAGAAGCAGGTACTCTGAGGGGCGCTATTGCGCTAGGGGGAGACACATACACAAAAAACCTTTTTTTTTTTTTTTTTTTGTTTTCTGGCAAAGGTGTCCTGAATTAACATGGACCCTGCCACTCATGTATCTCCTCCGGATCCCCTCGAGGGGTCTGCAGGATCCTCCAGCACCCCACTGACAATTGAATCATTGTCAGCTATTATGGAAACTTTTGTGTCCCGGGTGGAAGTGGCTTGTCAGGGACAGGGTGCAAGAAAGCGACCCCCGCCTAACCCCTTATTATCTGAAACCTCGGATTCAGACTCTGAGCCTATTTCTGCAGTTGCAGGTACTTCATCTGGGATTGGTGTCTCGTGTACTGTCTCTTCAGACAGTGAGGAGGATGTTTCGGCATCAGCCATAGCCAAAGAGGAAGCGTTGGTAAACCCACTCATTGTATCTGTTCAAGAAACCTTAAGATTACAGGGTATTCCGTCAGAAATAGCTGAAACTGAGATCCCTTTTGGGACTAAAAAACGCATCAAAGTGGCGAAGGTTTTTCCATTGCCCAAATGTTTTTGCAATCCAATCAAAGAAGAATGGAGTCTGCCAAAACGCACTTCTACTATTTCTAAACGCATTAACAGGCGTTATCCGTTTGAGGAAACCCTCATTAAGAAATGGACAGAACCACCTGTGGTGGATTCACCAATTGCTAGATTGAATAAAGCCACGGTTATTCCTCTAGAAGACGCTCCGTCTTTTAAAGATCCAGTGGATCGCAAGATAGAAGCTATGTCTCGCACCATGTTTACCTTGATTGGATCAGCTTTCAGACCAATAATTGCTATTGGTCTGGTTTCGCAGGCTGTAACTGAATGGAAGTGGTTACGCCGGGACTTAGAAGAGGTCCCTCAGGCGGTATCAGATTGGTTGGAACAAATGATACAGGGGTTACAGTTTGTGTGTGATGCGGCGTTAGACGCCACTCCATTATTGGCGCGAGCATCTGTCTCAGCGGTGGTTCTCAGGCGTACACTGTGGCTAAAAGGTTGGTTAGCCGACCAAGGTTCCAAAAAAGCATTGGCTAATATCCCCTTTTTAGGAGAGCGTCTATTTGGAGCCAACTTAGATGAGATCATTAAGGATCTCACGGGTGGAAAGAGCACCTGTTTACCGCAAAATGTTAAAGGTAAAGGAACTCGTCAAAAACGAGGGCCTTCTTTTTCTGCTCACAAGAGGTTTTTTCGTCCCGCGGGTGAAAAAATTAAGTCCTCCAAAGCTCCTTCAGGAGGCTTCAGGGGACGTTGGTCGGGCAAGCAAAAGCCCGCCCCCTCCAGACCTGAAGATAAATCGTCCTAAGCCTGAAGGTACGCCCCCACCCATAACTGGGGTGGGGGGACGTCTTCGCCGGTTCCCGGATCCATGGCTTTCCAGAATCCCGGACTAGTGGGTTTGCGAAGTCATAAGGTCAGGGTACAAGATCGAGTTTCGATCTCTCCCACCGGCGCGATTCTTCCCTTCCAATATTCGACTATCCCCGGATCGTTTAGAAGATCTGCGGAGAGCAGTCACGGATTTACTACAACAAGGAGTGGTAGTCCACGTTCCTTGGACAGAACGTTTTCAGGGGTTTTATTCAAACCTATTTACAATACCCAGGAAAGAGGGCAAAGTGCGTCCAATTCTGGACTTAAGGGCACTCAATTCTTTTGTCAACATAAGAAAATTCAGAATGGAGTCCATTCGCACAGTAGCAGCCTTCCTGCATCCAGGGGATGTCCTAGCGTCCATAGACATCAAGGACGCATATCTTCACATTCCCATTTTCGCAGGACATCAGCGGTTTCTACGCTTTTCCGTAGAAGAGAACCACTATCAGTTTGTGGTGTTACCTTTCGGTCTCGCCACGGCTCCTCGGGTCTTCACGAAGGTGTTGGCCCCAATGTTGGCACTACTGCGCCAAAGAGGCATATCGATTCTTGGTTACCTAGACGATCTTCTGCTTCATGCAGAGTCTCCTCAGACCTTGCTACAAAACATAGAAATTACTATGATTTCTTTACAGGAATTCGGGTGGCTGGTGAACCAGCAAAAGTCATTTCTGGTTCCCACCCAGAGGCTCGAATATCTGGGTCTAATTCTAGACACAGTCAGGACAAGAGTTTTTCTTCCGGTAGGGAAACTCCGGAAGATTCAATTAGCAGTCCAGTTGTTACTATCCAACAGCTGGTCTTCTCTTCGAACTTGCATGAGGGTTCTGGGGTTGATGGTGGCTTCCTTCGAAGCAGTCCCATTTGCCCAGTCCCATACCCGAATTCTTCAGCAAGAGATTCTTTTCAGATGGAATCGGAATCCGGAATCCCTGGACAATCAGATCCGATTGAGCAAACAGACCAGAGAGTCTCTGGTCTGGTGGCTTCGGTCTCCGATGCTCAGCCAGGGAAAGTCATTTCTGCCAATATATTGGACGATAGTGACCACGGATGCCAGTCTATCCGGATGGGGAGGAATTCTCGGTCAGTTATCTGTCCAGGGACTTTGGTCCCTGGAAGAATCCAGGTTGCCGATAAATGTATTGGAACTGAGAGCGATCAGACTTTGTCTGATTCACTGGACCGAGCAGCTCCAGGGCAGCCCGGTTCGGATCCAGTTGGACAACGCCACGGCCGTGGCTTATGTCTATCACCAGGGGGGCACCAAGAGTGTCCGAGCGGCCAAAGAAGTGGCTTGCATTCTTCGCTGGGCGGAACGATTTTGTTCCAGCTATCTCTGCGGTGTTCATTCCGGGGGTGGAAAATTGGCAGGCAGATTATCTCAGCCGTCAGACTCCGGATCAGGGGGAATGGTCCCTCCATCCAGAAGTTTTTCCACCAGTTGTGCCTACGTTGGGGCACCCCGGATGTGGATCTGTTGGCATCACGATTCAACTGAAAAGTACAGAGATTCGTGGCTCGCTCCCGCGATCCTCTAGCAGAGACCGCAGACGCACTGGTCACCCCGTGGGGGCAATACCAGCTAATGTATGCCTTCCCTCCTCTTGGGTTACTGCCAAGACTTCTTCGCAGGATAGAGGAGGAAGGAATTCCAGTAATCCTGGCAGCTCCGGACTGGCCTCGTCGAGCTTGTTACGCCGACTTGGTCAGACTGGTGGCGGACGTCCCGTGGAGACTTCCTCTCAGGGAGGATCTACTGTCTCAGGGACCGATCTTCCATCCTGCTTTACGATCGCTGGTTTTAAACGGCCTGGTTATTGAGACCCAGGTGCTGAAGGACAAGGGATTGTCAGCTTCAGTTATTCCTACTCTAGTTAAAACAAGGAAAGCGACTTCCAGAAAGATTATCATCGTACACTGGAAGTCTTATATTGTGTGGTGTGAATCCCTTGGGTTCCATCTACATCCTTATTCGGTAGCCCGAATATTGGCTTTTCTGCAACAGGGAGTTGAGCAGAAGCTGGCCTTGAGTGTTATCAAGGGTCTGGTTTCAGCATTTGCTATCTTCTTTCAGAAGCCTTTGTCTACTCATTCCTTGGTGCGGAATTTCATCCAGGGGGTGCGACACCTGGCTCCGCCAGTGCACGCGCCGTTACCATCCTGGGATCTTAATTTGGTGCTGTCGGTTCTTCAGACACCTCCCTTTGAAAATATCAGGGAGATTCCCTTGCTTACTTTATCCCAGAAGGTGGCCTTCTTGGTGGCTATCACTTCTGCACGCAGGGTGTCAGAACTGGCTGCATTATCCTGTTGTTCCCCAGATCTGGTGGTTCATAGGGATAAGGTTGTTCTTCATCCGAATCCATCCTTCCTTCCTAAGGTGGTTTCAAAGTTTCATTGAATGAGGACAGTGTATTGTCCTTCCTATGTCCTTAGCCCAATCATCCTCGAGAATTTGCATGGCATTCCTTGGATGTAGTTCGGGCGATCAGGATATATTTGAATACTACGGATTCAATTTGTAAGACGGATTCACAGTTTGTGATCACGGATGGCCCTAAGAAGGGGTTGCCTGTTCTGCTGCGACCATCTTTAGATGGATCAGACAGACGGTGGTATAGGCTTATTTTATCTAAGGGTCGGGATCCCCCGTTCCCTGTTAAGGCGCATTCTACTCGGGCGCTTAGAGTTTCCTGGACCCTCCCGCCATCAGGCGTCAGTGGTTCAGGTTTTTCAAGGCGACTGTTTAGTCGTCGGTTCATACCTTTACAATATTGTATAAGGTTTATGTGATGGCATCGTCAGATGCCTCTTCTGGCCGCAAGGTTCCTGCAGGCCACTGTTTGAGGAGACTGTTGGTCTACCTCGAGGATTTGTGGGGTAGGTCTCATCTGTTTACTCGATGAGTCCTTTTGATACTTCTGGTTGGCTCCGGTTGGGCCTTCTAGTTTGGATTTTGATTTCGGTCTATCCCACCCCTCATTTGTGGCACTGCTTCTGGATGTCCCAGCTCTTGAGAATCAAGAAGACTACGTCTGTCAATGAGCGATAGAGAAAAATGGATTTTCTCTAGCGCTCATTGACAGACGTAGTCCTCGGTGATACACCACCTTCGGGTTATGTTGCCTCCACAGGAGCAGGACTAGACAGGAAATTAAAAAGCTCTGGCCACACCCTAGGGGCAGTCCCAGAGGGTATATCCTCTCTCTCTCTGCCTCAGCAAATCAGTTATTTTCTGTCTAGTTAGGAGTAAGGACCTAGATACCTTGCTGGGATCTTAGGTCCTGGCAAGATTTTTTTCTTAAAGGATTTTTAGACAGCTTTTTTTCTCCAGTGTTCCTGTGAGATCTTCAAGCAAGAAAGCTGAACTGGGCGACGGGCTGGATGTTGAGATCCGGTGGTCACCCCAGTTCAGCCTACGAGCGCGTGCAGGCCATAGCTCCGCTCTGGGTCGGCCGCGACGAAGTCCCATTAAAGGACTGACCCCGCGAGTTAAACGTCTCGCTGAAACGCCAAAGACCATGAGTCACGGCGTCCATATCGGTCGACAGCCCTCCCGCCCCGGTGGAGAGGGGTACTGTCAGGAGTTGGTGCCCGCCTGGCTCCGGTATGGTGAGTAGTATGTTCCCCCTTTTCCCCTGACGGGTCTTGTGGTGAACGCGGGCCCCTCTCTGTATGGTAAGATAGAGTCCCTCTCTATCCTATAAATGACACAGATCCTCCCACTTTGAGTGTGATTTTATGTGCAAAAAGCCAGGAGGCTTGGTTTGGGAGCTAACAATCTAATTGTATACATGTTAAAAAGATTATAATCTGTGGCATTCTGGGAATCTTACGGTGATAAGAATAAGCTACCTACCAGTCAGAAGCCACGGACATGTAGACTGCCTTCCTAATCAGATCTCCAGCTATTAGCAGGCCTCCCGAACGGCCATGCGGTCCGCCAGGGCCGGTTCCGCCAACCATGCCAAATCCCCATGCAGAGAGAGTGTTGTGTGCCCTGCAGCACACCGCTATTCAGTACAAGCCGCCGCCATTTTTTTTTTTTTGCTGGATCGCACGAGCCGCCATTTTGGCGTAGCCTCGTGTCTCCAGCATGGGGGCGGCCATGTTTGAGGTGATCCAAAGACCTCGTGGAGCTAGGGGAGGCGCCGGAAGGCGTGCAGAGGGGCGGAGCCGCCTCCTTTCTTCCTGGGCAGCCAGCCAAAAGACTTCCTGTTTGTCAAGACAGCGCTGTAACCTGTTGCAGTTAAACTCTGAGCATCAAGTGGTGAGCCTGGGGGTCTATCTCTCTCTCTCTCAATCGATAGGGATCCCTAGCAGGTAACACTAAGGGGCTTTTTGTGGCGCTGGGGGTCTGGAAAAAAAAAAAAAAAAAGTTTTTTATTTTTGAATTATATTATCCAGGAAGTGACTGGAATTATCATGGACCCTGCCACACATATTCCCCCACCTGTTTCCCTCGAGGGGGCCACGGGACCCGCCGGTGCACAGAGTGTAGAGTCATTTACAGCAATTTTGGAGTCTATGGTGGCTCGGGTGGAGGCGGCCTGTCAGGGACGGGGGTCAAGGAAGCGACCCCCGCCTACCCCTATACTATCTGACACCTCTGACTCTGATTCAGTGATGGTCACTGCAGTTGCAGGTTCCTCTGCAAAGGCTGTTATCCCAGGTAAAGCCCCCTCAGACAGTGAGGAGGACGCTTCTTCTCCTGCTATAATTCAGGAAGAAGCATTGGTGGACGCACTAGTTGTGGCAGTGCAGGAAACCTTAAAACTTGAGGCTTTACCGGCAGAGGCAACTGAAACAGAGATTCCTTTTGGTACTAATAAGCCCATCAAAACGGTGAAGGTTTTTCCTGTACCCAAATGTTTCGGTAATCAGATTAAAGGAGAATGGGAGCATTCTAAACGTACCTTTACTATTTCCAAGCGTATTGCTAGACGCTATCCGTTTGAGGAATCCTTCATTAAGAAATGGACGGTACCACCAGTGGTGGATCCACCTATTTCCAGGCTGAATAAAGCCACGGTTATCCCAGTGGAGGACACTTCGTCCTTTAAGGATCCGGTGGATCGAAAGGTGGAAGCGGAGTCCCGCACTATCTTCTCCCTGATAGGGTCAGCATTTAGACCAGTAATTGTTATTGGTCTAGTTTCCCAGACACTTACGGAATGGGCGAGATTGGTACGCCAAGACCTTAGGGGAAAAGATATTCCCCAGGAGACATCTGATTTGATGGAACAGATTATACAAGGGCTACAGTTTATCTGTGACGCAGCCTTGGACACTACTCCCTTATTAGGGCATGCATCTATGTCAGCGGTGATCCTCAGACGTGTGCTGTGGTTAAAATGCTGGTCAGCTGACCTAGGTTCCAAAAAGACCTTGACAAATCTCCCTTTTCAGGGGAATCGTCTATTTGGGGCCAACCTAGATGAAATCATCAAGGATGCCACTGGGGGCAAGAGCACTTTTTTGCCACAGGCTGCTAAAGCTAAGGGACCTCGCAACAAGCGAGGACCTTTCTTTACCGCCCATAAAGGGCGTCCGGCTGGTACTAGCGGGAAAGGCAAGACTCCTCCAGGAGGGTTCAAGAAGGGCTGGTCGGACAAGCAGAGGACCAACCCAGCCAAACCCGAAGCAAAGGAGTACACAGCCTGAAGGTGCGCCCCCACCCGGTTTCAGGGTGGGGGGACGTTTTCACCGGTATTCAGGACATTAGATCGAGCTTCAACCACTACTACCGGTGCGATTCTTCCCTTCCAACATTTAAGTACTACAGGAAGCGGTAGTTACCGTTCCCTGAATAGATCTTTTCCTTTACCTTTTCCTAAGATTAGTCCCTATACCTCACAGGAATCGGATCTGGTTGACCAGATAGGCCAAGTAGCCTCTAGTCGGGTGACTTCGGTCCCTGAGGTTCAACCAGAAAAGATCACCCTTCCTGATAACAATCAGGTATCTGATAAATGTGTGGGAACAGAAAACGCCTGGTTCAGATTCTATCAGCGCCAGTGGTCCTAGAAATTCTAGGCTGGCCTCCTCAAGCCGGCCTGGCCGACTTGGACATGCTAGTCGCAGACGTTCCGTGGGAACTTCGTCTCAGGGAGTGTCTGTGGTCTCAAGGACCAATTTACCATCATGCTTTACAGTCGCTGGGTTTAATGGCCTGGCCATTGAGACCCAAGTACTGAAGGACAGAGGTTTGTCTACTTCAGTCATTCCTACCCTTATTAAAGCAAGGAAAGCGACTTCCAGCAAGGTCTATTATCCCACATGGAAGACTTATATTGCGTGGTGCGAATCTTTAGGATTTCCTCCACGTACCTATTCGGTGACTCGAATATTGGCCTTTTTGCAACAAGGGGTTGAGCAGAAGCTAGCCTTGAGCACCATCAAGGGTCAAGTTTCAGCATTAGCAATCTTCTTTCAGAAACCTTTAGCTACCAAGTCCTTGGTGCGGAATTTCATCCAGGGGGTGCGGCACCTGGCTCCTCCAGTCCGCGCGCCCTTACCGCCCTGGGATCTTAATTTGGTTTTGTCGGTTCTACAGAAACCTCCCTTTGAAAACATCAGGGAGATTCCCTTGCTTACTTATCCCAGAAGGTGGCCTTCTTGGTGGCTATTACTTCTGCTCGCAGGGTGTCAGAACTGGCTGCATTATCATGCCAGTCCCCATACCTAGTGATTCATAGGGATAAGGTAGTACTTCATCCTAAGCCATCTTTTCTTCCTAAGGTGGTTTCAGATTTTCATCTGAATGAAGATATTGTACTACCTTCCTTGTGTCCTCAGCCCAAGCATCATCGGGAACATGCGTTGCATTCCTTAGATGTGGTTCGGGCAATCAGGGTATACCTGAAAGCTACGGAATCATTCCGTAAGACGGATTCACTTTTTGTGATCACGGATGGCCCCAGAAAGGGTTTGCCTGCATCTGCCGCGACCATTGCCAAATGGATTAGACAGACGGTGGTACAGGCTTATTCTATTAAGGGTCAGAGTCCTCCGTTCCCTGTTAGGGCGCACTCCACTCAAGCGCTCAGTACTTCCTGGGCCTTTCGCCATCAGGCGTCAGTGGTCCAGGTATGTAAGGCGGCCACCTGGTCGTCGGTACATACCTTTACAAAATTCTATAAAATTGATGTGACGGCATCGGCGGATGCCTCATTTGGCCGCAAGGTTTTGCAGGCCGCAATTTGAGGAGACCGGTGGTCTACCTCGAGGGTTTTTTTCTGTTTGAAAAAAAAAAAAAAAAAAATTTTCTTTTTTTTTGTTGAGTCTCATCATTAAGGATGAGCATTGTAAACTTCTAGTTGGCACCGGTTGGGCCTTCTAGATTGGGATTTGATTTCCATTTTCCCACCCCTCATTTGTGATACTGCTCTGGGACGTCCTGAAGGTGGTGTATCACCGAGGACTACGTCTGTCAATGAGCGCTAGAGAAAAATGGATTTTTGTAAAATCTTACCGTAAAATCCTTTTCTCTTAGCTCATTGACAGACGTAGTCCCCGCCCCTCTGTTTTTGAGTTGGGTTGGGTTAAAATCTCTAAAGACTGCTTTTTCACATAACTGATTTGCTGAGGCAGAGAGAGATCCCAGCAAGGTATCTAGGTCCTTACTCCTAACTAGAAAGAAAATAACTGATTTGCTGAGGCAGAGAGAGAGAGGATATACCCTCTGGGACTGCCCCTAGGGTGTGGCCAGAGCTTTTTAATTTCCTGTCTAGTCCTGCTCCTGTGGAGGCAACATAACCCGAAGGTGGTGTATCACCGAGGACTACATCTGTCAATGAGCTAAGAGAAAAGGATTTTACGGTAAGATTTTACAAAAATCCATTTTTTGTAAGATCTTACCGTAAAATCCTTTTCTCTTAAGCTCATTGACAGACGTAGTACCCCCCCCCTCTATCATTGAGTTGGGTTGGGTTAAATTCTCTGTTACTGCTTTAGAACAGAACTGATTCCCTGTAGCAGAGAGAGGGAGGATATACCCTCAGGGACTGCCCCTAAGGTGGAGCCAGAACGTTTTGTCTTTCTGCCTAGTCCTACTCCTGCGGAGACAACATAACCCAGCTCTTGAGAATCAAGAAGACTACGTCTGTCAATGAGCTTAAGAGAAAAGGATTTTACGGTAAGATCTTACAAAAATCCATTTTTCCTGTACTGCTGAAAGTTTTCTTAGTCAAAAAAGCTGAAAACAAATACAGCTACCACATCTAAGCACTTGTTAGCTGCAATATATGATGTTTTTGTACTTTGTGTTTAGATAGCCTTTAACCAGCTTCAGCGATTACACATACACCTTTACCCAGGGCCAATGGTGGTGGCGGATGCAGCTGTAGGGGTTTGCAATTGCTGAAATGTTAGAGAAATTGTATTTTTGTTATAGTATATCGGTATATGCATTTTATTTTATTCCTTATGGTTTTTGGCCAAATAATCGTGAATGTTCAATGCGTGCAGAAACCACTGCCACGTGCTTAGGTAACTTTGGCTCTACTTACAAATAAATACTCTTTTAGGTGATCCTGCTGCAGGCCAGCCTATGAGAGCAATGAGCAGCAAAGAGACAGAAGACCAAAGTAAGAAGAATATGCCAGTTAAGAACAGGGGGAAGAGTAAGAAAGCTGACTCCTTGTCGCCACAGCATAGTGATCTTGAGGTAAGCCAATATAATAAATATATGTATCAGTCTGAGGAGATGAGAGGAGATGCATGTTCTAAAAGTGAATGTAGTAATTCTCTAGACTAATGATACTTTTTGACATAAAAACAACATCTCAGCGCTAACATTACTTTTGCTTAGACTTTATTCTTGATGTCAGTGGATTTACCTGATCTATTGCATCTTCAATGTTTATCTTGGATCCTATATTTCATATACCAGGTTATGAGATTAACTTTTTTTTCTCTCTAGCCATGGTACATCTATTGTGGTAAGATAGTTATGTATATAAAGATGTTAAACAGTTGCACTTTTTTTTTAAGGTTGAGGGTTGTAGCATTGTAGTACTTTGTACATTTTACTTGTCATTTGAAGCTGAAGAAAACCGCACCAATTGTTTTATCTTAAACCCTTCAAGATAAAGGCATAATGTGCTAGTATGCACCGCGTACTAGCACAGTATGAAATACTTTGCTTAGAACGAAGCCCTCCAATGCCGTGATGTCGCTGCTGACAGGCGCTTCCATCTTCACCCGGTCTTCCTTCCGGGTTCGCGCCCTCTGATTTGCCATGCCGCAATCTCGGCACTCTGCATGCGTGGGAGTCACAGACCATGGCACGGAGCTCTGACGGGCTAGCGCCGGTATACCTTCCCTTCAGAACGCATGCACCAGTGACATCACCGACTGCATGCAGTGTAAATATCTCCTAAACCATACAGGTTTGGGAGATATTCACTGGACCTACAGGTAAGCCTTATTATAGGCTTACCTGTAGGTATAAGTGCCAAAAAAAGGGTTTACTTCCACTTTAATGCAGTATTTCAACTTGATAAGCTTTGTTTTAGAACTTTCAGCAGCTAGCTAAATAACTTACTGAGTTGCAGTCTCTTTACCTTTTAATCCCTGCCCCTGAAAATCCTTGCCTCTGTACCAGTTTAAGCTGGTGCCATGCCTGTCGCTTCAGGTTTCCTGTTTTACTGTGGGAAGTAAAGGCAAAACCTAACTCTAAACCTACTCTCCGCCACTTTGTAAGCCTAAATCGTTTAGCCCTATGAAGAAGAAAATCGCTATATTTGCCTGTTTTGCAGCTGCTCCAGTCTGGTCTCCAGCGGTGCCCTCTGTATGCAGGAGAAAGCCGACAAGGGCTGGCAAATACCTGAGAATTGACGTCACCCATAGAGTTACTATGGGGCTTTCGTTGTGGGCTGCCTCTCCTACACACTGAAGCTGCCACTGACAGCTCAGCGTGGGACTGGACTGAAGCAGCTGCAGAATAGGTAAGTATAGCAATATTTTCTTTACAGGGCTAGATAGATAGATTAGACTTGGAGTGTGGCTGAAAGTAGATTTAGCGTTAGGTTTTGCACTTGCACGTTAAGCTGACTCCTTTCTTTTGCAACATCCTATGGAGTCACCTTTGTTTGCAGAGACTGCAGTTGTCTCCCTACATTGTGTGCATCAATAGAAACACACAGCCCTAAGGATGGCAGTTACACCCTTGCTCTTCCCTCCTCCCTTCTTCCCCTCCCTTCTTTAAGCTTACACACTGTCTTAAGACTGCTCCGTCTACTGTTAATTCTTTCCTGTAATGACTGGCTGTTCAGGGAAGCAGCACTAGGCGAGCAGAAGCCAGAAACCATGAAAGTTGTAAACTGCAAGTCATGGGGTTAGAATATTACCAGTTTACTGATGAATGTTTTTTTTTTTATATTTTATTTATTTTGTGCTCATTGTGTCAAGCTGAAAAATGCTGAGTGTTTAATACTACTTTACTATTGGCATCTATAGTAAAGGAGTTCAATGCATTACTGCTGCTGCTGCTCAATACTAAAATAAAAAATGAGTATCAACATTTTTTTACTGCAAGTCAGGTGGCCCCTAAAAGCAAGGTAGGAGTCTTGTCCCGTATAAACAATCCACCTATGGCTATATGGTATGATAACTGAGAAGCTGTCTAACCTGACCATCTTGATTTTATTGTTGTGACTCTTGTGCCGCATACATTGTTTAGTTATCAGACATAATCTTGAAATCATTGGTATGCCAGTGTTTGTATCTAATACACTTACAGGCCACTTTATTAGGTACACCTGTTCAATTTCTTGGTAACACAAATTGCTAATCAGCCAATCACATTGCAGCAATTCAATGCATTTAAGCATCTAGATGTGGAGAAGACGACTTGCTGAAGTTCAAATCAAGCATCAGAATGGTTAAGAAATGGTATTTAAGTGAATTTGAACATGGCATGGTTGTTGGTGCCACACAGGCTGGTCTGAGTATTTAAAAAAACTGCTAATCTGCTGGGATTTTCACGCACAACCATCTCTAGGGTTTACAGAGAATGGTCCGAAAAAGAGAAAATATCCAGTGAGCAGCAGTTGTGTGGAGGAAAATGCCTTGTTGATGTCAGAGAAGAATGGACAGACTGCTTCCAGATGATAAAAAGGCAACAGTAACTCAAATAACCGTTACAACCAAGGTATGCAGAATACCATCTCTGAACGCACAACACATCGAACCTTGAAGCAGATGAGCTACAGCAGCAGAAGGCCACACTGGCTGACACTTCTGTCAGCTAAGAACAGAAAACTGAGGCTAAAATTCGCACAGGCTCACAAAATCGGACAATAGAAGATTGGAAAAATATTGCCTGGTCTGATGAGTCTCGATTTTAGCTGCCACATTCAGATGGTAGAGTCAGAATTTGGCATGAACAACATGAAAGCATGGATCCATCCTTCCCAGCCCATTTCCTAATGACCAGCTATTCACTGATTGTTAAAGATCCTGGTGGCCCTGCTCCTTAATGCTGCAGCTACTAAACGTAGCTTGCACATCAGGCTAAACGCGGGCAAAAAAAACGCTAAAACATTAGCATTTTTGTTCAGCGTTATTACAGCAGTTTTTAGCTTTCTAGTGTGCATAAGGGCTTACGGTTGCTTGTTTTGCATTTCCCACAATGCAAAGACTCAGTACAAAGACACGGGCTGCCCCCTAACAGATGTGCGGCGGTTCGATTAATGCCTAATGGCACCCCACACATCTGTGAACACTCACAGTTTCACGCATTCCAAAATGCATGAGGCGACACGATTTCTCAAAAAGGGTCAGACTTCTTTTTAGCATTTCTTGTGCATACAGCAGCCCATTGAAATTAATAGGCTGCACTACAGGTGATGTGCGGGAAAACGTGCACATGATACGTTATACCTGCACATATACCCCATATTCTCAACCACACTCACATGAATAAATGATAATTTGAATTATTTCAATAGTAAATTAGATATTTTTTTTTTTTTTAATAATTTTAATTTCATTGTTGTGTAAGGTATTTTAGCTCTTAGTAATGTAGCTCTGTAGTAAGATCTGATAAAAAGCCTGCAATAAGTAATTGTGACCTGTGTAATATGTTTATGTGGAAGCTGGCTTCAGGAAGTTATGTTGGTCAAGAAGCAGATATAAACATTTGCTGCAAACAGATACATTTTTGCAGCTTTATTAGGACTCACGCACACTGCAGAGCTGGGCCTCGGACTGGGTAATATAGATCCTTATGGAGTCCCAGCCTGCCAAGGAGCGTCGCAGGTTACTGGTACGCCCAGGCCTCGCAACGACAGTGCCCCTCCATATGGGGACGAGCCAGCTGAGCTGCGCTTAGCAGAGGATGTCTCAACCCGCATCGCCCGCGTGTTGCCAGCGTCCTTCCATGGCTGACGGCACCCCCACTTAGAGTACTGAGTACCCCCTTGTCCCTGGGGACGTTTGGGGAGTTGTGGGCCCACTCCTGGGGACAGCAGGGCGGACAGTCTCTGTAGGATCCCTCTTCTGGCCGGGTTGGGGTTCCCCCCTCCCCTCCCTGCCCCTGATGGGGCGCTGTATGGGTATGCTGTGGGGGTTTCCCTGGGGTCCCTGCTAATAGCCAGAAATGTGTTTGGTGCATTTATTTTGCAGCCGTTTGGAGCGGCTGCCACTTTAGTGGTATGCAGATTCTCAGCTCTGTGTGAAACATCAGCCATGTGAGAATTTCTGCTGTGGTTCCCGGTCGGGCGCCATCTTGGATGTGGGCAACATGCCTAGTAAGGGCAGCGGCCATTTTCCCTGTTACTTTTTTGTCATAGGCTTCCAATAGGCACCTTTTCTCTGGGCTCGAGGGCTGGCCCTTTAGTGATGTGAGGTCACTTCTTTCTCCTGTGTAAAAAATTTTGCTGACAGGCTGGGGATTTTTGCTCATATCTCGGCCATTATTAAACCAAATCTAATTCTGTTTTCTCTATCGCTCATTGACAGACGTAGTCCTCGGTGATACAGCACCTTCGGGTTATGTGGCCTCCACAGGAGCAGGACTAGACAGGAAATTAAAATGCTCTGGCCACACCCTAGGGGCAGTCCCAGAGGGTATATCCTCTCTCTCTCTGCCTCAGCAAATCAGTTATTTTCTTTCTAGTTAGGAGTAAGGACCTAGATACCTTGCTGGGATCTTCGGTCCTGGCAAGATTTTTTTCTTAAAAAAATTTTTTAGACAGCTTTTTTCTCCAGTGTTCCTGTGAGATCTTCAAGCAAGAAAGCTGAACTGGGCGACGGGCTGGATGTTGAGATCCGGTGGTCACCCCAGTTCAGCCTACGAGCGCGTGCAGGCCATAGCTCCGCGCTGGGTCGGCCGCGACAAAGTCCCATTAAGGGACTGACCCCGCGAGTTAAACGTCTCGCTGAAACGCCAAAGACCATGAGTCACGGCGTCCGTATTGGTCGACAGCCCTCCCGCCCCGGTGGAGAGGGGTACTGTCAGGAGTTGGTGCCCGCCTGGTTCCGGTATGGTGAGTAGTATGTTCCCCCTTTTCCCCCTGACGGGTCTTGTGGTGAACGCGGGCCCCTCTCTGTATGGTAAGATAGAGTCCCCCTCTATCCTATAACTTGGCACAGATCCCCCTACTTTGAGTGTGATTTTATGTGCAAAAAGCCAGGAGGCTTGGTTTGGGAGCTAACAATCTAATTGTATACATGTTTAAAAGATTGTAATCAGTGGCAGTCTGGGAATCTTACTGTGATAAGAATAAGGTACCTACCAGTCAGAAGCCACGGACATGTAGACTGCCTTCCTAGTCAAATCTCCAGCTATAGCAGGCCTTCCGAACGGCCATGAGGTCCGCCAGGGCCAGTACCGCCAACCACGCCAAAAATCCCCATGCAGAGATAGTGTTGTGTGCCCTGCAGCACACCGCTATTCGGTACAGGCCGCCGCCATTTTTTTTGCTGGATTGCACGAGCCGCCATTTTGGCGTAGCCTCGTGTCTCCAGCATGGGGGCGGCCATGTTTGAGGTGATCCAAACACCTCGTGGAGCTAGGGGAGGCGCCGGAAGGCGTGCAGAGGGGCGGAGCCACCTCCTTTCTTCCTGGGCAGCCAGCCAAAAGACTTCCTGTTTGTCAAGACAGCGCTGTAACCTGTTGCAGTTAAACTCTGAGCATCAAGTGGTGAGCCTGGGGGTCTATCTCTCTCTCTCTCTCTCGATCGATAGGGATCCCTAGCAGGTAACACTAAGGGGCTTTTGTGGCGCTGGGGGTCTGTGAAAAAAAAAAAAAAAAAAAGTTTTTTATTTTTGAATTATATTATCCGGGAAGTTACTGGAATAATCATGGACCCTGCCACACAAATTCCCCCACCTGTTTCCCTCGAGGGGGCCACGGGACCCGCCGGTGCACAGAGTGTAGAGGCATTTACAGCAATTTTGGAGTCTATGGTGGCTCGGGTGGAGGCGGCCTGTCAGGGACGAGGGTCAAGGAAGCGACCCCCGCCTACCCCTATATTATCTGACATCTCTGACTCAGATTCAGAGATGGTCACTGCAGTTGCAGGTCCCTCTGCAAGGGCTGTTACCTCAGGTAAAGCTCCCTCAGACAGTGAGGAGGACGTTTCTTCTCCCGCTATAATTCAGGAAGAAGCATTGGTGGACGCACTAGTTGTGGCAGTGCAGGAAACCTTAAAACTTGAGGTTTTACCGGCAGAAGCAACTGATACAGAGATTCCTTTTGGTACTAACAAGCCCATCAAAACGGTGAAGGTTTTTCCTGTACCCAAGTGTTTTGGTAATAAGATTAAAGGAGAATGGGAGCATTCTAAACGTACCTTTACTATTTCCAAGCGTATTGCTAGACGCTATCCGTTTGAGGAATCCATCATTAAGAAATGGACGGTACCACCAGTGGTGGATCCTCCTATTTCCAGGCTGAATAAAGCCACGGTTATCCCAGTGGAGGACACTTCGTCCTTTAAGGATCCGGTGGATCGAAAGATGGAAGCAGAGTCCCGCACCATCTTCTCTCTGATAGGGTCAGCATTTAGACCAGTAATTGTTATTGGTCTAGTTTCCCAGACACTTACGGAATGGGCGAGATTGGTACGCCAAGACCTTAGGGGAAAAGATATTCCCCAGGAAACATCTGATTTGATGGAACAGATTATACAAGGGCTACAGTTTATCTGTGACGCAGCCTTGGACACTACTCCCCTATTAGGGCATGCATCTATGTCAGCGGTAAACCTCAGACGTGTGCTGTGGTTAAAATGCTGGTCAGCTGACCTAGGTTCCAAAAAGACCTTGACGAATCTCCCCTTTCAGGGGAATCGTCTATTTGGGGCCACCCTAGATGTAATCATTAAGGATGCCACTGGGGGCAAGAGCACTTTTTTGCCACAGGCTGCTAAAGCTAAGGGACCTCGCAACAAGCGAGGACCTTTCTTTACCGCCCATAAAGGGTTTGCACGCCCGGCTGGAACAAGCGGGAAAGGCAAGACTCCTCCAGGAGGGTTCAAGAAAGGCTGGTCGGACAAACAGAGGACCAACTCAGCCAAACCCGAAGCAAAGGAGTACACAGCCTGAAGGTGCGCCCCCACCCGGTTTGAGGGTGGGGGGACGTTTTCACCGGTATTCAGGACATTAGATCGAGCATCAACTACTACTACCGGTGCGATTCTTCCCTTCCAACATTTAAGTACTACAGGGAGCGGTAGTCACCGTTCCCTGAATAGATCTTTTCCTTTACCTTTTCCTAAGATTAGTCTCAATTCCCCACAGGAATCGGATCTGGTTGACCAGACAGGCCAAGAAGCCTCTAGCCGGGTGACTTCGGTCCCTGAGGTTCAACCAGAAAAGATCACCTTTCCTGATAGCAATCAGGTATCTGATAAATGTGTGGGAACAGAAAACGACCAGACTTTCTCGGATGGTCGGGGCCAGATAGCTCTAGGGACGCCTGGTTCAGATCCAGTCAGCACCAGTGGTCCTAGAAATTCTAGGCTGGCCTCGTCAAGCCGGCCTGGCCGACTTGGACAGGCTAGTCGCAGACGTTCCGTGAGAACTTCGTCTCAGGGAGTGTCTGTGGTCTCAAGGACCAATTTACCATCGTGCTTTACATTCGCTGGTTTTAATGGCCTGGCCATTGAGACCCAAGTACTGAAGGACAGAGGTTTGTCAGCTTCAGTCATTCCTACCCTTATTAAAGCAAGGAAAGCGACTTCCAGCAAGGTCTATTATCACACATGGAAGACTTATATTGCGTGGTGCGAATCTTTAGGATTTCCTCCACGTACCTATTCGGTGACTCGAATATTGGCTTTTTTGCAACAAGGGGTTGAGCAGAAGCTAGCCTTGAGCACCATCAAGGGTCAAGTTTCAGCATTAGCAATCTTCTTTCAGAAACCTTTAGCTACCAAGTCCTTGGTGCGGAATTTCATCCAGGGGGTGCGGCACCTGGCTCCAACAGTCCGCGCGCCCTTACCGCCCTGGGATCTTAATTTAGTTTTGTCGGTTCTACAGAAACCTCGCTTTGAAAACATCAGGGAGATTCCCTTGTTTACTTTATCCCAGAAGGTGGCCTTCTTGGTGGCTATCACTTCTGCTCGCAGGGTGTCAGAACTGGCTGCATTATCATGCCAGTCCCCATACCTAGTGATTCATAGGGATAAGGTAGTACTTCATCCTAAGCCATCCTTTCTTCCTAAGGTGGTTTCAGATTTTCATCTGAATGAAGATATTGTACTACCTTCCTTGTGTCCTCAGCCCAAGCATCATCGGGAACATGCGTTGCATTCCTTGGATGTGGTTCGGGCAATCAGAGTATACCTGAAAGCTACGGAATCATTCCGTAAGACGGATTCACTTTTTGTGATCACGGATGGCCCCAGAAAGGGTTTGCCTGCATCTGCCGCGACCATTGCCAAATGGATTAGACAGACGGTGGTACAGGCTTATTCTATTAAGGGTCAGAGTCCTCCGTTCCCTGTTAGGGCGCACTCCACTCGAGCGCTCAGTACTTCCTGGGCCTTTCGCCATCAGGCGTCAGTGGTCCAGGTATGTAAGGCGGCCACCTGGTCGTCGGTACATACCTTTACAAAATTCTATAAAATTGATGTGACTGCATCGGCGGATGCCTCATTTGGCCGCAAGGTTTTGCAGGCCGCAATTTGAGGAGACCGGTGGTCTACCTCGAGAGTTTTTTTCTGTTTGAAAAATTTCTTTTTTGTTGAGTCTCATCATTAAGGATGAGCATTGTAAACTTCTAGTTGGCACCGGTTGGGCCTTCTAGATTGGGATTTGATTTCCATTTTCCCACCCCTCATTTGTGATACTGCTCTGGGACGTCCCGAAGGTGCTGTATCACCGAGGACTACGTCTGTCAATGAGCGATAGAGAAAAATGGATTTTTGTAAAATCTTACCGTAAAATCCTTTTCTCTTAGCTCATTGACAGACGTAGTCCCCGCCCCTCTGTTTTGGAGTTGGGTTGGGTTAAAATCTCTAAAGACTGCTTTTTGACATAACTGATTTGCTGAGGCAGAGAGAGAGAGGATATACCCTCTGGGACTGCCCCTAGGGTGTGGCCAGAGCATTTTAATTTCCTGTCTAGTCCTGCTCCTGTGGAGGCAACATAACCCGAAGGTGCTGTATCACCGAGGACTACGTCTGTCAATGAGCTAAGAGAAAAGGATTTTACGGTAAGATTTTACAAAAATCCATTTTTTTGCTGGGAAGTTTTCACAAGGGGCTCATCTGCTAGTGCAGATTGTGTGGGGGGGGTCTGCGGAATCGCCTATTTTAAAGAGCAAAATGTACTCCCAGGAAAAAAAATTCCACGTAGACCTGGTGGGGGCTTCAGGTACACCTGAATCCTCTTCCATGGCCTCCTTATCTGCTGTCCTTGCGACTTAAGCATCCCAGGTGCATCAGCTGATGTCAGAACACTCTTCCAAAAAACGGTCTGTGCCCTCCTAGTCCTCTGACTTTGAGCCAGAATTGGTTGCCACGGACGATGGTCCCCCTGAGGGGTCCCGGTCCCCTGCTTCTGAGCGGGATGAGGAGGGGGAGTCTTCCCCCCCCTCGGTAGCGCGGGAACGCGCTACGATGGACTCTATCATTAGCGTCATTAAAGAAGCTCTTGTTCTTGAAGATGAGCCATTACAGTTACGTAAGGTTTTCGGGTTCGACTGACGCCAGAAGTCTGGTCAGGCTTATACCTGCCCGGAGGAATTTCACGAGATTGTGAATGACCAGTGGCGGCGTATTAAGCACATGTTGGTAGTGCCTAAGTGCTTTGCCGTCCGCTATCCTTTTGCGGAGGCGGTAGAAAAATGTTGGACGGTGTCCCCAAAAGTGGATCACACTGTGTCTCGGCTGAATAAGTCCACCTTGATGCCAGTGGAGGATTCCCTGGTTTTCCGGGATCCGGCGGATAGACAGGTGGAGGCACTCTCCCGTCACATTTATATGGTGGCAGTTTTCCTGTTGAAACCTGTTTTTGCCTCTGTGATGGCCTCTCAGGCGCTCACTGTATGGGGCAAGGGGCTTCGCAGCACCCTGGTGGCAGAGTCGGCTTCGCCAACTGTCCTTGCAATGGTTAATCAGCTCATCAAAACTGGGATGTATCTGTGTAACGCGGCTTTGGACGAAGCTCCCTTGGTCGCACGGTTGTCATCGGTGGGGATCGCGATCCGCCGCATTACCTGGTTGAAGAGCTGGTCGGCTGACCATGCGTCCAAAAAGACGGTGTCTGAGATTCCCTATGAGGGGGGTGACCTGTCTTTTTGGGAAAACTCTGCACGAGTTGATTAAGGGGCTCACAGGAGGTAAGAGTACTCTGTTGCCCCAGGTCACCAAGGGTAAGTCCCCCCTCGCGCGCGGCGGGGACCCTCCTTCAAGACTCAACGTACTTCCTTTCGTGCCTTCGGGACGCAAGAGAAGGGTAAACCCTTCCGACCCCCGGGTAGCCAGAAGAAACCATGGTCGGCTAAGCCAAAAGCCGGACAGTCTGTCTCGGCGGCCCAGTCCACCTCTGCCTGAAGGGACGCCCTCACCCGTTGTCGGGGGGAGGGGGGACGTTTTTCAGGAACCCTGGTTGTCCGACATTCAGGACAGGTGGGTTCACGAACTGATTCGTTCAGGGTACAAGATCGAATTCCGATCTCGCCCGGCAGACTGGTTCTTCCCGTCCAATCTCCAGCTGTTGTCCGATCGTCTCAGATATCTCATGGGGGCAGTGCACAATCTGCTTGCCCAAGGAGTCATTGTACCCGTTCCCTCACGGGAACGTTTTTGCGGATTTTACTCCAACCTATTCACAGTGCCCAGGAAAGAGGGCAAGGTATGTCAGATTCTGGACTTAAAATCTCTGAACCGCTGTGTGCGGGTGCAGGAGTTCAGGATGGAATCCAGTCAGTGGTAGCATCGTTGAGACCCGGGGACTTCCTGGTTTCAATAGACTTGAAGGATGCGTATCTACACATCCCGATTTTCGAGGGTCATCAAAGATATCACAGTGGCTGGGGAGCACTATCAGTTTGTGGCGTTGCCTTTTGACTTCGGCTCCCAGGGTCTTCACCAAGGAGTTGGCTCCGGTTCTAGCTTTACTGCGTTTGCGGGGCATTGCGGTCCTCGGTTACCTAGACGACCTCTTGTTAAGGTCAAACTCATGTGGGACCCTGTCGAGCGATCTGGCAGTAACGGTTCAGACACTCCAGGAATTCGGGTGGACCATCAAATTTTCAGAAGTCAGCACTGACTCCCTCAAATCGCCTTCAGTATCTGGGGATGGTCCTGGATTCTGCTCAATCTCGGGTCTTCCTTCCAGAGGCCAAACTCAGGACTTTACGGTAAGAGATCGGGGCCCTCAGGTTCAGCGATCTCTCTTCTTTGTGGACCTGCGTGCGAGTTCTGGGCCTGATGGTCTCTGCCTTCGAAGCAGTTCCATTTGCTCCATTTCATACCAGGACTCTGCAAGCGGAGATCCTGGACAGGTGGGACAGGACACCTCAGTCCTTGGAAATGAGAATTTCCTTGAGTTGCCTGGTGCAGTTGGATCTCTTGTGGAGACTCCAGTCGCCGTCTGTGATGCAGGGCCAGTCTTTCCGGCCTCTGTTGTGGACGATTCTCACCACAGATGCCAGCCTGTCGGGCTGGGGAGGAGTTCTGGGCATGCTCTGTGCCTAGGGGACCTGGTCGGCAGGGGTGACCTCACTGCCAATCAATGTCCTGGAGCTCCGGGCGATAAAGCTTTGCCTATTCCGGTGGTCATCTCAGCTTCAGGGGTGTCCGGTCCGGGTACAGACGGAGAATGCCACAGCCGTGGCATACATAAATCACCAGGGGGGCACGAAGAGTGCCTGGGCGGCCGAGATCCTGTCTTGGGCCGAATCACATGTACCGGCGATATCGGCTGTTCACATTCCGGTTGTGGAAAACTGGCAGGCGGACTATCTGAGTCGCCAGACCTTGGATCAGGGGGAATGGTCCCTGCATCTGGAGGTGTTTCACCTTCTGTGCGCCCGGTGGGGGACCCCGGACGTAGATCTGTTTTGTGTCCCGTCTCAACAAAAAGGTGGAAAGGTTTGTGGCCAGAACTCGCGATTCTCTGGCGGACGCGTTGGTGGTGCCTTGGCACCGCTACCAGCTGATCTATGCCTTTCCTCCGATTCAACTGCTGTCCAGGTTCCTTCGCAGGGTGGCGTCGGAACGGTTGTCAGTAATTCTTGTGGCCCCGGACTGGCCTAGATGTTCCTGGTACGCGGACATCGTCCAGATGGTCGTCGAACCTCCCTGGCGGCTTCCGCTGCGAGACGATCTTCTGTCTCGGGACCGATCTTCCATCCTGCTTTACAGTCGCTGGCTTTAACGGCATGGCTGTTGAAAGCCAGGTCCTGAGGGATAGAGACCTAATGCAGGCGGTAATCCCTACCTTGTTAAAGGCTCGCAAAGCCACTTCAAGGAAGATTTATCACCGCACCTGGAAAGCGTATATCGCTTGGTGCGAGGAGAATGGTCCTCACCCTTGTTCCTTCTCGGTGGCGAAGGTCTTGGCCTTTCTACAGAAGGGAGTTGATCAGCGTCTGGCGCTGACTACGGTCAAGGGTCAGTTGTCAGCCTTGGCCATCTTTTTTCAGTGACCGTTGGCGTCGCATTCTTTGATCCGCACCTTTATTCAAGGGGTGCGGCACTTTGCTCCCCCGAGGAGGGCTCCTTTGCCTCCCTGGGATCTGAATCTGGTTTTGTCGGTGTTACAAAAACCTCCTCTCGAACATCAGAGATTCCTCTGTCTGTGTTGTCACAAAAAGTGGCCTTTTTGGTGGCCATCACGTCGGCTCACAGAGTGTCTGACTTGGCGGCCTTGTCCTGCCATTCTCCTTATCTGGTGCTTCATAGAGATAAGGTGGTTCTGCGACCGAGTCAATCTTTTCTTCCCAAGGTGGTTTCTTCATTCCACCTTAATGAGGATATCGTGTTGCATTGGCTGTGCGCACGGCCCAAGCATCCTCAGGAGTTTGTCTTGCATTCTCCGGATGTGGTCTACCTTTCCACCACGGAGTCAATTTGGCAGTCTGACTCTCTATTTGTTCTTCCTGAGGGATCTTGGAAGGGATCGGCCGAATCCGCGGTGACCATTTCTAATGAATCAGACAGATGATTGTTCAGGCCTATTCTATCAAGGGTCAGGTCAGGTTCCTCCTTTCCCGGTAAAGGCTCATTCTGCTCTAGCTGTTAGTGCCTCTTGGGCTTTTTCCCCATCGGGCGTCTGTGGCTCAGGCGTACAAGGCGGCGACGTGGTCGTCCGTGCACACTTTCACAAAGTTTTACAAACTTGACGTTTTGACATCTTTGGATGCTTCCTTTTGGCCGTTGTTTGAGGGGACATTCATTTTAATGTCTTTCCTTGTTGGGGTGTTTTTTTCTGGGTTTGTTCAAGTTTTTTTTCAGTGGGCTCAGGTTGTTACTAGCCCGGTTAGTTGCGTTATCTTCTTATCTGGTTGCGTTGCTTTCCCACCCCTCATACCTGCACTGCTTTGGGACGTCCCATTAGTGAAGGCTAATACCATCGGGCGGCAACTGTCAGAGGACGTAAGAGAAAATAGAATTTTTGTAAGAACTTACCGTAAAATTATTTTCTCTGACAGTCGCCGCCCCCACCCCTCTGGTTTTTAGATCTTGGGGTTGTTGCCTTCCGGTACTGCTTGCTATGAAACTGAAGTAATATCAGATTGGGTTGCTGGTAATGGCTGTGGGATGGCCCCCTAGTGGCGTGCTGAGGTACAAAAGTTTTTTTGTCTTAACCTGATAATTAATTATCTGCCTAGCCTGCTCCTGCAGAGTGTGCCATTACCCATTAGTGAAGGCTAATACCATCGGGCGGCGACTGTCAGGACTCAGAGAAAATAATTTTACGGTAAGTTCTTACAAAAATTCTATTTCTCTTACGTCCTCCGACAGTCGCCGCCTCTTCATATTCGTCACATATGGGGTATTAGACTTTGCTCCGAAGGAGTAGCTAGGCAACAGAATATGTTAACATTAAAGCTTTTAACATATCCCACCCTCAAGGGGTGGTCCCCTCAGTCAATACCCTCCTACTTCCTGCAACCATATCTCAGTTTTTAATGTCTAGCTTGTCAGGAGTGGCTGGCTTTCTCTGTGCTGGGGCTTTCTGCCCCAGACTCTTTCTTCTTTTTTGATTTTTTGTTTGAGTTTTCTCTCTACCTTTACTTAGCTGTTCTTTTTGTCAGCGTTAGTTAGTTCTTCTGATGAAGAGGATCACGCGGGCTGGGTCTCGGGCTGATCCCCCTGGTCGCAGGTCGTGGGTCAGTGGCTTCCCAGCCTGCCATCGAGCGTTCAGCCAGGTAACGCTCCTGGCACAGTGAACGACCCATCCCTGTTCGGTGCAGGGATGATTGGTGAGGTGGCTACCTCACTGGACGCTGTGCGGTTTCTTAACCCCCATTCTGTGCGTCTTGTATGCGACTCTCCCTGCCTCATGTGCAGCGGCTTGTTCGCCTGTGCGGGTCCCCCACGCCATGTGAGGTAAGTGTATTTATGTGGGGACCTGTCTGTCTGGGGGGGTGCTTGCACCGGTTCTGGCATTGTTGAGAGCCCAGGGCATTTCTGTCCTGGGGTATCTGGACGACGTTCTGGTTCGGTCTGCGACCAGCCAGGGTCTGGAGGAGGACCTGTCTGTCACGATGCAAACTCTGCAGGAGTTTGGTTGGACGATAAATTATCCAAAGTCGACGCTGAGTCCGTCGGTTCGTCTTCCCTACCTGGGAATGATTCTGGACTCGGTACAGGCGAAGGTCTTCCTGCCGGAAGACAAACTCAGGACTCTCCAGGAGGAAGTCAGGTCCCTCAGGGACGTTCCGCACTCGTCTCTAAGGACGTGCATGAGATGCGACTCTCCCTGCCTCATGTGCAGCGGCTTGTTCGCCTGTGCGGGTCCCCCACGCCATGTGAGGTAAGTGTATTTATGTGGGGACCTGTCTGTCTGGGGGGGTGTCAGTCTGGGACTGTGTAACCTGCCTCTATTCACACTGTTTGTCTCCCTATCTCTCGGCTGCATGCTGTGGGCTGCAAGGGGGGGGGGGGGGAACTGTGTGTGTCAGCCTGGTCAGTGTGAGAAGCTGTGTGCTGTGGGGCATGTTTTGTTTGGGCATTATACAGCGATCGCTGCGGCGATCTGACATGTGTTCTTATACATGGATGACATGTGTGCATTACTGCACTGTGGAGCGGCGGTTTCGGCGCCAAACTGCACCATTTTGCCTACACTCGCTCCGGCCGCATGTTCTACATGCATGGCGGCCATTTTCTTGTAGCCTCCCATAGGCTTTCATAGAGCGCCCTGGCAGCATCACTTCCTCTTCTCCAGGAACACCGATCGAGGCAGCAGCAGCGGCGAGGGTCTCCTCAGGTTTTATCCTTCTGTTCTTGCTATCCATTGCCTGTGTTAAGTTTAAATATTCCCTGTGGGGGTCTCATTGGGCCTGTGTGTGGTGCGGTGGGCTGCGCTCGCCGCGCTTGCTTAAAGGGGCAGTTTACCCTTTATTATCCGGCATTATAGGGGCAATGGATTCTCAGGAGGGCAAATTTCCTACCGCCTTGGTGGAAAGCCAGGGGACCGCTGTTTCCCCCCCAGGGGGGGATTTAGCCACTATTGTGGCTGGCCTTGCTGCTCAGGTGCAGATGCTGGTGGCTGCTCAATCTACTAAGAGACCCAGAGTTGCTCTTTCCTCTGATTCTGAGGGTGAAGGTGATGGGGCTGTTATGGCGGGGGCCTCCTTATCGGGGTCCCGCTCCTCCCTGGATCTAGTGGGGTCCGAGGTGGAGGCTGAAGTTGAAGGGGTTGATAATTCTCCCCCTGGCTCGCCTGAAGAGCTTGCAATCATGGATGAATTGATTGCTTCCATAAAGCAAACGCTGCGTTTGCAGGATGAAGTGTGTCCCCCCGCTGCCTTGGCGGCCTATGGGACGCAGAGAAAACGCAGGACGCCGCAGGTTTTTCCCTGCAATGATGATTTTCAGCGCGCTGTTAAGGAACAATGGCGCAATCTGCGCAAACCTTTTGCTGTACCAAGTAGGTTCAAGCTGCGTTATCCTTTCTCGCCTTCCACTGATGAAAGGTGGTGTGTGCCTCCCCCAGTGGATCACGCAATTGCGGTTTTAAACAAAGCCACTGCGATTCCTGCAGAGGATTCCCCTGTGTTCCGTGATGCCACGGATAGGAGATTGGAGTCTCTTGCCCGTCATACTTATTCTGTTACGGGTTCTATGCTTAAGGCTCTGTTTGCTTCTCTCATGGCGGCCCAGGCGATCGCAAGTTGGACGCAGATGCTTAGGCGCGTCCTAGTGGCCGATTCGGCCTCGCCGGCGACCCTGGACATGGTGGATCAAATCCACCAGGGTGTCATGTATCTGTGTGATGCGGACCTGGACCTGGTTCCGTTGGCTGCACGTGTGCACAGCGTGGCGGTGTTGTCTCGCCGCCTGGTTTGGTTGAAATGTTGGTCGGTGGACCAGTCCTCACGTAAGACCTTAGCCAATCTGCCTTATGATGGGTCTCGCCTTTTTGGGGAGTCCTTGGATGTGTTGATTAAGGGGATCACCGGGGGTAAGAGCACTCTCTTGCCCCATTTCCCCAAGGCTAAGGGGGCTTCTGGGAAGAAGCATGCTAATTTTCGGCCCCCTCAGGGGTCCTTTCGTGCCTTTCGGCCGCACTACAAGGGCAAGCCGTTCAAAGGTCAAGGCTCTCAGAAGAAGCCCTGGTCTGGTAAACAGAAGTCCGGTCAATCCGGATCTGCAGCCCCTAACAGTGTGGCCTGAAGGGGCGCCCTCACCCAGTTTTGGGGTGGGGGGACGCTTGCTCGGTTTTCTTCAGCCCTGGTTGGCCCGTGTGCGGGACAGATGGGTTCAGGAGATCGTTCGATCTGGTTACAAGATCGAGTTTCTCTCTCGGCCGGAGAGCAGATTTTTTCCCTCAAATCTTCAACTGTCTCCAGAGCGTTTGCGGGATCTACACCTGGCGGTGCGGGACCTGAGGGCTCAGGGAGTGGTGGTTCCGGTGCCTCATCGGGACAGATTTCGGGGGTTTTATTCCAATCTGTTCACCGTGCCCATAAAGGAGGGCAAGGTTCGTCCAATTCTGGACTTGAAGGCTCTGAACCGCTCTGTGCGGGTTCGCAAGTTCCGCATGGAATCCCTGCGGTCGGTGGTGGCTGCCCTGGTTCCGGGGGAATTCATGGCCTCCATCGATTTGAAGGATGCGTATCTTCACATCCCCATTTTCGAGGGTCACCAGAGGTACCTTCGATTTGCCATTGCGGAGGATCACTACCAGTTCGTGGCGTTGCCTTTTGGTCTCGCCTCGGCTCCGCGGGTCTTCACCAAGGTGCTTGCACCGGTTCTGGCATTGTTGAGAGCCCAGGGCATTTCTGTCCTGGGGTATCTGGACGACGTTCTGGTTCGGTCTGCGACCAGCCAGGGTCTGGAGGAGGACCTGTCTGTCACGATGCAAACTCTGCAGGAGTTTGGTTGGACGATAAATTATCCAAAGTCGACGCTGAGTCCGTCGGTTCGTCTTCCCTACCTGGGAATGATTCTGGACTCGGTACAGGCGAAGGTCTTCCTGCCGGAAGACAAACTCAGGACTCTCCAGGAGGAAGTCAGGTCCCTCAGGGACGTTCCGCACTCGTCTCTAAGGACGTGCATGAGATGTCTGGGATTGATGGTCTCGGCTTTCGAGGCGATTCCCTTCGCCCAGTTTCACACGCGGGGTCTCCAAGCGGAGATCCTGTCCATGTGGGACGGGCGACCTCAGTCTCTGGATCTTCCAATCTCGTTGAGTCATCGCACCAGAAGAGCCCTTCTGTGGTGGCTCCAGTCCCCGATGGTGTCCGGGGGCAAGTCGTTTCGTCCTATCTCGTGGACGGTAATCACCACGGATGCCAGCCTGTCGGGCTGGGGTGGTGTTCTGGGCGTTCTGTCCGCCCAGGGGACTTGGTCGGAGGGGGAGTCCTCCCTTCCGATCAACATTCTGGAATTGCGTGCGATCAATCTCTGTCTTCATCGCTGGACGGACCGGCTGCAGGGCTGCCCGGTTCGGGTGCAGACGGACAATGCCACGGCGGTGGCCTACATCAACCACCAAGGGGGCACCAGGAGTGCCCGAGCGGCTCGAGAAGTGGCCGACATTCTGACTTGGGCCGAGACTCATGTCCCGGCGATAACGGCGGTTCACATTCCGGGGGTGGAGAACTGGCAGGCGGACTATCTGAGTCGCCAGACCCTGGATCAGGGGGAGTGGTCTCTCCACCCGACTGTCTTCCAGATGTTGTGCGCGAAGTGGGGTCTTCCAGATGTGGACCTGTTCGCGTCTCGTCTCAACAACAAGGTGAGAAGGTTCGTGGCAAGGACGCGCGACCCTCGGGCAGACGCGTCGGACGCGTTAGTGGCCCCGTGGCATCAGTACAGGCTGATGTACGCGTTTCCACCGATTCAGTTGCTGTCCAGGTTCCTTCGCAGGTTACACTCGGAACGCAGGACGGTGATTCTTGTGGCACCGGACTGGCCTCGCCGGTCCTGGTACGCAGACCTCGTGAATCTGGCGGTCGACGCCCCGTGGCGTCTGCCTCTTCGAGACGATCTCCTGTCTCAAGGACCGATATACCATCCTGCTTTACAGTCGCTGGCTTTGACGGCCTGGCTGTTGAGACCGAGGTCCTGAGGGAGAAGGGTCTCTCCCCAGAGGTCGTTCATACCTTGATCAACGCAAGGAAGTCTTCCTCGGGGAAGGTTTATTACCGTACTTGGAAGGCCTATTTTGCTTGGTGTGAGTCCAGGGGATTTTCTTCCCGCACTTACTCGGTTTCCCGAGTGCTGTCCTTCCTTCAAAGGGTGTCGATCAGCGTTTGGCGCTGGCTATGATCAAGGGTCAGGTGTCTGCGCTGGCCGTTCTGTTTCAACGTCCCGTGGCTTCCAACTCCTTGGTTGGCACTTTTGTTCAGGGTGTGCGACATCTGGTTCCTCCTAGGAGGGATCCTTTGCCCCCTTGGGACTTGAATCTCGTTCTGTCTGTGTTGCAACGTGCTCCTTTTGAACAGATCAGGGAGATCTCGTTGTCTATGTTGTCCAAAAAGGTCGCCTTTTTGGTGGCGATCACTTCGGCTCGCAGAGTGTCGGAGCTGGCAGCGTTGTCCTGCAAGTCCCCGTATCTGGTTGTTCATTTGGATAAGGTGGTCTTGCGACCTAATCCTTCTTTTCTTCCGAAAAGAGTTTCGGAATTCCATCTTAATGAGGATATTGTCTTGCCTTCACTGTGCGCAAAGCCTAAACATCCAAAGGAGGTGAGATTACACTCTCTGGATGTTGTTCGGGCGATAAGGGTTTACCTTAAATCGACTGAGTCTTTTCGAAAGACGGATTCCTTGTTTGTTCTTCCAGAGGGTCCTCGGAAGGGCATGGCGGCGTCGGCCTCTACCATCGCCAAATGGATCAGGCAGACCATTGAACAGGCCTATGCCTTGCAGGGGAAGGTTCCCCCTGTGCCTGTGAAGGCGCACTCTACTAGATCTCTGAGTACGTCTTGGGCCTGTCGTCATGGGGCTTCTGTAGCCCAGGTGTGTAAGGCGGCGACTTGGTCGACCGTACACACTTTTACAAAATTCTACAAAGTAGATGTTCAGGCATCGGCGGATGCTTCCTTTGGCCGCAAGGTTCTTAGTGCGGCAATTCCCTAGGGTCCCTTGTTGGGGACGTCTGGCTGTTGGGATGAGTTTTTTATCCCATGGTTAGTTGTCTTTTCCTGGGTTGTTGCTCCTGTTGAGCACTTGTTTTTTCCTGTTGCCCAGCTGGTTTCCTTCCTTTGGTAAGGTTCCTTTCTTTGATGCGGAGACTGCGTTGCCTTTTCGGCGCAGATGCGTTTCCCACCCCTCATGTTTGCACTGCTTTGGGACGTCCCCATATGTGACGAATATGAAGAGGCGGCGACTGTCGGAGGACGTAAGAGAAAACGGAATTTTTGTAAAATCTTACCTGTAAAATTCCTTTCTCTGAGTCCTCCGACAGTCGCCGCCCCCGCCCCTCTTTTGGGGTTTGGTTGTATACTCTACTGCTATTCCACTAAAACTGAGATATGGTTGCAGGAAGTAGGAGGGTATTGACTGAGGGGACCACCCCTTGAGGGTGGGATATGTTAAAAGCTTTAATGTTAACATATTCTGTTGCCTAGCTACTCCTTCGGAGCAAAGTCTAATACCCCATATGTGACGAATATGAAGAGGCGGCGACTGTCGGAGGACTCAGAGAAAGGAATTTTACAGGTAAGATTTTACAAAAATTCAGTTTTTTTACAGAAAACTTGTTTTCGACCCCACCATGTAGGATGGACCCCCGCCCTTCTAAAACGTTCTACTAGGACTAATAACTTCAGCTGTAATATATTAGATATAAATATTTAGAAGTTTCATTTCCTAAATCCATTTCTCATTGCAATAGACTCCTCTGCTTCTCCTCACATTTCGACCAGTATGCCTGTTTATTGAACATTATAAGGATTGTGCTGAATATTTTTCTCTTTGTTTCCCCAGCGTGTGTTTTTGTGGGACTTAGATGAGACCATTATCATCTTTCACTCCCTGCTCACCGGTTCATATGCACAAAAATACGGAAAGGTACAGATTATAGAATCCACTTCTCATGCCTTTGTTTGCTTGTCATCATTAACTGGAATTATCAAACAAATGTTACATTCACTTTATATAGCTTTCAGCTGAATGTTTGTAAATCGCTTGTGTTCCCTGTGTAGATTTTGTGCTGATTCTGCTATTTTAAGCCTACTCCTACAATTAGGTCCAGGTTGTGTCACAAAGACTTGTGCCGTGTCCCAGAATTCTTACAGTCTTTGTACTGTACTGTGGTAATATGTTTTGTATGTTGTCAATATTCTTGTTTGTACTTTATTTTTATTAAACCATATCATGCTTATTTTAGGAAACCTATTTGAGCCAATAGATATATGCTGAAATTAAAAAACACACTCTATGTAATGAATGGAAACAGGACAGAACATCTTTGTATTTTATTCTTTAAAATCCTTTTCACTGAATGTTGTGCATTTTTTTTTTTGCAGTGTTCGTTGCTCATGCAGCGTTCACATGCAAATGAACAGCCCTAAACGCATACCGCTTGCACACAGGGCCGGTCACTCGCATGTGATCGCTGCACGAGAGAATAAATGAGTGCCCATGATTAGCCGGGGGAGCCAGCAGCTTTCCATTGTGGGAACCCCTGCTGGGTCTCTCTCATTGAATTGGAGACAGGTTACATTCACAGGTGTGAATGCACAAATGGTTACAGTGGCAGTAGTAATACCCCCATTTTTGTTGACAGTAGTAGACATAATACACTACCCCCTCATTATTGGCGACAGTGGCAGCAGAACCAAATCCTCCGCTCTATATCACTGGTGACAATGGTAGCAATAATAACAACCCCCCCTTTTATTGTTCACAATATTAGCAATAATACCCTTCCTTCATTGCTGATTCTCTCTATATGTGACAGTGGCAGCAATACTGAATCCTCCAGGAATAATAAACACCCCGTCCCCTGATTTGTGACAGTGATGACCATAGTAAACCACAACCACTTTTCATTGGTGACAATAGCTGTAATTTAACACCCCCCTAAATTGGTGTCAGTTGCAGCAGTATTAAACGCATCCCCCCCCCCCCTTCACTGGTGTCAATGGCAGCAATTAAATTTCCCCATTGGTATTTAGTGGGAGAAAAAAAATCCCCTGAACCCTTGTTAACCGGTTGCCGACCGCCGCATGACTATGTACTGCGGCGGTCAGCCCCGGCCAGGCAGAGTGACGTATCGATACGTCACTCGCCTGTCACTGACTTGCGAGCCTATTGCGGGCGGGCACGCGCCCGCCGCGGCTCGTTCACAGACAAGTCAGTGCGTGTGTCCGGCGGACTCGATGTCCGCCGGTCACACTACGATCGCTCCTGTGAAGGGAGAAAGGCGGAGCGGCTTATGTAAACAAGCCGCCCGTCATTCTCCCTGGTGTGAAAATGAAGATCAGACAGTTCTACTATGTAGAACTGTTGATCTTTGTTTTTACACCAATAGCAATGTCCCTGCACAGTTAGAAACACGCCCCTAGGACACACTTAACCCCTCCCTGTCCAATAAAGTTAACCCCTTCCCTGCCAGTGTCATTTTTGCAGTAACAGTGCATATGTATAGCACTGATTACTGCAGTAATGTCACTGGTACCCCCAAAAGTGTCAAAAATGTCAGTCAAGGGTCCGATCTGTCCGCCGCAATGTCGCAGTACCGCAAAAAAAATCGCAGATCGCTGCCATTACTCGTTAAAAAAAAAAAAAATGACAAAAATCTTTCCCTTTGTTAGTAAACGCGATAACTTTTGCGCAAACCAATCAAAATACGCTTTTTGTGATTTTTTTTTTTTACCAAACATATGTAGCGTAAAACAATTTGGCCGAAAATGTTAAAAAATTTTGATTTTTACATTTTTTTGGGGGGGGAATTTCATATAAAAAAATGTGAAAATATTGTTATTTTTGCAAAAATTACGCTCTTTTTTTGTTTATAGCGCATGATCAAAAAATCGCATAGGTGATCAAATACCACCAAAAGAAAGCTCTGTTTGTGGGAAAAAAAGGACGTGAAATTCGTTTAGGTACAGCGTCGCACGACCGCGCAATTGTCCGTCAAAGTCACGCAGTAAAAAATCGCAAAAAAAACCCTGGTCTTTTAGCAGCCAAATCCTCCGGGGCTTAAGTGGTTAATTGGTGTTAACTGATAACTTACTTAACTGTGCTGCCCCCTCCTTGGCTGGAACTATCTATGCCTGTTTGGAAAGAGATTGCATCACCCAACAGTTATTGCTGGCTGCTAGAATGCAGAGTTGGGGAACACTTGACAACACTTTTCTGGCAATCTGACTTTAGTCCGATACAAAAATCCCTGGCACCCATTTCTTTATTTTTGCCAACACATTCAACAGTTTTTTTTTTTGTTTTTTTTTAAAACTGACACTACTACTGCACCAAATTTAAAAATAATTCCTTCCAGTTTGCTGAAGGAATTGAGACCAACTGTAAATTTGTCTGTCTCTGTACACTGTGTAGCAGGCAGCATATTTGCTGACGCTACCCCCTCCCCACCTGTCGCTGCTTTTTAAGGATGCTCTCCGCTTCACATACAACAGCCTCCTAACAAACCGTGATGATCAGAGTTGGTGGAACCTGATGGGAAATCTAAAAGACTAGTTTTCTATCGGGTCCATTCTTTCATTGTGATTGACAGCTGGCAGTGGGCATAACCAATAGCAACTGTACCTGTTGTGACAGAGGATTGTTTAGCTCATTGGTAGAGCTTCACTCTGAGTTCAGTGCACATATGGTGTTTAAGGGCTTGTTGGCCCACTTTTATTTAAACAGAAAGAAAAGTCCAAAATACATACAACTTCCCTCACTGGGGGCTTCACCATCCATACAAAATTAACAATATTCTGCCTCCTGGCTCTTTGTTTCAGCCCCGCTGCTCAGGTCTTGTGCCTTGGTCCTTCTGACCATCGAACACCACGCCCCTGTGTTGTCGTACAGACGCTGTACCCCTGTCAGCTTTCTGTCTCTTTCCTGCAGCTCCCTGCTGCTCTGTCTCTCCGGCTCAAGCCTCTGTCTCTACAGCTCAACCCTCTGTCTTGTCCCAGACAGCACTGTGCAGACATGTACACCTCTCTTGCTGCTCCCTTGTAACCACACATGGACTGCTCGGAGTGGAGTCCTAAACTATGGTCAGGTCCTGGATTATAAGGGCTATGAACACCTGCACATTCAGCCTTCTGGTTACAGGCAAAACCTGACCCTGAGTTGGAGACCCTTTGCTACTTTCTTCTACATTTTTAGCATGGCAGGGCTTCGCACTGCCACAAATCTCCCCCTTGTTTCGTTTTGGAGGGAGAAAAAACACCAATTCCTCTCTGCCAGGTATCACAGGGGTCCAAACCTGTTAAACCTTATTTTTATTTTTCTTCTGAAGGAGAACTCTACCCAGTGCCTCCATTGGTTCCCTGTCTACTCCCTACTGACACTCTGCTATGGCCTTTAGTGAAACCTTCCCATGTCTTTTTCTGGGTGTGCTTCCACAAGCACTTCTTCTGAAACTTTACCGGGGTCCCACTGTTGTCTCTACTGCCCATCCTGCCTGCTTGCTTTGGGTTCCTATGTTTATCCTTTATCTCCCCCAGAACTTCTGTCCTAGAACTCTAGGGGGGGCCTAATTTTTTAAAATCTGTCAGGGAACCATCCCTCTTATTACCTGTATCGGCCTTAGCCACCACCATCTATTTTTCAGACCAATACCTGCATGGTTACTCTTGGCAACCAATTCCTCTGACCTGTCCCAGGGTGCTCTGGAGTGCTTTTCACACACAAAACACCACTAGGAAGCAAGCTATCAATGCACTGTGAGACTGTTTTCAACATTGCCATCCAACAATGCATCAAACGATTCCATAATCTACCATCTTTGTTCAGTATATCCAGTAATAACCCACTTCAGTTAGTGATACTCTGCAGTACCAGCTCTCCTTTCTGATGAGAAGGTGGCAAGATATGTACTGGCTGTAGATTCCATTTCACTGTCATAAAATGGCATACTACCCCATTAATGTCTTTATGGCTTGTGGACAAAGCTCCTGCTGTGTGTTCATCCTCACTTGGTCCTTCTGTCTTGAGAGGATTAACCTCTGCAGCAACCAACAGGCCCTTGAATACAGGCTGCTTTGCAGACCCTTCTCCTGGCAGATCAGCAATAATATCTACCTCGTGGTTAATATGAAAAACCTTGTTCAGTTCCATTATTTGCCTCCTAGCCCAACTATCCCAATCAAATGTGCAACAGCTACTGGCACTTCGCAGCACCGCAACATCGGCTCAAGGAGACACAAACAGGCCAAGGGGCTCAACGGCACATACACTCTGCACCTGTCAGTTTTAAAGTGGTTCTAAAGCCAAAACGTTTTATTATTTTAACCTTCATACATTACATACATTAAAATGTTACTAAACCCACAACCGTAAAATCAGTAAAGCTTGCTTGCTATACTCACTGTAAAACCTAACTGGTTAGTCCTCTGCATTGTGTAAAAAGGCTGTTTGGTCCTCCTCCTCTTGCATTGTCCCTATAACATGTCTGGTAAGACAGACTTACTAGGGTCAGGCTTGGTGTGTATTAGTAGACTTTTTTTTTTTTTTTCTTGGGAGTGTGCATGTGATCAGCACAGGGTCAATCAACACTGTCCAGACAGAGGGTTAGGGCTCCTGCATCCTGATAGGACAGCTAGTGCAGTATGAAAACTCCTCCTACAAGCTTTAATTAAGTCACAAGACAGCTATATACTGCTGATGAGATAAGGTATTTAGCAGTTCATATTTACTAAAATGAATGCATTTCCATGTTCTGTGTACTGTGGGAGACCAGATCTAGTGAATGCAGGGTCCTGGGTTTAGTAACACTTTAAGTTAAAACTTTTTTTGGCTTTCTGTCCTCTCCTTCCCGGTGTGAAAGGGGAGAGAGTGAAAAAGAGATCCAGCGGTTATGCTCTACTGCATAGGCTTTTCCTCTCTTTTTCTTTTCACACGGGACTCAGGCAGCAGCCATTGGCAATTGCTGCTATCAATTAATTGAAGTGAGGAGGAAGTGGGGGACGGGGCTAAGGCCCGCTGTGTGTCTTTATGGAGTGCGGCTCACAGCTTGCGAGCAAGCATGCACTGTGTCCCCATAGCAAGCCGATTGCTATAAGGGCACACAAAAGAGGAGGATTAGTCAAGATTGCTGGTGGGGACCCTAGAATAGGAGATTCTGGGCTGTGCTGTGCAGTATCCTTGCACAGAGCAGGTGAGTATAACATGTTTATTATTTTAATAAAAAAAAAAAAAGTTACCTTTTAGTAACACTCTAATGACATCACATTTGCAATGCAAGATTTTCACCACTGTGTACTGGTGGCACTTCTCAACTTCATAAGACTTTGCAGTTTCAGCCTTAGCATGCTGCATTAACCCCTTATTAATGTTAGTCTTTGTATTGTCAGTATTCCTTATTTTATTCAAAAAAGCGTCTTTAGCTCTGGCCTCCCCATTAGACAAACTGTGGAAGGGCAAAATTCCTTAGGATGGCATTCAGGGTGGATCCTAACAGAAATCATTCCAATATCAAAGTGGGCAGACTCATGATCAGTTTCAACATTTGAAATAGCTGTCCCACAATTTGGCACATTTGAAACAATGTTACTGGAGGTGACCGTATACACTCCCCCTTCAGCTAGGGGCAGAATGCACCAGTTCAAAACATCTTCAAAAACAGGCTGACTCTCATGTTTATGTGACGCTTGCCAGGGCAAAATCTCCTCCATCCATCAAAGTCTTTCTCTCATATTCTCATAGATTGCATCTTTTTTGCGTTTCGACCGCCCCATCCCTGGAGTCAGGCATACAATGGATTCCTAACACATTTCCTGCAGGCACACCACCTGCTCCACACTGCAAATCACAGAATGTTTCTGACCTGAACCTAGTTGGAGTGAAGACCCAGAAAACTGCAGCACTGGTGCCTGCATCATCCACCAATTGTGACATTTAGGGGATTGTTTAGCTCATAGGTAGTACTTTTGTAGTGAGTTCAGCCTACATCGGATATATTGTTTAAGGGCCTGTTGGACTTGCATTTCGGTTTAAATAAAAGTGGGCCAACAAACATACAGCTTATACACAATGGGTTTCCAGCTTCAATATGAAATGAACAATATTCAGCCTCCTGGCTCTCTGTGGCCGCCCTGCTGCTCAGGCCTCGTGCCTGTGTCCTCCCAACCATCTAATACAGCACCCCTATGCTCTCATAAAAATGCTGTACCTCTGTCAGCTCTTTGTCTCTTTCCTGCAGCTTCCTGTTTTTCAGTCTCTCAGGCTCGAGCCTCTGTCCTGTCCGACAGCACCTTGCAGAAATGCACACCTCTATTGCTGCTCCCTTGCACCTACACACCGTCTCCTTGGGACGGTGGAGCCCTGAACTACGGTCAGCCTTCTGGTTACTGGCAAAACCCGGATCCTGGGTTGGAGAACCTTTTACTTTCTCCTACATTTTCACCCTGACTGGGCCTCGCACTGCCACACTGTTTACTATGTTGAAATTCTAAAAAGTATTGTAGACATTATTTATGAATTCCTGTGTGTATGTTCTAACACCTTGCACCCTCCTTCGGCGTAGCTGGGGTCCTCCATGGGCCACAAAAGAAGGTCCCAAAGACTGTCAGATAGTCCTCTTCTATATCAAACACCAGGATAGATCATTACAAATACCTGGTAGTACACGTGAGGGTAGGAATATGAGAGTTGCCATTGCTTACTTGATCTGAGTCAGTATTTCAATAGGTAGTAAAGCCAGGAATAGAATGGCAGCCCTGGAAAAATAAAAACAAGTCTGCAGGACAGAATTTCATACCTTTCTGGCTTCAATGGAAGTGCCCATTGTTCTATTCCCATTGAATGACTGACTTAAAACACAAATTAAATTAATTGATGTTTTCAGAATGTCTAATTTAATAGTTATTAATTTTGTGGAAAGCTCACCAGTGTAGCCAGGGAAATACCTGGTGTATTTGGCCTTCCAAGCTGGAGGCACCAAAAAGAAACCCATGTAAACAAAAGGACAAACATACCATCTCAATGCAGATACTCTCCTTGATGGCTTTGAGCTGCAAGGTAAAGTTTTTGGCCCGAATGCTGCACAAGTCTTAGCTAATACATAGCATATAAGAATTGAGATAATGATTACATAATGATGTTTAGGCTTATGTAAGCCATTATGGCTTTTAATCACTGCCCATCACTTTTAATTGCTTTCATTTATTTCATTAGCTGTTACTTTTTTATCTTTTTTTCACTTTGTCTATAATTTCTTGGGTTTATTGTAATAAATGATGTCTGATGTATTTATATATTGTGTACCTATTTTAGGACCCCACCCTAGTGGTAGGCTCAGGCTTAGCCATGGAAGAAATGATCTTTGAAGTTGCAGACACACATTTATTTTTCAATGACTTGGAGGTGAGAAAAAGGATATGCTGGTTTTCTTTACCAAAAGCTGTTGTAACCGCGACAATATTTGTTTTTTCTTTTGCTGATACTATTACTTAGGAGATCCCCCTCCAAAATTCACACCACACCCTTATCCAAGCATGCATAAAGGTGGCAAGGGATGAATGAGGGCTTTGAGGCGATAAATAAACTACGGCATCTTCCCAACAACCCTAAGCGTTGGTTGTGGGGGTCTTCAGGCAGGGGGCTTATTGGAATCTACCCATTCACCAAAAAAGAGTAAAAATAAAGAACCATCGTCAATTACGCTGCTGCCGCCACCATTGAGCCGAAAAGAGAAAAAAAACACTCTGCCGTCAACTAAGGCAAAGCACCGAATGCCTGGCTTGCCGTTTGACAGTTCTTATATAGGTAAGGGTGATGTCACCTGATAGCACCGCCCCCTTGTGACGTCACTGACCCAACATGCACTGGTCAGTGGTGTCACACGGAGGGCGTTGCCAACAGGTAACGTCACCAGGTGGCTTCGCACCTTATCTATATAGGAACTGTCAAACAGCAAGCCAGGCATTCTGTGATTTGCCTTAGTGTTTTTTATTTTTCTTTTTTCGGGATGGCGGCGGCTTGACGATGGATCTACATCAGGGGACATTGGTTTTTTTATTTTTTAATAAAAGAATTGTCAAAAACGGTCTGTGTTTTTATTACTTTTTTACACTTTTTTGGTGAATGTGTAGGAGAATTATGTACCCCATACTCATTCACATAGGGAAGAGCCAGGATCTGGGGGTCCCCTTGTTAGAGGGGACTTCCAGATTCCGATAAGCCCCACACCCCCGCCCAGGGTTGTCCGGAAGAGTCACTTGTCCCCATCAGCATGGGGACAAGGTGCTGTGTCCCCCATCAACATGGGGACAAGGTGCTGTCACCCACTATGCCACCGGACAAAGCGGATGACTGATTAGTGTACTGGCCCTCTGCCTATACCACATGTTCACTGTCCCTAATCACAGCAGATCACATGACAGTTGTATACAATTAATGGCATGAAAGGAAGACATTATTTCTCTATCGCTCATTGACAGACGTAGTCTTCTTGATTCTCAAGAGCTGGGTTATGTTGTCTCCGCAGGAGTAGGACTAGGCAGAAAGACAAAACGTTCTGGCTCCACCTTAGGGGAAGTCCCTGAGGGTATATCCTCCCTCTCTCTGCTACAGGGAATCAGTTTTTTTCTGTCTAGTCAGGAGTAAGGACCTAAGTTCCTTGCTGGGATCTTTTGGTCCTGGCAAGACTTTTTTCTTTAAGAAAAAGACATTTTTTAGGTAGTTTTCTCCAGTGTTTTTTCCTGTGAGATCTTCAAGCAAAAATGCCGGACTGGGCGACACTTGTGGTCACCCCAGCCGGCCTACGAGCGCGCGCAGACCATGGCATTGCGCTTGGTCGGCCGCGACACATTCAAGTAAGTATGCGGGGCCGGGCGACGGGCTGGATGTTGAGATCCAGTGGTCACCCCGGTTTCTGCCTACGAGCGCGTGCAGACCAGAGCTCCGCGCTGGGTCGGCCGCGACGGAGTCCCAGTGGAGGGACTGACCTTGCGAGTTAAAAGTCTCGCTTGGACGCCAGGAACCAGAGAGTCGAGGCGTCCGGAGTGGTCCACAAACCCCCACCCCGGTGGAGAGGGTATTGTGAAGAGAGGGTGCCTGTCGGTTCGGTATGGTGAGTAAACGTTCCCTTTTTTCCTCGTTATGAGGCAGTATGTATTATGGGCCCCTCCATATATGGTCAGTATATATCTGATACTTACAAGTCCCCCTTGTAATACAGCATGTGTTTGTGGGAAGTGGACTTGGTTTAAGAGCTAACACTCTACCCAGCAGACTGTAACATTACAGCAGACATAGGAGGTATAATCCTACCTTATGTGTAGTGTATCTCCTGTAGATCCATATATCGCCTCTTAGCAGAGATGCAGGTGGATGTGCTGGGAAAACGATTTTGGCGGTCCGCCGCCATTTTGCCGTAGACCAAATGCATGTATGTCCTCAGGTCACGCCGGCCGCCATGTTTTTGGAGTCTTATGTCTCTTCTATGGGGGCGGCCATGTTTTGTGAGCCCAGCTACCTCGTGGAGAGCTGGGAACGCCGGAAGGCGTACACAGGGGGCGGAGCCACGTCCTTCTACCCGGGAAAAAGCAAACAGCTCCTTCCAGTCTGTGTAAGACAGACGCTGACTACAGTTGGTTGGAAACTGCACTGCATCGGTTGGTGAGCCTTGGGGGTCCCTCTCTCTCTCTGTGGGATCGAGAAGCAGGTACTCTGAGGGGCGCTATTGCGCTAGGGGGAGACACACAAAAAAAAAAAAAAAAAGTTTTTTTGTTTTGCTGGCAAAGGTGTCCTGAATTAACATGGACCCTGCCACTCATGTATCTCCTCCGGATCCCCTCGAGGGGTCTGCGGGATCCTCCAGCACCCCATTGACAATTGAATCATTGTCAGCTATTATGGAAACTTTTGTGTCCCGGGTGGAAGTGGCTTGTCAGGGACAGGGCGCAAGAAAGCGACCCCCGCCTAACCCCATATTATCTGAAACCTCGGATTCAGACTCTGAGCCCATTTCTGCAGTTGCAGGTACTTCATCTGGGATTGGTGTCTCGGGTCCTGTCTCTTCAGACAGTGAGGAGGATGTTTCGGCATCCGCCATAGCCCGAGAGGAAGCGTTGGTAAACGCACTCATTGTATCTGTTCAAGAGACCTTAAGGTTACAGGGTATTCCATCGGAAATAGCTGAAACTGAAATCCCTTTTGGGACTAAAAAACGCATCAAAGTGGCGAAGGTTTTTCCATTGCCCAAATGTTTTGGCAATCCAATCGAAGACGAATGGCGTCTGCCAAAACGCACTTTTACTATTTCTAAACGCATTGACAGGCGTTATCCGTTTGAGGAAACCCTTATTAAGAAATGGACAGAACCACCTGTGGTGGATTCACCAATTGCTAGATTGAATAAAGCCACGGTTATTCCTTTAGAAGACGCTCCGTCTTTTAAAGATCCAGTGGATCGCAAGATAGAAGCTATGTCTCGCACCATGTTTTCCTTGATTGGATCAGCTTTCAGACCTATAATAGCTATTGGTCTGGTTTCGCAGGCTGTAACTGAATGGACCAAGTGGTTACGCCGGGACTTAGAAGAGGTCCCTCAGGCGGTATCAGATTTGTTGGAACAAATGATACAGGGGTTACAGTTTGTGTGTGATGCGGCGTTAGACGCCACTCAATTATTGGCGCGAGCATCAGTCTCAGCAGTGGTTCTCAGGCGTACACTGTGGCTAAAAGGTTGGTTAGCCGACCAAGGTTCCAAAAAAGCATTGGCTAATATCCCCTTTTCAGGAGAGCGTCTATTTGGAGCCAACTTAGATGAGATCATTAAAGATCTCACGGGTGGAAAGAGCACCTTTTTACCGCAAAATTTTAAAGGTAGAGGAACTCGTCAAAGACGAGGGCCTTCTTTTTCTGCTCACAAGAGGTTTTTTCGTCCCACGGGTGAAAAAACTAAGTCCTCCAAAGCTCCTGCAGGAGGCGTCAGGGGTCGTTGGTCGGGCAAGCAAAAGCCCGCCCCCTCCAGACCTGAAGATAAACCATCCAAAGCCTGAAGGTGCGCCCCCACCCATAACTGGGGTGGGGGGACGTCTTCGCCGGTTCCCGGATCCATGGCTTTCCAGAATCCCGGACAAATGGGTTTGCGAAGTCATAAGGTCAGGGTACAAGATCGAGTTTCGATCTCTCCCACCGGCGCGATTCTTCCCTTCCAATATCCGACTATCCTCAGATCGTTTAGAAGATCTGCGGAGAGCAGTCACAGATTTACTACAACAAGGAGTGGTAGTCCACGTTCCTTGGACAGAACGGTTTCAAGGGTTTTATTCAAACCTATTTACAATACCCAGGAAAGAGGGCAAAGTGCGTCCAATTCTGGACTTAAGAGCACTCAATTCTTTTGTCAACATAAGAAGATTCAGAATGGAGTCCATTCGCACAGTAGCAGCCTGCCTGCATCCAGGGGATGTCCTAGCGTCCATAGACATCAAGGACGCCTATCTTCACATTCCCATTTTCGCAGGACATCAGCGGTTTCTACGCTTTTCCGTAGAAGAGAACCACTATCAGTTTGTGGCGTTACCTTTCGGTCTCGCCACGGCTCCGCGGGTCTTCACAAAGGTGTTGGCCCCAATGTTGGCACTTCTGCGCCAAAGAGGCATATCGATTCTAGGTTACCTAGACAATCTTCTGCTTCATGCAGAGTCTCCTCAGACCTTGCTACAAAACATAGAAATTACTATGATTTCTTTACAGGAATTCGGGTGGCTGGTGAACCAGCAAAAGTCATTTCTGGTTCCCACCCAGAGGCTCGAATATCTGGGTCTAATTTTAGACACAGTCAAGACAAGAGTTTTTCTTCCGGTAGGGAAACTCCGAAAGATTCAATCAGCAGTCCAGTTGTTACTGTCCAACAGCTGGTCTTCCCTTCGGACTTGCATGAGGGTTCTGGGGTTGATGGTGGCTTCATTCGAAGCAGTCCCATTTGCCCAGTCCCATACCCGAATTCTTCAGCAAGAGATTCTTCTCAGATGGAATCGGAATCCGGAATCCCTGGACAATCAGATCCGATTGAGCAAACAGACCAGAGAGTCTCTGGTCTGGTGGCTTCGGTCTCCAATGCTCAGCCAGGGAAAGTCATTTCTGCCAATATATTGGACGATAGTGACCACGGATGCCAGTCTATCCGGATGGGGAGGAATTCTCGGTCAGTTATCTGTCCAGGGACTTTGGTCCCCGGAAGAATCCAGGTTACCGATAAATGTATTGGAACTGAGAGCGATCAGACTTTGTCTGATTCACTGGACCGAGCAGCTCCAGGGCAGCCCGGTTCGGATCCAGTCGGACAATGCCACGGCCGTGGCTTATGTCAATCACCAGGGGGGCACCAAGAGTGTCCGAGCGGCCAAAGAAGTGGCTTGCATTCTTCGCTGGGCGGAACGATTTGTTCCAGCAATCTCTGCGGTGTTCATTCCGGGGGTGGAGAATTGGCAGGCAGATTATCTCAGCCGTCAGACTCTGGATCAGGGGGAATGGTCCCTCCATCCAGACGTTTTCCACCAGTTGTGCCTACGGTGGGGCACCCCGGATGTGGATCTGTTGGCATCACGATTCAACAGGAAAGTTCAGAGATTCGTGGCTCGCTCCCGCGATCCTCTAGCAGAAACCGCAGACGCACTGATCGCCCCGTGGGGGCAATACCAGCTAATGTATGCCTTCCCCCCTCTCGCGTTACTGCCAAGACTTCTTCGCAGGATAGAGGAGGAAGGAATTCCAGTAATTCTGGTAGCTCCGGACTGGCCTCGTCGAGCTTGGTACGCCGACATGGTCAGACTGGTGGCGGACGTCCCGTGGAGACTTCCTCTCAGGGAGGATCTACTGTCTCAGGGACCGATCTTCCATCCTGCTTTACGATCGCTGGCTTTAACGGCCTGGCTATTGAGACCCAGGTGCTGAAGGACAAAGGTTTGTCAGCTTCAGTTATTCCTACTCTAGTTGAAGCAAGGAAAGCGACTTCCAGAAAGATTTATCATCGCACATGGAAGTCCTACATTGCATGGTGTGAACCTTTGGGGTTCCGTCCTCGGTCTTATTCGATTAGTCGAATATTGGCTTTTCTGCAACAAGGGGTTGAGCAGAAACTGGCCTTGAGTACTATCAAGGGTCAGGTCTCAGCATTAGCCATCTTCTTTCAGAAGCCTTTGGCTACTCATTCCTTGGTGCGGAATTTCATCCAGGGGGTGCGACATCTGGCTCCGCCAGTGCACGCGCCGTTACCCCCCTGGGATCTTAATTTAGTGTTGTCGGTTCTTCAGAAACCTCCCTTTGAAGATATTAGGGAGATTCCTCTACCTACGTTGTCCCAGAAGGTGGCCTTCTTGGTGGCTATTACTTCTGCACGCAGGGTGTCAGAACTGGCCGCATTATCTTGTCGTTCCCCATATCTGGTGGTTCATAGAGATAAGGTGGTTCTTCGTCCGAATCCATCCTTCCTACCAAAAGTGGTTTCAGAATTTCATCTGAATGAAGAAATTGTATTACCTTCCCTGTGTCCTAAGCCCAGTCATCCTCGGGAGTTTGCTTTACACTCCTTGGATGTGGTCCGGGCGATCAGGGTATACTTGAAAACGACAGACTCGTTTCGCAAGACGGATTCACTTTTTGTGATCCCAGATGGACCCAAAAAGGGGTTGCCTGCATCTGCCGCGACCATTTCCAGATGGATCAGACAGACGGTAGTACAGGCTTATTCTATTAAGGGTCGGGAGCCCCCGTTCCCTGTTAAGGCGCACTCCACTCGGGCACTTAGTGCGTCATGGGCCTTTCGCCATCAGGCGTCAGTGGTCCAGGTGTGCAAGGCGGCTACCTGGTCGTCGGTGCATACCTTTTACTAAACATTATAAAGTTGATGTAATGGCATCATCTGATGCCTCGTTTGGCCGCAAGGTTTTGCAGGCCGCAATTTGAGGAGACCAGTGGTCTACCTCGAGGGTTTTTTCCGTTGGAAAATTTTTTCTTTAGTCTCATCTTTGTTTATAATGAGCCTTTAAAACTTCTAGTTTGGCACCGGTTGGGCCTTCTAGATTGGATTTGATTTTGTCAATCCCACCCCTCATTTGTGGCACTGCTTCTGGATGTCCCAGCTCTTGAGAATCAAGAAGACTACGTCTGTCAATGAGCGATAGAGAAAAATGGATTTTTGTAAGATCTTACCGTAAAATCCTTTTCTCTTAAGCTCATTGACAGACGTAGTACCCGCCCCTCTATCATTGAGTTGGGTTGGGTTAAATTCTCTGTACTGCTTTAAAACAGAACTGATTCCCTGTAGCAGAGAGAGGGAGGATATACCCTCAGGGACTGCCCCTAAGGTGGAGCCAGAACGTTTTGTCTTTCTGCCTAGTCCTACTCCTGCGGAGACAACATAACCCAGCTCTTGAGAATCAAGAAGACTACGTCTGTCAATGAGCTTAAGAGAAAAGGATTTTACGGTAAGATCTTACAAAAATCCATTTTTACAATTGTTTTGCTAGCTGTTATTGGTCACATTGACTGATTTCAGTTAATCACAATAATACAGTCATTCAGTAAAAATGTTTGCTTATAGCAATAAAATTCACTTCTTTGAGCAATCATGGTATGTAAAAAAAAAAAAAAAAAAAAAAAAAATCCTGATCAGCTCCCTAGAGTGGTACAGTGTTACCATAGTAACGCTGTATTTTTTTGGTCACCTTATGAAAAAAAGAAAAATAAATTAAAATATATATTTTTTACATACTCTCACTAGTTCCTGGTCACTGCCACACCAGTTATATGATAATACTGTGCTGTACTGCACTGACAAAATGTGAAAAAAAAAAAATCTTCAGTTTCAAAAAAATTGTGACAAGATTACAACTTCAAAAAATGTGCCATGCGCTGTCTACTTTCCATAAAGGTAATTTGGGGGATTTTTTTTACTGTCCTGGCATTTTCATGTCTCTAGAAATTAGATAGATTGTCAGTACATCAGGATTGATCAATTTTCTGATATATACATACTATAGTTTATTTCACCAAAGAAATGTAACAATACATTTTGGCCTAAATTTTTTGAAGAAAGATCATTTATTTGCAAAATTGTATTATCTAAATGAAGAAAAACATGTTTTTTTTTTTTCAACATTTCTGGCCTTTTTTTGTTTATTTAGCAAAAAAAAAAAAAAACAGTGGTGATCAGATACCATCAAAAGAAAGCTCTATTTGAGTGAAAATAATGTAATATGGGTACAGTGTTGCATGACTGCGCAATTGTCATTCAAAGTGCGACGGCGCTGAAAGCTGAAAATTGGCCTGGGCAGGAAGGGGCTAAAAGTGCCCTGTATTGAAGTGGTTTAATAAGAAATACAATTTATAAGTGCTTAAATAAACCTACCTTGCAAGACAATGTAGTCACATGCTAATTTCATACAGGAATAAGTATTGAGGCAGTTTTGCAAAGTGTAATTCTGAGCATGTACGTATACAGTAATCCCCCGCTCCATCGCGGTTCAGTTTTTGCGGTCCCGGTAATTCGCGTTTTTTTTGTAATGTTATTTTACTGTATAAATCATTAAAAATGAAATATTTTTGTGTTTTTCATAGCTCTTGCTATGTCTCTTAGTATCTTTTATGTGTTTAAATGAGTTTCTATTGTTTTAAAAGTGTGTTTAAAGACCTTAAAATGCTTTTACACGTACAGTGACAGTAATAAAATCATGCCTACAATGCATTTTAATAGGGTTTTTCTATTTCGCGGAATTTCACTTTTCGCGGCTGGGTCCGGAACGTAACCCGCGCAATGGAGGGGGGTTTACTGTAGACCTTAATCAGCATGATGGGTTAGTTTACATTTTATATACCGATGCCTTGATACAGTAATGTTAATCTTAACAATATTGTATTTGTAGGAGTGTGATCAGGTTCATGTGGAAGATGTATCATCTGATGATAATGGTCAAGATTTAAGGTAATATGTTGTGTGATAAATGGCTTCTCTTTTTATACTTCACACTGGAAAGAAACTTCTGTGATTATGACCATGAAACCAAAGAAGAATGCTGTTTTTCACCCATGTCTGGAAAAACACAAAAAAAATGTACGGGATGAGCTCCAGCCACGGTGCGACCACTGAACAACTTCAAAAGTCGAGCATTATTTTTTTTCTTTTGGCACATACAATAATAACTTGCATTGTTTACATTTTCCTGGTATAGTATATAATATAGAAGTCCCATTAGGACTACTGTTATCCCCTTGTTAAGAGACCACAGTACCCAAAATAGTTATATTATTTTTGGTTTGTGTTTTGAAACTTGTTACTAATAACTTTCACATCTATGAGCGTGAGTTACATAGTTAGTCTGGCTGAAAAAAGACGCAAGTCCATCTAGTTCAACCCATAAAAAGGAAAAAAAATCATAAAATCCAGTATACACTATCCTATACCCACAGTTGATCCAGAGGAAGGCAAACAACCCCAGCAAACCATGATCCAGTTCGCTCCAGCAGGGGAAAAAATTATTTTCTGATTCCACCCCCCGAGAGGCAATTAGACATTCCCCTGGATCAACTTTGCCTATAAATGTTATTATGCCTATAAATGTTAGTATCCAGTTATATTATGTACATTTAGATTAATATTGTATTATGTTATGTGTCAATGGCATCAGTTTGAGACACTTCTAAGATCATTCAGAATTCACTGATTGGGGTATTTGACCTGCAGTTGAACTCTTTTTAACCTGCATTTGTCCTTCTTCAAGCAGGATTTGCATTTTCATAGACCTGTACAAGAATGCAGAACCGCTTGTGTCGAACAAAAGCCTGTTGACAGTCTTTAAATATCTCAATATCCATGACATATACACGTAAAAAACTAAATATTGCTTGATCTTAAACTGTCCCAGTATCTTTGAGATGGCTATAGGGAAGTAGAATATTACAAACATTATGGAAGCAGGCATTATTTCTATTATATTATACTTTTAAATCTATGTGGAATGTCTTAAAGCAGCCCTGCCAGTAAGTAAAGCAAATTAAACTAAGTCCAGCCTTTAAAAGAAGAAGGTAAATACTTCCATCTGACTCATGTCCTAAAACACCACCACCATGTTGCAGATCTCTGACCTTAGTAGATATCCAGCAATTTGGGTTTGTTGAAAACTTGCTTCACTGCCACGTGTTGTGGTTCCTCCCGCTGACTCGTTTGACACTACTGAACACAGGAGCCAACAGGATAAACTCTATCACATGGTAGAGCAGTAGGTTTTCATCACACCTAGAAATGTTGGATACCTGCAGAGGCCAGAGATCCACAACAAGGTGGAGTATTAGGACATGACCATTCTAAATTGTAAGTATTTACCTTCTTCTTTTAAAGACTTGGCTTAGTTTAATTTGCTGCCACAGAAGGGTACATTTTTTTTTATCATCTTTTATAAACTGGGCTTGGTTTAATTTGCTCTACTTACTGAATGGTTCACAATAAAATAACTATTTTTCCCATTTGTTTTCCATTTTGATCCAGTAATTACAACTTTACTACTGATGGATTTAATGGGACAGCAGGAAACCGAAACTTAAACTCAAATAGTGGGGTCCAAGGTGGGATGGACTGGATGAGAAAGTTGGCATTTCGATATAGGAGAGTCAATGAGGTTTATGAAAAATACAAGAGCAATGTTGGGGGTGAGTGAACTGTGTTAAAGGTTGCCACTGGAGAGTTAACAATTTTGGGATAAGTGAACAGAGTATGATGATGTTATATATTTCATAACAACCTTATTTGTTTGGATGGTAGAATTGAATAAACGTATTGTAAGTGTGTATGTACTAAGCATAATCTTGCTTGACTTCAGGTTCATAGTTATGGTCAGGAAATATGCAATTTAAAATGTTTCTTTAAAAATGTGGAAATAGAATCGTTAAAGTGGTTAAAAATACTTATATTTACCCAGTGACGTGACTAGCATCAGGTTATACACTGATTAAACAAATCCTCCTGCATAATTTGTACCTGCAGTCCTCTCTTCTCTACAACCTTTAAAAACATACATTTTACACAGCGCATCTCCGCTCTGAAAAGTAGGGGGCGGGGATCTGAGTCTCACACTGACTGAGGACAGCTTGGAGTCATGATTGAAGGGACACACCCCCTACTCATAGTATAGGGCAGTGAAGGCGAACTTTTGAACCCGAGATGTTTTGGAACTACATTTCCCATGATGCTCATGTACTCTGCAGTGCAGGTGGGCATCATGGGAAATGTAGTTCCAAAACATCTGGGGTGCCAAGGGTCACCATCACTGGTATAGGGGAACATGCAGAGCTGTGGCTGTCAGTCACAGGCTGTGCGCTGGAGCTCTCCTTCCCTGTCACTAATTATTTATTGGAGTCAGAAAAGCTGTCATAAATGATTCATGCAAATATCAGAGGAAGGTAGCAGCAGAGAGAAATCACTTTCAGTGCTTCTGATAGACAAGTACACAGTATGGATAGATGTCCTTTGTTAATTTTTCATGTCTGAGCTTTACAACCACTTTAAATCAATTACATCCCCATAAAATATTGTGACCAAAGCTTTTTGTTTAGTTGTATACACCCAAAAAGGAAAAGCAGGAAAAAACGATCTAGTCTACTAGTAGAATGATATTGTCTGTAAGACACTTCTCAGATCATATGTTCTAGGATTGAATGTTTAGACTTTGTTTTCACTGAGCGGTACGGTTCTGTTCGGTACAGTATGGTTCCGAACGGTACACCTTGATCAGGCTTGCGTTTCCACCGCCAACAGTACCTCAGCTCAACAGTACCTCAACAGTGTAGCTCCACCCTGTTGGTACGGTACTAATGTGCTTGGTACCCCAACGAAAGGGTACCAAAAAAGTGGTACGGTACAGTTCGGAAATAGGGTACCTTTCACAACTTTGGACAATGGAAACGGCAAAAATTGCATACCGAACCGTACTGCTCAGTAGAAATGAGGCATTACTCTCAGTAAGGGCTCTTTTCATGTCACTTTAGTATTTCTAATGTACAGTATATCACTTTATTTGTTTCATTTTATTGAAGATAACTTTAAGGAGCCTGTCAGAAAAGAAATATGGAAACTGCCATTTCATGCTTGCTCTAGGAAAATAATTTACTAAGTAGTAAAACACTTTCACAAAAAATTCAGTGGTAGCACCTTCAATGTTTTTATCCTAACTAATGCCTTCAAGTCTTCCCTGCTTATTAAATGTACACCAGAGTGATTTAATGGCTTGGCTTGGCTAGATCATTAAAACACCCATACAAGAAACTCTTAAAAATAGCCAGTCTCTAAATGAAAAAGTATACATGTGGGTAAGTGAGCAGCTACTTCCTGTAGAATGGCAGCCAACAAATGATAATGGTCATATACAGTGGGTACGAAAAGTATTCAGACCCCCTTAAATTTTTCACTCTTTGTTATATTGCAGCCATTTGCTAAAATCATTTAACTTCATTCTTCTTCCTCATGAATGTACACATAGCACCCCATACTGACAGAAAAACACAGAATTGTTGACATTGCTGCAGATTTATTAAAAAAGAAAAACTGAAATATCACATGGTCCTAAGTATTCAGACCCTTTGCTGTGACACTCATATATTTAACTCAGGTGCTTTCCATTTCTTCTGATCGTCCTTGTGATGGTTCTACACCTTCATTTGAGTCCAGCTGTGTTTGATTATACTGATTGGACTTGATTAGGAAAGCCACACACCTGTCTATATAAGACCTTCCAGATCACAATGCATGTCAGAGCAAATGAGAATCATGAGGTCAAAGGAACTGCCTGAAGAGCTCAGAGACAGAATTGTGGCAAGGCACAGATCTGGCCAAGGTTACAAAAAGATTTCTGCTGCACTTAAGGTTCCTAAGAGCACAGTGGCTCCATAATCCTCAAATGGAAGACGTTTGGGACGACCAGAACCCTTCCTAGAGCTGGCTGTCCGGCCAAACTGAGCTATTGGGGGAGAAGAGCCTTGGTGAGAGAGGTAAAGAAGAACCCAAAGATCACTGTGGCTGAGCTCCAGAGATGCAGTCAGGAGATGGGAGAAAGTTGTAGAAAGTCAACTATCACTGCAGCCCTCCACCAGTCGGGGCTTTATGGCAGAGTGGCCCGACGGAAGCCTCTCCTCAGTGTAAGACACATGAAAGCCTGCATGGAGTTTTCTAAAAAAACACCTGAAGGACTCCAAGATGGTGAGAAATAAGATTCTCTGGTCTGATGAGACCAAAATAGAACTTTTTGGCCTTAATTCTAAGTGGTATGTGTGGAGAAAACCAGGCACTGCTCATCACCTGTCCAATACAGTCCCAACAGTGAAGCATGGTGGTGGCAGCATCATGCTGTGGTGGTGTTTTTCAGCTGCAGGGACAGGACGACTGGTTGCCATCGAGGAAAAGATGAATGCGGCCAAGTACAGGGATATCCTGGACAAAAACCTTCTCCAGAGTGCTCTGGACCTCAGACTGGGCCGAAGGTTTACCTTCCAACAAGACAATGACCCTAAGCACACAGCTAAAATAACGAAGGAGTGGCTTCACAACAACTCCGTGACTGTTCTTGAATGGCCCGGCCAGAGCCCTGACTTAAACCCAATTGAGCATCTCTGGAGAGACCTAAAAATGGCTGTCCACCAACGTTTACCATCCAACCTGACAGAACTGGAGAGGATCTGCAAGGAGGAATGGCAGAGGATCCCCAAATCCAGGTGTGAAAGACTTGTTGCATCTTTCCCAAAAAGACTCCTGGCTGTATTAGATCAAAAGGGGGCTTCTACTAAATACTGAGCAAATGGTCTGAATACTTAGGACCATGTGATATTTCAGTTTTTCTTTTTTAATAAATCTGCAACAATGTCAACAATTCTGTGTTTTTCTGTCAGTATGGGGTGCTATGTGTACATTCATGAGGAAGAAGAATGAACTTAAATGATTTTAGCAAATGGCTGCAATATAGCAAAGAGTGAAAAATTTAAGGGGGTCTGAATACTTTTCGTACCCACTGTATATTAGATGTATCAGATACATGAATATGGACCAGGGAGTGAGGAAAAGTGCCCAGGTAGATAAAAGTAAACCAAGTGGATAAGGATGAAAAGATTTGTTGTAAGACTGAGTAAAACCAATAAAAATCACCATAGAGTGCATATGTGAAGTGATGAAATAAAGACATGAGAAGAGAAAGAAAGGGGGAGAAAAAGAGGTGGAGAGTGAATGGAAAGTGCTGTGAACAAATATAGCAAGGTGGCTGTGTGCTTACCATAAAGAAATGAATGCTGTGTTCAAAGATTGGGTTAGTAAAGATTAAGGTTAATAAAGGTCAAGTTGGTAATCAAGGAAAACGCTTTGATCCAGATCTTTGTACTTTCTGATATGACCGCCAGATATGCATCATAGATCCTTCCTCTGAACAGCCTCTAAAGCAAAGAGAAGAAGCTAGTGGAGCACATTTGCAACCGTGATGGGAACCAAAAACCATCTTAACAGCACCTTGTAGTTGGCTACCAATAAAGATGTGTTTTATAGATATTAATTAATTAGTAATTTTATAGAATTCAAATGTAAATATGGTTACTAGAGATGAGACCTTTAACTGTATCAAGATTTTTACACAAGAGCTCAAACGGAGTAGCCAAGATCACTTTTGGTAGCAGACCCCCATGGTAAACAGGATGTCTCACAAATCTAGAAACACTATCAAGCTGGTCAGTTAGTGCCCCTTACTAAATATCATGCCACTTCTGATAACCCACCTTGGGTCTCTTTGGAAGTAATCAATTGCAAATCCCTACACACAGACAATTTTCCCTAGGAATAGGGCTTGCATACAGAACCCTATTACAATGCATACCCTGAAAATATGGGATGATCTTGAATATTTTAGGCATCCCCAATCTCTTTACTTTTTTACTGTTGTTGCTTCATGACCCCCCTTTTCTTTAAACACAGAGGATTGTCCTCTTTTTAAACAATTGTCATGATGAAAGGTTACACGCCTACATAATCTCCTTACAATGGATGGTGTTTAATTGTTTCAAGCTCTCCAGTGTGACTATTCCATATCTAATTTGGAAATATTCTGCTATCACATCCCTAATCTGTTGCCAATCTGAAAGAACAACCCTCTCTTCCATGGAACTTCGATAAAGGGATGATCCCCATTCTCTGGGCATTATCTTCTTACTGTAAATCCAGCTTTTAGCGGGAACCTTAATACCCAACGAATGCGTATTTGCTGAAACGGACAATGCATCTAAACATTCAGATAGAACCGGCGCAATGGACCCAGATCTGGGATGCTACTAAATTGTGCTCCCAGAATGCTCTGGCCCTATAAATACGATATCGTTAGTACCTAGTCCTGACTAGAATTGGACGATATACCACAGGGCACACAGAGACTTGGTCCAAAGGGTGCTTAGATCTGGGCATGTATCTCCACATTTAGTGCATCTGTCTAGTGGTACAACAGTTGTTGACTCAGATATAGAAAGTTATCTCTTTAATGGGTACCCCAGTCCCTATGCTGCCCACTTAGGCCCTAGTAAATCTAAAATCAGATGGACTCCCCAAGCACCAAACCAAACAATGTAGCACGAAGTCTTGGCTATCTTACTCTTTATTTAGCAGCAGTGAAAAATAGGATCCACTCGACCTTCCTTAATGAAAAACTAACAGCGAGACTGATGCATGCAATGAAGTGATATTAAAGGTTAAATTATTTAAAAGAAAAAAAAAAAAAAAAGGTTATACTTACCTGCTCTGTGCAATGATCTTGCAAAGTGCAGCGCCGATTCTCCTCTTTTCGGGTCCCGCTGCTGTGTCTAAGCCAATGAGGAGAGAGAGACCTAGGACAGCCGAAGCTCTTGTGCACATCATTGGCTCAGGTAAGTATTGGGGGTGGGGGGGGAGCTACATACTGAAGGTTTTTCACCTTCATGCATAGAATGAATGAAGGTAAAAAAAAACATTCAACCTTCACAGCCACTTTAAATTCCGCCAGGTCTTGGACCCATGGGTTGCTCATTTCATGCGTTCAGATTTTGACTATAGGCTGGTGGACCAGTAAAGCTTGATCCTAGTTTGTAGACTCGCACGAAACCTGCAGTGCTCATCCCCCTTCCTCCTCCTGCTATTGGCATTTAGTGTGTCTATACCTGCTGTTTTACATGTGACAATGTAACAGTTTATTTGGAATTTGATGTTTTAATGGCAGAGTCAGTGGCACTGTATCCCTTTTTGCTTGATATGTTATATTCACATAATGTTTCAATAAAAGTTATTAAATGGAAAAGGAGTGAATTTTGTTAAATAGAAAAAAATTGTTTGGAGGTAATTGATACTGTTTTTTAAAGTAGCCTAGCGTGCATATACTTTTTTTGTGATTAGAAATTCCTTCATTCTTTAAAAGCATTTGTTGCTCCACCAATGAAACGATGGAACCTAAGGCCTGGTGAAAAAAATAGATTACCAAATAATGGGTCTAAATGCACGTATAGTGACCTCAAATCATGTTTGATAATCAGCCCGCCCCACAAGGCTAAATAAAGTGATAGAGAAGGGCAGGAATCTTTGGATTCATACCAAACCAGCAACTAAAATGATCTGGCTTTGCTAAAGCACATTTCCACATTGACCCATTGTGGGATATTTCTATTAACTAGCCCAACCTATGCTTGGAAACGTAAAAATACTTTGTCAATTTGGGTATTCCCATGCCTCTCCGAGTTCTAGGTGTATATAATTTCTGTACTTCTTCATTATAATTGGACATGTTGTCACCAAGAGAATATCATGTCATCAACAAAGAATGGACATTTGTGTTCTGAGCCACAGGGAATTCCCTTAATATTAGCACAGGGTTCAGTTGCCGTAATAGGTAGTTTTCGTACCTTTGTAAATATTCATTGGTTCAGACTTGAAACTTTTAATAGTATTTACCATTTTTCTTTTTTATTCCTGTCACAGGATTACTTAGCCCACAGAGGCGTGACTCTCTCCAGAGACTAAGAGATGATATAGAGACATTGACAGATGGCTGGTTAGGGACTGCTATGAAGTGTTTACAACTCATCCAGGCAAGGTAACCAGGAACACTTTTTTGGGCTTTCTTTCAATGGTGTTGATTGAACAAATGATGGATTGTACATATACAGTATAGTGGATATAAAAAGTCTGCACACCCCTGTTAAAATGTCAGGTTTCTGTGATGTAAAAAACTGACACAAAGCTAAATCATTTCACAACTTTTTCCACATTTTAATGTGATCTATAAACTGTACAACTCAGTTGAACAACGATCTGTTAACTAGAGGAAAATGAAAATAAAAAACTAAAATAATATGGTTGCATAAGTGTGCACACTCTTAAACTAATACTTTGTTGAAGCACTTTTTGATTTTATTACAGCACTCAGTCTTTTTGGGTATGAGTCTATCAGCATGGCACATCTTGATTTGGCAATATTTGCCAACTCTTCTGTGCAAAAACACTCCAATCTGTCAGATTGTGAGGGCCTCTCCCTCTTCAGATCAATCCAACAGATTTTTAAATGGATTCAGGTTTGGGCTTTCCAAAATTTGAATTTTTTTCTGGTGAAGCCATTCCTATGTTGATTTGGATGTATGCTTTGGATCGTTGTCATGCTGAAAGATGTTCATGTTCAGCTTTCTAGCAGAAGCCCGAAGGTTTTGCGCCAATATTGACTGGTATTTGGAATGGTTCATAATTCCCTCTACCTTGACTAAGGCCCCTGTTCCAACTGAAGAAAAACAGCCCCAAAGCATTATGCTGCCACCACCATGCTTCTCTGTGGGTGTGGTGTTGTTTTGGTGATGTCCAGTGTTGTTTTTGCGCCAAACATCTTTTGGAATTATGGACACAAAGTTCAATCTTGGTATCATCAGACCATAACACATTTTCCCACATGCTTTTGGGAGACTTCAGAAGTGTTTTTGCAAACTTTAGCCGGGCTTAGTTTTTCTTCGTAAGAAATGGTTTCTGTCTTGCCACTCTACCCTATAGCCCAGACATATGAAGAATACGGGAGATTGTTGACGCATGTACCACACAGCCAGTGTTTGCCAGACATCCCTGCAGCTCCTGTAATGTTGCTGTAGGCCTCTTGCCAGCCTCCCTGACCAGTTTTCTTCTTGTCACTTTATCAGTTTTGAAGGGACGTCCAGTGCTTGGTGATGTCAATGTTGTGCCATTCTTTCTCCACTTGATGATGACTGTCTTCACTGTGTTCCATGGTATATCTAATGCCTTGGAAATTCTTTTGTACCCTTCTCCTGACTGATACCTTTTAACAATGAGATCCCTCTGATGCTTTGGAAGCTCTCTGTGGACCATGGCTTTTGCTGTAGGATGCATCTAAGAAAATGTCAGGAAAGACCTACTGGAGCAGCTTAACTTTATTTGGGGTACTCAGAGGCACTTTAAATGATGGTAGGCATGTACTGACTCCTATTTAACATTAGTTTGGATGTGATTGCCTAATTTTGAACACAGCTAAATCCCCACTTATGCAACCACATTATTTTAGTTTTTTTATTTTTACTTCTCTCCCCCCCCCCCCCCCAAAATATTTTAATTTGTTTTTCAATTGAGCTGTACAGTTTATAGGTCACTTCAAAGGTGGAAAATGTTCTGAAATTATTTATCTTTGTCTCATTTTTTTTTTACATCACAGAAACCTGACATTTTAACATGGGTGTGTAGACTTTTTATATCCACTGCACCATGCTTTTAGCTGATATATCAAGATGCGGTTATACAGTCCAACAAACAAACACATTGTGTTAGTATTAGAAAAAAAGAGCCTTTATGTGGACCCATTAATAAAGCAGAGTTGTACCATGGAACAGGGCTGGATCTAGCCTGTCTGATCTGGGAGTGCAGTGGAAAAGAGTAAAGGGGCCTGCTTTACAAACTAAAAAACGACAAACAACAAATTGCTAATAAAATTTGACAATGAACCAGATACCACTAGCTAAATGAAGTACACAAGCACGTGCACACAGCACTACACAGACTGTGCTGTACATTACATTATGCTGCTGCAATCTATGTACTGTACGTTGCGTTCTCCTAACCACTACCCTGTATGCTGTCCCCATCCGCAGCTCACTTCTGCATCCCCGCCCGCAGCTCACTTCTGCATCCCCGCCCGCAGCTCACTTCTGCATCCCCGCCCGCAGCTCACTTCTGCATCCCCGCCCGCAGCTCACTTCTGCATCCCCGCCCGCAGCTCACTTCTGCATCCCCGCCCGCAGCTCACTTCTGCGTCCCCGCCCGCAGCTCACTTCTGCGTCCCCGCCCGCAGCTCACTTCTGCGTCCCCGCCCGCAGCTCACTTCTGCGTCCCCGCCCGCACTTCACTTCTGCCTACCCTCCCGCAGCTCACTTCTGCATACCCTCCCGCAGCTCCCTTCTGCATACCCTCCCGCAGCTCCCTTCTGCATACCCTCCCGCAGCTCCCTTCTGCATACCCTCCCGCAGCTCCCTTCTGCATACCCTCCCGCAGCTCCCTTCTGCATCCCCGCCCGCAGCTCCCTTCTGCATCCCCGCCCGCAGCTCCCTTCTGCATCCCCGCCCGCAGCTCCCTTCTGCATCCCCGCCCGCAGCTCCCTTCTGCATCCCCGCCCGCAGCTCCCTTCTGCATCCCCGCCCGCAGCTCCCTTCTGCATCCCCGCCCGCAGCTCCCTTCTGCATCCCCGCCCGCAGCTCCCTTCTGCATCCCCGCCCGCAGCTCCCTTCTGCATCCCCGCCCGCAGCTCCCTTCTGCATCCCCGCCCGCAGCTCCCTTCTGCATCCCCGCCCGCAGCTCCCTTCTGCATCCCCGCCCGCAGCTCCCTTCTGCATCCCCGCCCGCAGCTTCCTTCTGCATCCCCGCCCGCAGCTCCCTTCTGCATCCCCGCCCGCAGCTCCCTTCTGCATCCCCGCCCGCAGCTCCCTTCTGCATCCCCGCCCGCAGCTCCCTTCTGCATCCCCGCCCGCAGCTCCCTTCTGCATCCCCGCCCGCAGCTCCCTTCTGCATCCCCGCCCGCAGCTCCCTTCTGCATCCCCGCCCGCAGCTCCCTTCTGCATCCCCGCCCGCAGCTCCCTTCTGCATCCCCGCCCGCAGCTCCCTTCTGCATCCCCGCCCGCAGCGCAGCTCCCGTCCGCATGCCCGCAGCGCAGCTCCCGTCCGCATCCCCGCCCGCAGCTCCCGTCCGCATCCCCGCCCGCAGCTCCCGTCCGCATCCCCGCCCGCAGCCCCCGCCCGCAGCTCCCGTCCGCATCCCCGCCCGCAGCTCCCGTCCGCATCCCCGCCCGCAGCTCCCGTCCGCATCCCCGCCCGCAGCTCCCGTCCGCATCCCCGCCCGCAGCTCACGTCCGCATCCCCGCCCGCAGCTCACGTCCGCATCCCCGCCCGCAGCTCACGTCCGCATCCCCGCCCGCAGCTCACGTCCGCTTCCCCGCCCGCAGCTCACCTCCGCTTCCCCGCCCGCAGCTCACCTCCGCTTCCCCGCCCGCAGCTCACCTCCGCTTCCCCGCCCGCAGCTCACCTCCGCTTCCCCGCCCGCAGCTCACCTCCGCTTCCCCGCCCGCAGCTCACCTCCGCTTCCCCGCCCGCAGCTCACCTCTGCTTCCCCGCCCGCAGCTCACCTCTGCGTTCCTATCTACAACTTACTTCTGCATCCCCACCCATAGCTCACCTCTGCGTCCTTGCCCACAGTCCACTTATGCATCCCCATCGACCGCTCACCTCTGTGTCCTCAACTACAGCTCGCTTCTGTGTCTCTGCCTAAAGCTCGCCTTTGTGTCCCCTGTCCACAGCCCACCCGTGGACCCCCTATTCACAATTCACCTTTGCACTGCCTGTCGGCAACTCAACTTGTGCCCCTTGTTTACAGCTCAACTCTGAATCACTCCTCCAACCCATTGCTGCCCCCCCCACATTTCACTCTGGCAACCCCTGTCCACAGATCTCACCTTTGCACCCCATTCCATCCACAACTCCCTCTTTGGCAGCCCCATCTATCCATCCACAGTTTTCACCTGTTGCACCTAGCCCACCCTCCCCTTCCCCCTTCATTCACAGCTCTTACTTCTGTACCCAGCCCCCATACATCTGTAGTTCTCATCACTACACTCAGCAGTTCTCCTTCCCTTCTTTACACACTTCTCCCTCCTGTACCCAGCACTGTGATTGCCCATTTACAACATTCACCTTTGGACGCTGCATACTCTAAACTCTTCTAAAGCTCACTGCCCCTCCTCCTTACAGCAGCTTACACACCTCTAGTAGGCAGAAGCCAGCACAGGGGGTTTATTTTTTTTAAACATACAGCTCTGCCGCTCTTGTTCAGTGACATTGTGCAAGGCAGTATTGCCAGCGGACAGGGTCGCCACCTGGGGCAACAGACTTGGGATTTGGGGCAAGTCAGGGTCCTTAAATTCAGGGGCAGGAACATTGCTAGCCCCGCATTAAAGTGGAAGTGATCAGCATGCAGAGGAGTAGGAGCACGTATCTCCGCACGGCATCCAAATGGCCTGCACCCCCTTGGTTCTGGCCATGCCATGGAACAGTTCTCTGACCAGTCAGTAGGGAGTCAACATTTTTTTTTAATTTGGGACAAGTAAGGGTAGGCAGGAAAGAAAAGAGAGGGGGGGGGGGGACTTTTGTGCTTTCTATACAAAATTCACTTTCTTTATTTTAGGCTGAAATTCTCATGACTTTTTTTTTTGGATAGTTAAATTGGCCTAGCTTGGACCAATGTAAATACACATATTCCATACCTGGCCAATCCTTGTGGAAGCAGAAAATCATTTAGTAGCTGCCACTACTACAGTGATCCTTGCTGTCCTCTGGGGCCCATGCCAAGCAGCTGCCCTGCTGCATAGTAACTACTGGGGGTCGCCAGCTCAACAAAGGCACCATTCAGAGATTGCCTTGCATTTTTCCCGGTGAATCCAAAGCCGCCTATGATTGGATGAGGTGGAGATCATGACGTCACTGCTCCCTTTATCTACTACTTCATCCACAAGACCCTGAAGACTGAGAAGGGTCACTTTAGTAGTAGTAGTAGCAGCAGCTACTACAGTGGTTTTTTGCTTTTACAGGGATCCTACAGGTATGGCACATGCATACTTGCATTGGTCCATGCTGGCCCAATATGATTATGCAAAAAAAGAAAAACACTGTAATTCAGCTTTAAACTTTTAATCTTGTTGGTTCCATATTTTTGATGTTCACTCCTTAGGGAAATTTTACTTTTTTTTCTTGAATATTACTAGACAACTATGTTTATAGCAGATGTCACTGATTAACTATTTGGTGCATTTCTCTGCTCTCCACTTCACACTTAAAAAGGTTTATATATCACACTGTTTTCATTTTAGGAAGAATTGTGTCAACGTGTTAATAACTACAACACAGCTGGTTCCAGCTCTGGCCAAAGTTCTTCTCTATGGGCTTGGAGAAGTGTTTCCAATACAGAATATATACAGTGCCACAAAAATAGGTAACATTACAAAGTGACCGAGTCCTGATCTCCTGTAGAAGCGGGTCTTAGTGTCTGTGTCTTGTTCCACAGCATGAGTGTATGTGTGTTGCAGCATATAAATGTGATACAGTTTACAATGTGATTGGTTTCACACAATATTTTGTTTTTATCCATAATGATGGTACCATTTCGTGTATTAGTGATGATTGCATAGCGTGGAACAAATAGTTTAGTAAATATTGTAAAATAGTGTTTAGGATAGGACTTTTTTCCGCCTGTGTTTAAATGTGTTCCCCCCCCTCCCTCACATTTTTTTTTTCTGCTAGTAAACTACTACTACTACTAGTAAAATAATTGATTGTGTATAATGATTTTAATCAGATACCCTAAAACATTGTTAACACTATAGCTGCTATTTATAATAGCTCCTTTCCCAGCATAACTCGAACAATGAAGAACTATTTAATTGTGTCAGACTTTCGTTTATTGCAGGGGTCATCAAACTATGGCCCTCCAGTTGTTCAGGAACTACAATTCCCATCATTCCTAGTCAGTGGCAGCTGGTGCATCAATGGGTCGGGGGGGGGGGAGCGGCAGACGGACCGCACCATACTACCCCCCGACCACACCAGCCGCAGCCGCACACCAGTGCTCTGTGTCCCCCGAGCCCACCCTTTTTTTTTAGCCTATTAGAGCCTCTGGAGCCTATTAGAGCCTCTGGCTCTAATCACATGCTAAAAAAAAAAAAAACAAAGAGAAAAGCCCCATTGAACTCCATGCGTCAGGCGCCCCGCATGTAGATTAGGGGGCTGGACGCATGGATGGGGGGGCGGCTCCCCTGCGCCCTCAATGCACCAGCCACCACTGTGCCTAGTCAGGTCTGTGAATGTCAGAGTTTTACAATGCATCTTGGGATGTGTAGTTCCTCAACAGCTGGAGGGCCGTAGTTTGAGGATCTCTGGTTTATTGTATGGCCAAAAGGTTGGGGACACCTGACCATCACATCTATAGGAGCAGATTGGACATCTCATTTTAAAGCCATAGATAATATGGAGTAGACTGCCTTTTACACCTAAAAAGTCTCTACTTGTCTAGGAAGAATTTCCACAAGATTTTGGAGGAAGGAGTTCCACTAGATTTTGGAGTGAGTCTGTGGACGTTTGTGCCCATTCAGCATTGGATGAGAGAACCTGGCTAACAGTTGCCATATTATCTCAAAGGTGTTCAATAGTTTTTAAAATCAGGGCTCTGTGCAGGCCATTCAAGCTTCTTCACATCATGTTTGTCAAAGCATGAGACAGTCCTGCTGGAGCAGGAAAGGGCCTTCCCCAAACTTGTTGATAGACTGGAAGCACACAATCATTTATAATGTCTAAGTGTATAAAATGTAGAAAGCAAGGTTGATGGACTGATAAAATGTAATTTCTGAATTGGTTAGAGATGGCAGCACACGTATACACTCCACGCTATTGCTTTTACAGTTCTAAAAATTATAACATTGGCCTTTGCTTGCAGGAAAAGAGAGCTGCTTTGAAAGGATAGTGACAAGATTTGGGAAGAAAGTTACCTATGTAGTGATTGGAGACGGTAGGGATGAAGAAATGGCCGCCAAACAGGTATTTGAAATGAAATAAGTGAAGGTACTTTCTTGGGATACTTTGTGTCAAAGTGTTTAAGAATAAATACAAGTCTAGTAAATGTCAATCTATCAAAGTATATATGTGTTTTTTGTGAATGTTCAGAATATGATCATTTGTCTGGGCACTAAAACAGAAAACTACTGACTTCCCATACTTTCAATTTACTGTGCTTACATTATAGTTTTATATACAGCCACGTGAGCAAAGGAGTGTCCATTGTCATCCACATGGGAGCATAGTTTTGCAAAGGAGCTGCCAACTCTGGAAACAAGCCATCTGAAGGACATAAAGCCTAATTAAGTTAGCCATTCAAAGCTGGCCAACTTAAAGGATAGGTTCACCTTTTGACAAATATATTTTAAATGTAAATTTTTTTCCTTGTGAAAAATGTGCATGAATTATTTTTGTTACTGAAGCCTGTAAAGCATTGCACCAGGGATCAGCAGGTCTCCTGCAGATCTGTCAGTGTATCGGCTTGCTCGTACCTTGTACGAGGAAGCAGATATATTCTGACAGGAAGAATGAATAAACTACCATAGCGCCGTGGTAGTTCATTGAAAAACTACAAGCCAACAGCCGCAAAGACTACTGGGCCTTGTAGTTTTTGTAGTGACGGAGAAAATATCCCCGCTAGCTGTCACAGGGCGGGGAGTGGGAGGTGCGGGGGCTGGTGCATTTATAACATGTTACCTGTTAAACCCTGAATATGGGTGTACCATGTTATGAAAGGTGAACTTATCCTTAAATTTGCCACCATTTTCTTGTCTACACAGGTCGAAGAGCTACACTTTAAAGCCTCAATTTATAGTTATTCTAAAATCCTATATCAAATTTTTAATCATTTTTAATATGCTTTACATTTGATTAGACAGGAATAGTTTTACAGGTGGAGGCCACTGACATTTATTTCCCTACTCATCTTTTCTGACTGTTTTTTCACTATTTTTTTGGATAGGGTTAGTGTCACTACTGGTAGCATGAGGCGATATCTGGACTCTATAGTGGTTGCACAGGCAGTTCAACTCTTTTTTAGCGCTGCAGGACCATCAAGGTACCCTCCCTGCCTGTCAGCGTCACAGCGGGCTCCTCCCTTTTAAGGGGGCTATTTCCTATTATGCAGGCCTCTATGGAGGTCCAGTAGGTGGTCTATTCGTGTGCCCTTGGTCAGCACTCCCTTTGCGGGATTACAGTCAGTAGCCCTCCCCTGATTGTTATGTTTTCCGGGTAAGCTTAGTATGTAGCACTGAAATGCTACAAGAAGGCCTTATCTGATCTTCCCCTTGTGGGGGATTGTCTGTTTGGAGCTTCTTTGGATAACAATAAGGGTACCGAGAGTACTCTTCTTCCGCAGGCTACCAATGGCAAAGATCCCCGTCATAGATGTGGGCCATTCTTCTCGGCTCATAAGAGGCTTTTTTCGTCCCTCAGGGTCTCAAGACAAAGGATCAAAGCCCTTCAGGGCCTCCACCGGAGCTTCCAAGAGGACCTGGTCTGGCAAGCCACGGACGGGCTCTTCCAGACCTGGGGACAAGACTTTCCTCTACATGAAGGGACGCCCTCACCCGTATCTGGGGTGGGGGGACGTCTTCGCTGGTTTTCAGATCCATGGACCTCCCTGGTACAGGACAAGTGAGTCCACAAAGTCATTTGGTTCGACTACAAGATCGAGTGTCGGTCTTATCCTCCGGAAAGGTTCTTCTCTTCCAACCTGCACTTGTCCCCAGATCACTTACGGGATCTCTTTGGGGCAGTGCAAGTTACTTCAAGGGGTGATTGTTCCGGTTCCAAATTTGGAACATTTTCAGAGGTTTCACTCAAACCTCTTTACAGTTCCCAGGAAGTAAGACAAGGTACGTCCAATTCTGGCCCTCAAGGCACTAAACTCCTTTGTGCGTGTACAGAAGTTCCCGAATGGAGTCCATTTGCAGGGTAGTCCCTCCATCAGGGGGGGTTTCTTGCTTCTATTAACATCAAGGACGCCTAGCTTCACATTCCAATATGTGTCGGTCGTTCCAGTGCTTCCTTCGCTTTTCCGTGGACGAGGAGCATTATCAGTTTGTGGCGTTACCCTTTGGTCTCGCCTCCGTTCCTCGGGTTTTCACAAGAGTGTTGGCCTCGGTGCTAGCATTGTTGCGTCAGCGGGGATCTCCGAAAGGGTTGGCTACTTCTGCTGCGAGGATTTCCAGGTGGATCAGACAGTGATTCACGCCTATTCTATTAGGGGTCAGGTTCCTCCTTTCCCTGTTTTAGGCGCACTCTACTCGGGCCCTAAGTGCCTCCATAGGTGTGTGTGTATTTTATATATATATTATACACACTGCTCAAAAAAATTAAAGGAACACTTTTAAAATACATTAGATCTCAATGGGGAAAAATATGCTGGATATCTATACTGGTATGGACTGGGTAATGTTTTAGGAATGCAAGGCAGCCACTTCTTTTGATGAAAATGAAAATTATCAACTTGCAGAGGGCTAAATTCAAAGACACCCCAAAAATCTAAGTGAAAACATGATCAAGCAGGCTAGACCATTTTGCTAAAACTTCATTGCAGCAACTCAAAATGGTACTCTGTAATTTGTATGGCCCCCACATGCTTGTATGCATGCCTGACAATGTCAGGACGTGCTCCAAATGAAACGACAGATGGTGTCTTGTGGTGTTTCCTTCCAGATCTGGACCAGGGCATCACTGAGCTCCTGAACAGACTGAGGTGCAACCTAGCGACGTCGGATGGACCCAAACATAATGTCACAGAGGTGAATTTAGGTCAGTCGAGCGTGGGAGCCATTCAATGGTATCAATTCCTTCATCCTTCAGGAACTGGCTGCATACTTTCGCCACATGAGGACAGGCATTGTCGTGCACCAGGAGGAACCCAGGACCCACTGCACCAGTGTAGGGTCTGTCAATGGGTCCTAGGATTTCATCCCGATACCTAATGGCAGTCAGGGTGCTATTGTCTAGCCTGTAGAGCTCTGTGCGTCCCTCCATGGATATGCCTCCCCAGACCATCATTGACTCCCCACCAAAACCGGTCATGCTACATGATGTTACAGGCAGCATAACGTTCTCCACGGTTCTCTAGACCCTTTCACATATATCACATGTGCTCAGCCTGCTCTCTTCTGTGAAAAGCATAGGGCGCCAGTGCCAGACCTGCCAATTCTGGTGTTCCATGGCAAATGCCAATCAAGCTCCATGGTGCGGGGCAGTGAGCACAGGGCCCACTAGAGGTCAATGGGCGCTCAGGCCACCCTCATAAAGTCTTTCTGATTGGTTGGTCAGAGACATTCACACCAGTGGCCTGCTGGAGGTCATGTTGTAGAGCTCTGGTAGTGTTCATCCTGTTCCTCCTTGCACAAAGGAGCAGATACCAGTTTTGCTGATGGGTTAAGGACCTTCTATGGCACTGTGTAGCTCTCAAAATTTTTTAGTGTATGTATGTTTTTGTGTGGATATGTGATGTGTATATATATATATACACACACACAGTATCTTACAAAAGTAAGTACACCCCTCACATTTTTGTAAATATTTTATTATGTTTTCATGTGACAACACTGAAGAAATTACACTTTGCTACAATATGAAGTAGTGATTGTACAGCTTGTATAACAGTGTAAATTTGCTGTCCCCTCAAAATAACTCAACACAGTCATTAATGTCTAAACCGCTGGCAACAAAAGGGAGTACACCCCTAAGTGAAAATGTCCAAGTTGGGTCCAAAGTGTCAATATTTTGTGTGGCCACCATTATTTTCCAGCACTGCCTTAACCCTCTTGGGCATGGAGTTCACCAGAGCTTCACAGGTTGACACTGGAGTCCTCTTCCACTCCTTCATGACGTCATCACGGAGCTGGTGGTTTTTAGAGGTCTTGCACTCCTCCACCTACCGTTTGAGGATGCCCTACAGATGCTCAATCGTTTTTAAGGCTGCAGACATGCTTGGCCAGTCCATCACCTTCACCCTCAGCTTCTTTAGCAAGGCATGGTCGTCTTGGAGGTGTGTTGGGGTTGTTCACGTGTTGGAATACTGCCCTGCGGCCTAGTTTCTGAAGGGTTATGTCACACTACATGTTGGCATTCATGGTTCCCTCAATGAACTGTAGTGCCAGCAGCACTCATGCAGCCCCAGACCATATCACTCCCACCACCATGCTTGACTGTAGACAAGACACGCTTGTATTTGTACTCCTCACGTGGGTGCTGCCACACACGCTTGACACCATCTGAACCAAATACGTTTTATCTTGGTCTCATCAGACCACAGGACATGGTTCCAGTAATCCGTGCCCTTACTCTTTTTGTCTTCAGCAAACTGTTTGCGGCCTTTATTGTGCATCAACTTTAGAAGAGGCTTCCTTCTGAGACGACAGCCATGCAGACCAATTGTATGCAGTGTGCGGCGTCTGAGCACCGACAGGCTGACCCCCCCCACCCCTTCAACCTTTAATGCTGGCAGCACTCATATGTCTATTTTCGAAAGACAACCTCTGGATGTGATGCTGAGCACGTGCACTCAACCGCTTTGGTCAACCATGGCGAGGCCTGTTCTGAGTGGAACCTGTCCTGTTAAACCTCTGTATGGTCTTGGCCACCATTCTGCAGCTCAGTTTCATGGTCTTGGCAATCTTCTTATTGCCTAGGCCATCTTTATGTAGAGCAACCATTCACACTTTTTTTTAAGATTCTCAGAGAGTTCTTTGCCATGAGGTGCCATGTTGAACTTCCGGTGACCAGTATGTGAGAGTGATAACACCAAAATTTAACACACCTGCTCCCCATTCACACCTGAGACCTTGTAACACTAATGAATCACATGACCTCTAGGAGGGAAAATGGATAATTGGGCCCAATTTAGCCTTTTTTTTTTTTTTACTTAGGGGTGTACTAATTTTTGTTGCCAGTAGTTTAGACCTTAATGGCTGTGTGTTTTTGTTATTGTGAGGGGACAGCAAATTTACACTGTAATACAAGCTGTACACTCACTACTTTACATTGTAGCAAAGTGTCATTTCTTCAGTGTTGTCACATGAAAAGATGTGATAAAATATTGTTTCTTGTAGTTGGTCACCAGGTTTGCACACATTTTAGGAGGGATTTTGTCCCACTCCTCTGCAGATCCTTTCCAAGTCATTAAGGTTTCAAGGCTGACATTATAGAACTCGAACCTTCAGCTCCCTCCACATATTTTCTATGGGATTAAGGTCTGGAGACTGGCTAAGCCAACCTTTACAGTTGCAATATTGCAGATTTCATGCATTATTCTTAAAATTAAAAATTATTTTGGTACATGTCCATTTATGGCATACGCACACCCGCTTAGTGAATCCTACCAGGTCCTGTATTTAACTCCCTGTTTCAGCAATCGACTCTTTGCATCCCTGCCCAGAGCCTCAGAACCTTTTTTTTTTTCCAAAAGGGTCCCCACTGAGTCCTTTTCATCCTAAACATGTTTGCCATAGGCATATTCATTTCTGTGCTTCGTATGCCTGCTGAAGGTCATCGTGAGTACCGCTTTGACAGCAATTAACTGGGCCATAGCATGTATGGTAAAGGACCTGGCAGGGGCGCTTTAGAAAAAGACTGTGTGGCTGTGGGCTGGGCCACATAGTGAAGATCCGTGAACCAGGGAAAGGAGTAAGTATAGGAGTGGGTGGATTGTACTCTGGGGTGGGGGCATGCCCTTTAACTTCAACTTGTACAAATGTATATTTGTCCTTTAAAGTGTTCCTATAGGAGAAAAAGTCCATTTATTTCTTGCACATCAGCTAGCAAATGTTGATTTTACTTAATTTGTGTACAGTTAAAGTTTAGCTATCATTTTGGCAGTCTCTGAGTACATATTTTTTATTGCAGCACAATATGCCTTTCTGGAGAATCACAAACCACAATGACCTCATCTCTCTACATCAGGCACTGGAGCTGGACTTCTTGTGAAAATTGCCGAATAACCATGTTTTGTATGCAAGCCGATTAGATCAGCAGGTGCCTGGCAAACAACCGCCCAGGTGGAGACCTGAGGAACTGTTGTTAGATTCAGGTTTATTGGATCTATCTTAAAACTTTCCAAGAGGAAGACGCTTTCAGCTTTGTCCTTCATCGAGGAGAAATATTTAAACTATCCAGTCCTGCAGAATACCCTGTTTAGCTTTTACATCCCACCTACCTCTCATTTACTTGCCAGAGAGTTTTTCAGTTTCCTGGTAGATAACTCTTTTTAAAGTCCCACCTACCTCCTCTTGTATGGACTGTCTTCAGTTTTACGCGAGGCCAACTTCTGGTTAGTTGTAGGCTGTTCCTCCTGTGCCAGGAAATACAATTATTATGCTATGAGGCCACAAGGAGCAGCTATGCTTATATAGGATGAGCCATAACATGTAGCAGTGGATCCTAATAATGTATTGCATCTTGTTGTGAATGGAGTAGCCAAGACCTTCACCAAAGGATGGATGACTTCTGCATTGAACTTTAACTGTCCTCTCCTTTAATCAGAGTATGAACAGCTGGGTCAGTGTACATTTTTCTGATTTTTTTTTTTTTTTTTTACACAGTATCACAAGTCATAATGGCTTGCCTTTATTATTGTCTCATTACCATTCTGGAACTCTTCGTGAAATACCTCGCAGGAGGGGAAGAAAGGCCTCCATTATACCTTTTTTGAATCTATAACTTATTAAAGAATTTTTTTCCTTGATATTTTTCCTGCATCTGTATTTTATCCTCAGCAGGGGTTTGCAACAGATACCTTCATATTGGGAAATGCTGTTTGTGGTAAGGCTATGCAAACACACTTTTCCTGAAATACATGAATAAAACTTAAAATTCTGTTTGGTGTTAAAGGCAAGATCTGCAATCTCCTCAATCACACATTAAAATAAATTGCTCATATGAATGTTACAGAAACTTTTGTGCATAGTGTAAAACCATCACAACCTTTTCCATGTGTAAGGCCTCATGCACACTGAACGTTTTTACAGCTGCTGTTTTTGGCTTCAGGTGTTTATTTTTATACAGCCAGTAAACTCCCCAGTATGTTATCCTGTGTGTCCATGCACACATAAGCTGTTATCAGCAGTTTTTGGCAGGGGCGTTTTCTGGCTGGAACCCCCCCCCCAGAACTAGTGGGTTTTAAGAAGAGTTTTTCAGCTGTAAAAAGGCTCCAACTCTGAAAAACGCTAAAAAGCAAAGCTATTTGGCATTTATAAGTGTTTTTGAGCTAGAAGCTTTTGTGAGAGCTTAAAGAAAAAATAAAAAAGCTAAAAAACACTAAAGCTAAAAAACGCTACTGTAAAAACTCTGCAAAACTCATTGTACACCTTTCTACAGCTAATTCTACTGGAGTTTTCATGAGGCCTAAGAATTACCTTATCCTACTGTAACAAACAGGTTGTGTGTGTATATACTGTATACAGTGTATGTGTGTGCGTATATGCACACACACACACACACTCTACTGTGCAAAAGTTTTAGGCATATGTTAAAAAATGCTGTAGATTAAGAATGCTTCCTGAAATAGAAGTGCTAATAATTTATTTCTCTGTCGCTCATTGACAGACGTAGTCCTCCTTGATTAATATCAACTCTGGTTATACTGCCCTCTACAGGAGTAGGACTAGACAGGAAAGAAAACGTTCTGGCCACACCCTAGGGGCAGTCCCAGAGGGTATATCCTCTCACTTCCTGCTACAGCAAATCAGTTTTTTTTCTGTCTAGTTAGGAGTAAGGACCTAGATTCCTTGCTAGGATCTTCGGTCCTGGCAAGATTTTTTTTTTAGAAATACTTTTTTAGACAGCTTTTTTTCTCCAGTGTTCCTGTGAGATCTTCAAGCAAGTACGCTGAAACTGGGCGACGGGCTGGATGTTGAGATCCAGTGGTCACCCCAGTTCAGCCTACGAGCGCGTGCAGGCCATAGCTCCGCGCTGGGTCGGCCGCGACATAGTCTCACTGGACGGGGACTGACCCTGCGAGTTAAACGCCTCGCCTGGACGCCAATGACCAACAGAGTCACGGCGTCCGTATTGGTCGACAGCCCCCCCACCCCGGTGGAGAGGGGTTCTGTCAGGAGTTGGCGCCTGTCTGGTTCCGGTATGGTGAGTAGAATATTCCCCCTCTCCCCTGTCGGGTTTGTTGGTGGACGCGGACCCCTCTCTGAGATGGTCGGACACTCGGTTTTCTGGGTCTCCCCTCTATCCTATAACAGGTCACAGATCCCCCCAATTTGAGTGTGATTTTTGTGAATAGAAACCAGGAGGCTTGGTTTGGGAGCTGACTATCTAAAGTCACTATATGACTGTAAGGGTGACTGAAGTCAGTGGCAGACTAATAAAAGGCATTACTATTGAGGTATAGAGGTATCCTACCTGTCTAGTGTGTACACAGGCCGATGCCTATGCCTGAGTTACTGCAGCCACAGATCGCCATCCCTCCAGAAAGCCGGTCACTTCCACAGGCCACACAGCCTCCCGCAGGTCGAGGACACCTCCCGCAGGCCGAGTCACTTCCGCAGGCCGCACAGGCCGAATGCACACATCCCGCAGGCCACTGCTAGCTTGCAAGCCGCCGCTATCCTACACAGGCCGCCGCCATTTTCCTGCAGATCGCACGAGGCCGCCATATTGGCGTAGCCTCGTGTCTCCAGCATAGGGGCGGCCATGTTTGAGGTGACCAAACACCTCGTGGAGTAATTGGGAGGCGCCGGAAGGCGTGTAAAGGGGCAGAGCCGCCTCCTTGGCCCAGGGAAAGCAAGCCAAAGACTTCCTGTCTGTAACAGACAGTGCTGGAAGCAGGTTGATAAGAAACTTCTGTGCATCAGGTGAGCCTTGGGGTCTCTCTCTCTCTCTCTCTCTCTTTCTGAGGGGTCCAAGCAGGTAGACTGAGGGGCGCTACTGTGCTGGGGGACTAAGTTTAAAAAAAAAATGTTTTTTTCTTGCAATTAATTTTTTTGTGTTTTGCTGGCAAGTGTCTTGTTAGATGAACCCTGCCACTCATGTATCCCCACCTGATCCCCTCGGGGTGGCCACAGGACCCTCCAGTACCCCACTTGTGATGATGCATTATCAGCAGTTTTGGAGTCTTTGGTATCCCGGGTGGAGGTAGCCTGTCAGGGACGGGGGTCAAGAAGAGCGACCCCCGCCTACCCCTATGTCATCTGATACCTCAGATACGGATTCTGAGCTGGTCATTGCAGTCCCTTTTCTGAGGTTGTTGTCTTAGGTACGGTCTCCTCAGACAGTAAGGAGGACGCTTCTGCCTCCGCCATAGCACAAGAAGAGTTGGTGGAAGCACTAGTTGTGTCTGTCCGGGAAACCTTAAATCTTGAGGTTACACCGGCAGAGGTAGCTGAGACTCATATTCCTTTTTTGGTACTAGCAAGCCTACCAAAAATGGTGAAGGGTTTCCCTTGCCCAAATAGGGTTGTCCGTAAATGAGCCCTGCTATTTCCAAACGCATTGCTAGGCGCTATCATTTTGAGGAATCCCTCATTTCAAAGATGGACGGTACCACCAATAGTGGACTCACCGATTTCCAGACTAAATAAAACCACTGTTATCCCGTTGGATTGACAGAATGGGCCCCACCCATCTCTGGGGTGGGGGACGTCTTCACCGGTTTCCGGATCCAGGGCTTTCCAGAATCCCGGATAAAGGGGTTCGCAAGGTCCTATGGTCGGGATACAAGATCGAGTTTCGATCACTTCCACCGGTGCAATTCTTCCCTTCCAATATTCGACATCCCCGGGTCGCTTAAAAAGCTTTGCAGGGGACAGCTTGATACAACAAGCAGTGGTAGTTCCCATTCCTTGGAGGAGTTCTAGTCAAACTTGTTCACAATGCCCAGGAAAAAGGGCTAGGTGCGTCCAATTCTGGTCTTGGAAGAGATGGAGTACATCCATACAGTGGTGGCCTCCCTGCATCAGGGGGATTTCCTGGCGTCCATAGACATTTAGGATGCCTATCCTCATATCCCCATCTTCGCAGGACATCAGCGTTTTCCTTGCTTTTTCCAAAGATCATCCCTGGTTCCCACCAGGAGACTGAACTATCTGGGCCTAATTTTGGATACATCCTTGGCAAGAGTGTTTTTCAATGCAGAGAAACTCCAGAAGATTCATTCAATGATTCGGATGTTGCTGTCCGTCAACTGGCTGGGATTGATGGTCGCCTCCTTAGAGGCAGTACCGTTTGCCCAGTCTCATACCCGAATTCTCCAAAGAGGAGATTCTTCCCATGTGGAATCGGAATCCCGATTCCCTGGACAATCGGATCCGATTGAGTGAGCGGACCAGGGAGGCTCTGGTCTGGTAGCTTCGGTCTCCGATGCTCAGCCAGGGGAAGTAATTTCTTCTGATAAATTCCAGGTTACCGATAAATGTGTTGGAACTGAGAGCGATCAGACTTTGTCCGATTTACTGGACCAAACAGCTCCAGGGCAGCCCGGTTCGGATCCAATCGGACTATGCCACGGTCATGACTTATGTCAATCACCAAGGGGCACCAAGAGTGCCCTGGCGGCCATAGAAGTGGCCAACATTCTTATTGGGGGAACAGTTGTTCCAGTTCTCTCCGCGATATTTATCACGGAGGTGGACAGGCAGATTATTTCAGCCGTCAGATTCTGGATCAAGAGGAATAGTCTCTTCATCCAGAGGTATTTCACCAGCTGTCCCTTCATTGGGGCACCCCGGATATGGATCTGTTGGTAGGTTGGCTCAACAGGGCTCGCACCCGCGATCCTCTAGCGGACGCAGCAGACGCGCTGAGCGGCCTGTAAAGGCAGTATCAGCTAATATATGTCTTCCCCCCTCTCAAATTGCTGCTGAGATTTCTCCGCAGAATAGAGGTGGAGGGAACTCCAGTTATCCTGGAAATTCCAAACTGGCCTCGTCAAGCCGGGTACGCCGACTTGGACAGGCTAGTCGCGGACGCTCCTTGGAGACTTCCTCTCAGGGAGGATCTGCGGTCTCAAGGACCGATCTTCCATCGTGCTTTACAGTCGCTGGCTTTAATGGCCTGGCTATTGAGACCCAGGTACTGAAGGACAGAGGGTTGTCAGCTTCAGTTATTCCTACTCTAATTAAAGCAAGGAAAGCGACTTCCAGCAAAGTCTATTATCGCACATGGAAGACTTGTATCGCGTGGTGTGAATATTTGGAATTTCCCCCACGTACTTATTCGGTGACCCGAATCTTGGCTTTTCTGCAAAAGGGGGTTAAGCAGAAACTATCCTTGAGCATTATCAAGGGTCAGATTTCAGCATTAGCAATCTTCTTTCAGAAGCCTTGGGCTACTCATTCCTTGGTGTCCAGGGGGTGCGGCACTTGGCTCCGCCAGTGCGCGCGCCCTTACCGCCCTGGGATCTTAATTTGGTGTTTGTCGGTTCTTCAGAAACCTCCCTTTTAAAATATCAGGGAGATTCCCTTGCTTACATTATCCCAGAAGGTGGCCTTCTTGGTGGCTATCACTTCTGCACGCTGCATTATCATGCCATTCCCCATATCGAGTGGTTCATAGGGATAAGGTAGTTCTTCATCCGAAGCCATTCTTTCTTCCTAAGGTGGTTTCAGATTTTCATCTAAATGAAGATATTGTGCTACCTTCCTTGTGTCCTAAGCCCAATCATCCTCAGGAATGTGCGTTGCATTCCTTGGATGTGGTTCGGGCAATCAGGGTATACCTGAAGACTACGGAATCGTTCCGTAAGACGGATTCACTTTTTGAGATCACGGATGGCCCCAGAAAGGGGTTGCCTGCATCTGCCGCAACTATCTCCAAATGGATTAGACAGACGGTGGTACAGGCTTATTCTATTAAGGTTGAAAAAGGGGGGAGTAGGAGTGATCCAACACTGGAGCACAACCACAGAAAGCCAACTAAGGACACTACTGCCACTATTGAGGTGAAAAAAGTTGATTTTATTTAGGCACTTGTGCCTGTGCAAAATTCAAAATAACAAGGCAATAAGGAGACACACTGCAAGATAACATGTAAAAAACATTCATTAAAGGGTTCTATTAAGGGTCGGAATGCTCCGTTCCCTGTTAAGGTAGTCCAGGTGGGCAAGGCGGCTACCTGGTCCCCGGTTCATACCTTTACAAAATTTTATAAAGTTGATGTGATGGCATCAGCGGATGCCTCATTTGGCCGCAAGGTTTTGCAGGCCGCAATTTGAGGAGACCGGTGGTCTACCTCGAGGGTTTTTTTCCGTTGGAATTTCAGTTGAGTCTCATCGTGTGATTGATGAGCCTTTAAAACTTCTAGTTGGCACCGGTTGGGCCTTCTAGATTGGATTTTGATTTCCATTTTCCCACCCCTCATTTGTGGTACTGCTTTGGGACGTCCCGAGTTGATATTAATCAAGGAGGACTACGTCTGTCAATGAGCGACAGAGAAAAATGGATTTTTGTAAAATCTTACCGTAAAATCCTTTTCTCTTAAGTTCATTGACAGACGTAGTACCCGCCCCTCTGTTTTTGAGTTGGGTTGGGTTAAATTCTCTAAACACTGCATTGTGACATAACTGATTTGCTGTAGCAGGAAGTGAGAGGATATACCCTCTGGGACTGCCCCTAGGGTGTGGCCAGAACGTTTTCTTTCCTGTCTAGTCCTACTCCTGTAGAGGGCAGTATAACCTGAGTTGATATTAATCAAGGAGGACTACGTCTGTCAATGAGCTTAAGAGAAAAGGATTTTACGGTAAGATTTTACAAAAATCCATTTTTTTTATCAATTACCAAAATGGAAAGTAAATGAACAGAAGAGAAGTCCAAATCCAATCCATGTTTGGTGTGACCACCCTTTTCTTTCAAAACCACATCAATTCTTCAAGGTACACTTGCACAGTTTATGAAAGAACGCGGCAGGTAAGTTATTCCAAACATCTTGGAGAATTAACCACAGATCTTCTGTAGATGTAGGCTGCCTCAAACCCCTCTGTCTCCTCATGTAATCCCAGACAGACTCAGTGATGTTGAGATCAGGGCTCTGTGGGAGCCAAAGCATTACTTCCAGGACTCCTTGTTCTTCTTTACACTGAAGATAGTTTTTAATGACACTGGCTGTATGTTTTGGGGTCGTTGTCCTGCTTCAGTGTAAATTTGCGGCCATTCCCACTCTGTGATGGTATGGCATGATGGATAGTTGATGCCTATATTTCTCAGCATTGAGGACACCATTGATCCTGGCCAAATCTCAAACTCCATTTGCAGAAATGCAGCCCCAAACGTGTAAGGAACCTCCACCATGCTTCACTGTTCCCTGCAGACTCTCATTATTGTACTGCTCTCCAGCCCATCAAGTAACAAACTGCGTCCTGCTACAGCCAAGTGCAAATTTTTACTCATCGGTCCAGAGCACCTGCTGCCATTTTTCTGCACCCCAGTTCCTATGTTTCTGTGAATAGCTGAGACTAACCTTGTTTTCATGTCGGAAGTATGGCTTTTTGGCTGCAATTCTTCCATTAACCACTTGCCGACCGCCACACGACTATTTACTGCAGCGGTCAGCCGCTCGTGCGCCCCCGCTCGTTCCCTGACATCCCCGAGCGAGTGACCGGCGGCTCCGATGTCCGCCGGCCACTCGCAATCTCCCGTTGGAGAGGGAGAAAGGCAGGCGGCTAATGTAAACAAAGCCACCTGTCATTCTCCCTGGTGTAACTGCAGAGACTATACGATCCTGCTCTATAGGATCGTATGTCTCTGTGGTTCCATCAGAAGCTACGCCCCTTGACAGTTAGAATCACGCCCCTAGGGACACGCTTAACCCCTTGATCACTAATAAAGTTAACCCCTTCCCTGCCAGTGTCATTTATACAGTAACAGTGCATATTTATAGCACTGATTACTGTAGTAATGTCACTGGTACCCCCAAAAGTGTCAAAAATGTCAGGGGCCTGATCTGTCCGCCGCAACGTCGCAGTCCCGCAAAAAAAAATCACAGATCGCCGCCATTACTAGTTAAAAAACAATAAAAATTACATAAATTTTTCCCGTAGTTAGTAAACGCAATAACTTTTGCCCAAACCGATCAAAATCCGCTTTTTTTTTTTTTTTTTTTTTTTTTTTTTACCAAAAATATGTAGCAGAAAACAAATTGGCCTAAAATGTTAAAACAAAGTTTGATTTTTACATATTTTTTTTTTTAAGAATCTCATATTAAAAAAAATGTGAAAAATATTGTTATTTTTTCAAAATTGTCACTCTTTTTTTTTGTTTATAGCGCAGGTGATCAAATACCACCAAAAGAAAGCTCTGTTTGTGGGGAAAAAAAGGACGTCAATTTCATTTGGGTACAGCGTCGCACGACCGCGCAATTGTCCGTTAAAGTCAAGCAGTGCCGAAGTGCAAAATAGGCCCAGGTCTTTGAGCAGCCAAATCCTCCAGGGCCTTAAGAGGTTAAGATCACCTCTAGCCAGATTTCTCTGGACAGTGGGTGGGGGTGTACCTGGGTTCCACTGGTTTCCACCGGTTTCCACCAGTTCTGCACTGATGATGCTGCTGCTGGACATCCTCTCGTTTGGAAACGAAGTAAGCATGATGTGTCTTTCATCTGTTTATCCTTGGCCAACCACTGCGTCTACAGTCCCCAACATTTCAGATTTTATGTGCTTCTTCAAAAGGTCTAAAACAGCACATCTTAAAACCCCAGGCTGATTTGAATCTTTGTCTTGGAGAGATTTTGCTGATGCAGTATAACTACCTTGTCTCTTGTTTCTGAGCTCAGTCTCACCATGGTGTATGACCTGTGACTTGAAGCTGTCTTCTAAACCTCACCTTAAGCTGGCAATACATTATACAATTTTCTTATTCGATTTCCTTTAGATTTATCTTCAACTATGTAGTGGAAGGGCCTGCCCAATATAAAAACAAACTGAAAGTGGTTAGGTTTGACCCCATATTATATGGTTTTGGTAAATCTATTGGAAAATTGAACAAGACAATTGTATAATGTATGGCCAGCCTTTGATGAAACAGAAAGCTGTGTTGGGAGCTTAAAACTGGGAGAAGAACAGACAAACTGATACTAAGGCTTGCCATACATTATACCATTTTCTTGTTCAATTTTCCTTCAGATTTACCATAACCATATAATATGGGGTCAAACCTAACCACTTTCAGTTTGTTTTATAATCGGGCAGGCCCTTCCACTACATAGTTGAAGATAAATTGAGTAAGAAAATTCTATAATGTATGACCAGCCTCAGTATCAGAGTTTGGCTGTTCTTTACCCAGTTTTAAGCCTCCTACACAGCTTTCCATTTTATCAATGACTGCGTTTCAGCCTACCTATAAAATTGATGATCATTAGCACCTGCTTGGTATAATTGACTCTAATCCTACACAGTGCAATTGTAAGAATTGCTGTGGACTTAAAGCCAAAGGGTAGTCCCACCAACTATTGACTTGATTTAGATTTTCTTTCTGTTCACTCACTTGAACAATTTATTTAAACAATATATTTCTCTTACGTCCTCCGACAGTCGCCGCCTCTTCATATTCGTCACATATGGGGTATTAGACTTTGCTCCGAAGGAGTAGCTAGGCAACAGAATATGTTAACATTAAAGCTTTTAACATATCCCACCCTCAAGGGGTGGTCCCCTCAGTCAATACCCTCCTACTTCCTGCAACCATATCTCAGTTTTAATGTCTAGCTTGTCAGGAGTGGCTGGCTCTCTCTGTGCTGGGGCTTTGTGCCCCAGACTCTTTTTTGATTTTTTTGATTTTTTGTTTGAGTTTTCTCTCTACCTTTACTTAGCTGTTCTTTTTGTCAGCTTTAGTTAGTTCTTCGGATGAAGAGGATCATGCGGGCTGGGTCTCGGGCTGATCCCCCTGGTCGCAGGTCGTGGGTCAGTGGCTTCCCAGCCTGCCATCGAGCGTTCAGCCAGGTAACGCTCCTGGCACAGTGAACGACCCATCCCTGTTCAGTGCAGGGATGATTGGTGAGGTGGCTACCTCACTGGACGCTGTGCGGTTTCTTAACCCCCATTCTGTGCGTCTTGTATGCGACTCTCCCTGCCTCATGTGCAGCGGCTTGTTCGCCTGTGCGGGTCCCCCACGCCACTGTGAGGTAAGTGTATTTATGTGGGGACCTGTCTGTCTGGGGAGGTGTCAGTCTGGGACTGTGTAACCTGCCTCTATTCACACTGTTTGTCTCCCTATCTCTCGGCTGCATGCTGTGGGCTGCAGGGGGGGGGGGGGGGGAGCTGTGTGACACTGTGTGTGTCAGCCTTGTCAGTGTGAGAAGCTGTGTGCTGTGGGGCATGTTTTGTGGCATGTTTGGGCATTATACAGCGATCGCTGCGGCGATCTGACATGTTTTTTTAAATACAGACATGTGTGCATTACTGTACTGTGGAGCGGCGGTTTCGGCGCCAAACGGCGCCATTTTGCCTACACTCGCTCCGGCCGCATGTTCTACATGCATGGCGGCCATTTTCTTGTAGCCTCCCATAGGCTTTCATAGAGCGCCCTGGCAGCATCACTTCCTCTTCTCCAGGAACACCGATCGAGGCAGCAGCAGCGGCGAGGGTCTCCTCAGGTTGTATCCTTCCTATCCATTGCCTGTGTCAGTTTTATTGTCCCTGTGGGGGTCTCATTGTGCTTGTGTGTGGTGCAGTGGGCTGCGCTCGCCGCGCGTGTTAAAGGGGCAGTTAACCCTTTATTATCCGGCATTTGTTATAGGGGCAATGGATTCTCAGGAGGGCAAATTTCCTACCGCCTTGGTGGAAAGCCAGGGGACCGCTGTTTCCCCCCCAGGGGGGGATTTATCCACTATTGTGGCTGGCCTTGCTGCTCAGGTGCAGATGCTGGTGGCTGCTCAATCTACTAAAAGACCCAGAGTTGCTCTTTCCTCTGATTCTGAGGGTGAAGGTGATGGGGTTGTTATGGCGGGGGCCTCCTTATCGGGGTCCCGCTCCTCCCTGGATCTAGTGGGGTCCGAGGTGGAGGCTGAAGTTGAAGGGGTTGATAATTCTCCCCCTGGCTCGCCTGAAGAGCTTGCAATCATGGATGAATTGATTGCTTCCATAAAACAAACGCTGCGTTTGCAGGATGAAGTGTGTCCCCCCGCTGCCTTGGCGGCTTATGGGACGCAGAGAAAACGCAGGGCGCCGCAGGTTTTTCCCTGCAATGATGATTTTCAGCGCGCTGTTAAGGAACAATGGCGCAATCTGCGCAAACCTTTTGCTGTACCAAGTAGGTTCAAGCTGCGTTATCCTTTCTCGCCTTCCACTGATGAAAGGTGGTGTGTGCCACCCCCAGTGGATCACGCAATTGCGATTTTAAAAAAATCCACTGCGATTCCTGCAGAGGATTCCCCTGTGTTCCGTGATGCCACGGATAGGAGTTTGGAGTCTCTTGCCCTTCAAACTTATTCTGTTACGGGTTCTATGCTTAAGGCTCTGTTTGCCTCTCTCATGGCGGCCCAGGCGGTCGCAAGTTGGACGCAGATGCTTAGGCGCGTCCTAGTGGCCGATTCGGCCTCGCCGGCGACCCTGGATATGGTGGATCAAATCCACCAGGGTGTCATGTATCTGTGTGATGCGGACTTGGACCTAGTCCCGTTGGCTGCACGTGTGCACAGCGTGGCGGTGTTGTCTCGCCGCCTGGTTTGGTTGAAATGTTGGTCGGTGGACCAGTCTTCACGTAAGACCTTAGCCAATCTGCCTTATGATGGGTCTCGCCTTTTTGGGGAGTCCTTGGATGTGTTGATTAAGGGGATCACCGGAGGTAAGAGCACTCTCTTGCCCCATTTCCCCAAGGCTAAGGGAGCTTCTGGGAAGAAGCATGCTAATTTTCGGCCCCCTCAGGGGTCCTTTCGTGCCTTTCGGTCGCACTACAAGGGCAAACCGTTCAAAGGTCAAGGCTCTCAGAAGAAGCCCTGGTCTGGAAAACAGAAGTCCGGTCAATCCGGATCCGCAGCCCATAACAGTGCGGCCTGAAGGGGCGCCCTCACCCAGTTTTGGGGTGGGGGGACGCTTGCTCGGTTTTCTTCAGCCCTGGTTGGCCCGCGTGCGGGACAGATGGGTTCAGGAGATCGTTCGATCTGGTTACAAGATCGAGTTTCTCTCTCGGCCGGAGAGCAGATTTTTTCCCTCAAATCTTCAACTGTCTCCAGAGCGTTTACGGGACCTGCACCTGGCGGTGCGGGACCTGAGGGCTCAGGGAGTGGTAGTTCCGGTGCCTCATCGGGACAGATTTCGGGGGTTTTATTCCAATCTGTTCACCGTGCCCAGAAAGGAGGGCAAGGTTCGTCTAATTCTGGACTTGAAGGCTCTGAACCGCTCTGTGCGGGTTCGCAAGTTCCGCATGGAATCCCTGCGGTCGGTGGTGGCTGCCCTGGTTCCGGGGGAATTCATGGCCTCCATCGATTTGAAGGATGCGTATCTTCACATCCCCATTTTCGAGGGTCACCAGAGGTACCTTCGATTTGCCATTGCGGAGGATCACTACCAGTTCGTGGCGTTGCCTTTTGGTCTCGCCTCGGCTCCGCGGGTCTTCACCAAGGTGCTTGCACCGGTTCTGGCATTATTGAGGGCCCAGGGCATTTCTGTCCTGGGGTATCTGGATGACATTCTGGTTCGGTCTGCGACCAGCCAGGGTCTGGAGAAGGACCTGTCTGTCACGATGCAAACTCTGCAGGAGTTTGGTTGGACGATAAATTTTCCAAAGTCGACACTGAGTCCGTCGGTTCGTCTTCCCTACCTGGGAATGATTCTGGACTCGGTGCAGGCGAAGGTCTTCCTGCCGGAAGACAAACTCAGAACTCTTCAGGAGGAAGTCAGGTCCCTCAGGGACGTTCCGCACTCGTCTCTGCGGACGTGCATGAGATGTCTGGGATTGATGGTCTCGGCCTTCGAGGCGATTCCCTTCGCCCAGTTTCACACGCGGGGTCTCCAAGCGGAGATCCTGTCCATGTGGGACGGGCGACCTCAATCTCTGGATCTTCAAATCTCGTTGAGTCATCGCACCAGAAGAGACCTTCTGTGGTGGCTCCAGTCCCCGATGGTGTCCGGGGGCAAGTCGTTTCGTCCTATCTCGTGGACGGTGGTCACCACGGATGCCAGCCTGTCGGGCTGGGGGGGTGTTCTGGGCGTTCTGTCCGCCCAGGGAACTTGGTCGGAGGGGGAGTCTTCCCTTCCGATCAACATTCTGGAATTGCGTGCGATAAGTCTCTGTCTTCATCGCTGGACGGACCGGCTGCAGGGCTGCCCGTTTCGGGTGCAGACGGACAATGCCACGGCGGTGGCCTACATCAACCACCAAGGGGGCACCAGGAGTGCCCGAGCGGCTCGAGAAGTGGCCGACATTCTGTCTTGGGCCGAGACTCATGTCCCGGCGATAACGGCGGTTCACATTCCGGGGGTGGAGAACTGGCAGGCGGACTATCTGAGTCGCCAGACCCTGGATCAGGGGGAATGGTCTCTCCACCCGGCTGTCAGATGTTGTGCGCGAAGTGGGGTCTTCCAGATGTGGACCGGTTCGCGTCTCGTTTCAACAACAAGGTGAAAAGGTTCGTGGCAAGGACGCGCGACCCTCGGGCAGACGCGTCGGACGCGTTAGTGGCCCCGTGGCATCAGTACAGGCTGATGTACGCGTTTCCACCGATTCAGTTGCTGTCCAGGTTCCTTCGCAGGTTACACTCGGAACGCAGCACGGTGATTCTTGTGGCACCGGACTGGCCTCGCCGGTCCTGGTACGCAGACCTCGTGAATCTGGCGGTCGACGCCCCGTGGCGTCTGCCTCTTCGAGACGATCTCCTGTCTCAAGGACCGATATACCATCCTGCTTTACAGTCGCTGGCTTTGACGGCCTGGCTGTTGAGACCGAGGTCCTGAAGGAGAAGGGTCTCTCCCCAGAGGTCATTCATACTTTGATCAACGCGAGGAAGTCTTCCTCGGGGAAGGTTTATTACCGTACTTGGAAGGCCTATTTTGCCTGGTGTGAGTCCAGGGGGTTTTCACCCCGCACGTACTCGGTTTCCCGAGTGCTGTCCTTCCTTCAAACGGGTGTCGATCAGCGTTTGGCGCTGGCTACGATAAAGGGTCAGGTGTCTGCGCTGGCCGTTCTGTTTCAACGTCCCGTGGCTTCCAACTCCTTGGTTGGCACTTTTGTTCAGGGTGTGCGGCATCTGGTTCCTCCTAGGAGGGATCCTTTGCCCCCTTGGGACTTGAATCTCGTTCTGTCTGTGTTGCAACGTGCTCCTTTTGAACAGATCAGGGAGATCTCGTTGTCTATGTTGTCCAAAAAGGTCGCCTTTTTGGTGGCGATCACTTCGGCTCGCAGAGTGTCGGAACTGGCAGCTTTGTCCTGCAAGTCTCCTTATCTGGTTGTTCATTTGGATAAGGTGGTCTTGCGACCTAATCCTTCTTTTCTTCCGAAACGAGTTTCGGAATTCCATCTTAATGAGGATATTGTCTTGCCTTCGCTGTGCGCGAAGCCTAAACATCCAAAGGAGGTGAGCTTACATTCTCTGGATGTTGTTCGGGCGGTAAGGGTTTACCTTAAATCGACTGAGTCTTTTCGAAAGACGGATTCCTTGTTTGTTCTTCCAGAGGGTCCTCGGAAGGGCATGGCATCGCAAAATGGATCAGGCAGACCATTGAACAGGCCTATGCTTTGCAGGGGAAGGTTCCCCCTGTGCCTGTGAAGGCGCACTCTACTAGATCTCTGAGTACGTCTTGGGCCTGTCGTCATGGGGCCTCTGTAGCCCAGGTGTGTAAGGCGGCGACTTGGTCGACCGTGCACACTTTCACAGAATTCTACAAAGTAGATGTTCAGGCATCTGCGGATGCTTCCTTTGGCCGCAAGGTTCTTAGTGCGGCGTTGCCCTAGGGTCCCTTGTGGGGACCACTGGCTGTTGGGATAAGTTTTTTATTCCCTGGTTATATGTCTTTTCCTGGGTGGTTGCTCCTGTTGAGCACCTGTTTTTTTCCTGTTGCCCAGCTGGGTTCCTTCCTTTGGTAAGGTTCCTTTCCTTGATGCGGAGACTGCGTTGCCTTTTCGGCGCGGATGCGTTTCCCACCCCTCATGTTTGCACTGCTTTGGGACGTCCCCATATGTGACGAATATGAAGAGGCGGCGACTGTCGGAGGACGTAAGAGAAAACTGAATTTTTGTAAAATCTTACCTGTAAAATTCCTTTCTCTGAGTCCTCCGACAGTCGCCGCCCCCGCCCCTCTTTTGGGGTTTGGTTGTATACTCTACTGCTATTCCACTAAAACTGAGATATGGTTGCAGGAAGTAGGAGGGTATTGACTGAGGGGACCACCCCTTGAGGGTGGGATATGTTAAAAGCTTTAATGTTAACATATTCTGTTGCCTAGCTACTCCTTCGGAGCAAAGTCTAATACCCCATATGTGACGAATATGAAGAGGCGGCGACTGTCGGAGGACTCAGAGAAAGGAATTTTACAGGTAAGATTTTACAAAAATTCCGTTTTTTCAAAGCATTCATTCTTTACAGCATTTTTTCACACCTGCCTAAAACTTTTGCACAGTACTGTGTATGCACACACACAAATATACAAGCTGGTCGGGACAGCACACATAATGCAGATTACTAAACATAAATTTACAAAAAAGTTCCAATCTGCAACAACTTGTAAATGTATTAAAAGTGTAACAAACTCATAACAGCAGTTTTGGACCCATTAGGATCCTGACAGGTCCAAAACTGTTTTGATAAGATTGTAACTCTCATAAAAAAATAAAAGTTGCTGGAGACTGAGCTTTTTGTGTAGGCTTACTAATAGGGTGCCTGTGTTATCTATCTTTATTTTTATATTTTTTATATTTTATTTCCTTTATTTTCACCTAGTAATCCTGCGAATAACTTAGGTTTACTCCTCCACTGTACCTATGGAGGGAACTATGGTTTCCACCCTGGCTGGACTAATAATATATTGTTTTTTCTTTATCTTAATTACCCAATGGCTGGTTTGATTAGTAGTTTACATAAGTAAAATTACATTTGTTTTGTCTTCAGTGCAGCTCCTAGGATGTGATAAAGACATTGCATTACTGGCATAATCAACAGGTATATCTTAATCATACAGTATAGGATGCAGACTTGATAAAGCCTTGGTATAGGCTGGTACTTTCAGGTGATTAGACACTGGCAAAGCTTTTAAGGACATGCAGCCTAAGTGTCCCTCTATAACCCTACCCCACTCTGCGAGTCCTCAGTTTTTTGCTAGTGTCCTAAAGTGATGGCCCTCTTCTCCCTTGCAGAGAAATTACTTTTAGCTTTACTAGTTTTATTATTTTATCTTTGGATTTTTTTTACATCACATGACTGCTCACACACTTTACTGCTATTTCCACCTAGAACCTTGATAAAGTACGCAAATACTTCCTCCCACCTTTTTGCCTAGAGAATTCGTTACAGGACTGTCTGCACCCAGATTGCCGTATACTCTTTCTTGGCACACTCTATATTCCTTACACTACTCCATGACTACCTCACAGGGGAATACCCTCATGCATAGCTCTAACAAAAACTCAAGCGAATGTTCGCTCTGCTTAAGGCCCACACAACACTTTCCAAATACTGGAGCAGTAACCAATTTTAACACCCGTCTCTGCCTCCGATTGTAGATTTGTGGCCACACAACAAACAACTTACATGACAAAGTTTTCTGCATCTATGTAACAACTAATGGCCTTAGTACAGCCATCTTTGTATAGGGCTGCATACCCCTTTTCCAGGTCCTTAGTCTTTTTTTTTTTTTCTTTTCAAAACAAACTTTATAAAAAAGAAAATCAATCAACATTAATGTTTTTAAACCAAAACCTTACTTTCAAACCACAAAATTTGTGCATGGATAGGTGCAGCCAACATTTTTTAATTTTTTTTTTTGTTTGCAGTTTTGGGAACACAATTATTTGGTTGCAGCCATCAGACACGGTAGAAGTGAGGGATACATCAGGTTAGGGAGCGCGGGATAATACGAACCTAATTTGTTTTATAATCAATCAACATTGCGGTAAGCACCATAACAGGAAAGAAACAAATGATATTTGTTTACAGAATAGACAAATCAAAGGTAACAGAACATGCGGTACCTATAGTCCGAAAGTGAATGATGACAGTAACATATGGACAGTCATCAATAACACCTATTTATGAATAGTTTGCAGGTTCACTTTAGTGCAGAGTGTGCAGCCAGTATTGCATTGTACCCATAAGATAAACATTTACATGAGGTGTAGAGTTATGCTCTAACCATCTATCCCAAATCTTGTGATATTTAGCCAGACATCCTTTATGGATATTTAAAACTTTTTTTTATAGGGCAGCGTGCTGTTAACCCAATTCTGGATAGTTGGTTGTGATGCCCGGAGCCAGACCCTTGCAAATAACAATCTGGCCATAAAGTTTCTTGTAGGAAAATGTGAAGGTGTTTGTCATCCAAATTAGGAAGGAGGTCCAAAACACGTTGCTTGGGGCAAAGGGCTAGTAGTTGCATAGTTACATAGTTAGTGAGGTTGAAAAAAGACATCAGTCCATCCAGTTCAACCCATGATGTGCGTGTGTGTTTGCTGTTAACCGTACATTGTATACCCCTGTATGTTGTGGTCTCTAAGGTGCCCATCTAATAGTTTTTTGAAACTATCAATGCTTCCTGCCGATACGACTGCTTGTGGAAGAGAATTCCACATCTTTACCGGTCTTACAGTGAAGAACCTCTTACGCATTTTAAGGTTAAACCGCCTTTCCTCTAGTTTTAGTGAGTGGCCACGTGTCTTATTGTATTCCCTTACAGTTTGTTCCTTATGCTAGGGTTGCCAGTACAGTATTTGTACATTGATATCATATCCCCCCTCAATCGTCTCTTCTCCAGAGAGAATAGGTTCAGTGTTTGTAGTCTTTCCTCATAGCTGATGTCCTCCATTCCCCTAATTAATTTTGTTGCCTATCTCTGGACTCTTTCCAATTCCAGCACATCCTTCCTGAGGACCAGTGCCCAGAACTGGACAGCATACTCCAGATGTGGCCGGACCAGAGTCTTGTAGAGTGGGAGAATAATCTCTTTATTTCTGGAGTGAATCCCCTTTTTTATACATCCCAGTATTCTGTTGGTTTTGCTTGCAGCGACTTGGCATTGCATGCCACTGCCAAGCCTGTTGTCTTCCAGTACCCCCAAGTCTTTTTCCATCCTAGCAAGCACCCATTTGATCATGTAGGAACCTGAATACTTGTATCCAGTAACCTTGGATAACAGGACAAGATGATATTAAATGATAAAAAGTGCCGCTGGTCTCATCACATCTGGAGCAAGGTGGGCTGTGTTGTGGCTGGTATCTAGATAAACGAATAGGAGTCAGATAGGATCTATGAAAAATATACAGGTGGGTAAGTTGTTTATAAAGTTTAGGGGGACTAATTTGCAGGATTCGAATACCTCAGTAGTCTTCTTCCGACTACCCCAGGTCCTTTGTCTTTACCTGAATCAGATTCTGATGTGCCTGTCCTAAACATGAGGCAGACACAGAAGGAAAAGATGAGGATATGGAAACAGTGTTCGAGGAGGCTGTGGAAGATTTTTTTCCCCCCACACACTTTAATCTCTTGGCGCGGACAGCATGCAAATATGGCAGGTGAACTATATAACCTCTTGGCGGGTGGGCCTTGGTGCCGTGTGCCTTTTTCGCGTGCAATATTGCAAAAACAGCTGTGCTGAGAACGCGCACCCTGCAAGCTCCCGCCACAGTTGGCAACGGCTAACAGAAAGCTCCCAATCGCTGCTTGTGATCAGAGGCTTTCCAATCATGTGACAGCCAATCAGGATCAGGGTGGTCACATGATCATAAACCCAGCCCTGCCCCCTGGCATATTAAGCACCTTAAAGGGCCAGAAGGTACCCGGCCCCAAGGGGTTAACACCATAAGAGGGAACGTTATGCAACATGCCTGCTAATGGGCATAAGCTCACTGCTGCTGTGCACAAAAGCATTGCCTTTGTAGTTCTAGATTATCCTCCATCTCTTCAGGTACAAAAAGGCCTACAAAAACGTAAGACATTTCCTGTTCATGAACTAATAGAATAGACAATTTATGATACTTTGATCACTCCAGAAAAGATTTTTACGCTATCCAGTGGAAACCAAGTTTAAGACTGAGACCATGACTTCCGGTTCCAGCGCCCATGTAGCAGGCAGCGTGGAACAGCGGCTCCGGTCATCGCAACTCAATCGCCTGCATCCATCGCCCATTTGAGCCATCCGACCCCCGGGACAACACCCTGCATCCTTGTGGACCTGGTAGGCATGGACAAGTTTGTATTACACGGCCCCCCCTCGGCCGCTCCGCCGAACAGGCCTCCCGCTCTGGACCAGGCCTCAGGCGCCATTGACATGACGGACGCGGCCCAGCCGGCTCCTTCTTCCCCACAACTTACTGCCTCATCCCCTATCCCGGATGCTCAGGTCGCATCGCTAGCTCAGGCAGTAACTGCGTTGCTGTCCCCGACCATCACAGCGGCAGTGGACAAAGCCATATCCACGGGGATGGCTCAGCTCTGGCGGGAGTTGGGGGAACACTCCCATAGACTGACAGAGCTGGAGCACAGGCTGTCGGACATAGAGGAAGAGGTACAAGGCTCCTTTTCACTGGATCAGCAGGCTAGACAGACCCAGCGATATATCTTGGAGAAGCTGGACGATTTAGAAAATCGCTCCAGACGAAATAACCTGAGAGTGATTGATCTGCCTGAAACCTATCAAATGGACTCCCTCACAGACATATGTATGTCTCGTATCCCTGCAGCCCTGGGGATCATTTCTCCTTGTACAGTCGAAAGGGCACACAGGATTGGCCCCCCCTCTAATGAAAGGAGATCTCCACGTCCCGTCATAGTCGGGTACCTAAATTACGCTGACAGGCAGCAAATTCTGAAGTCATTCCGCAACTCCAATGGCCTGCAGATTGATGGTCACAAGCTTCTCATCTTTGCTGACTATTCCCAAGAAGTCTCTAAACGCAGGAAAGCGTTTCAGCCGATTTGCCAAGCATTGTATGCCAAGTCCATAAAGTTTGCTTTAACCTATCCTGCCACACTTCGTATAACGGATGCCACTGGGGAAATCAAATCATTCACTTACCCGGAGGAAGCCACCCACTACCTCCAATCTGCTTTACATATCAACCTGGATCCCTCCCCTGGCCATCATCCCCAAAGTTCCCCAGGAACCCGGGAACAAAGGAGTCCAAGGAGGGGCTCGGCCAAGAAGCAAAGGCTCTCAGGACATAGGTCCAGATCTCGCACCCGCTGACCGACTCTATGTTGAGAAACATCTTCTCATTTTCTGGCACAGCCAGCCAGAGTGTTAATTTAACCGCTCTCTCTCCTCCAGCAACGGTTGTTTTTCATCTCTCTTCTAAGTTCAATACTCAAGTTTGCGTATGTTAATTGTATGCTTATGTTGTTCTCACTATTTTTAGTTATTGGGGCTAGGCTACTCTCAGGTGCTCTCCTAGAGTGACGTCTGAGAATCGCCCCTCTTTTCACTAGAGCACAGTCTCACCGGAATCTGCTTCCTGGCTGCTTAGACTCTCTAACCCTACTTCACTGCTCTCCCGTGGGTCAAGGATCACGGACCAACCCCCTTCCAGGGCACTAAGCAAAGAATCCGGTAACACTGTTCCTCACGATGATTTCTGCTACATGTGGAAAAAAGCGAAGCACGGGCTTCCTGTCTTGCGTCTTTCGGGACAGCTGTGTTTGGGCCCTGATGGGGCCTCCCTGACCCTCTTCCCTAGCCAACCCTTCTGTCTCCTCTCCCTTCCTGTTTTCTTTTGCCTCATGGAATATGATGTGTGGAGTCATGTTGTTGTAACCATGTTTCTTTCTAGGTGTTATTATCTGCTGTCTAGTCATATTAAGTCCCGGTTCCTCATATGACAGTGGTTACTTGGAATGTAAAGGGCCTCAGATCCCCTCACAAACGCATGGCCGTTCTTCGGCATCTCAGACGCCTGAAGGCGGACGTGGCGGTCCTACAGGAATCACACTTGCGTGAAGAAGATCTTCATCGCATGAAAAAACTGTGGGTGGGCCAAGTCTTTGGATCCCCAGCGGTCAAAGGTAAGGGCGGAGTTGTTGTACTGATTCATAAACGCAACCCTAGCGTCCTCATCTCCTCCCACTTTGATGAACACGGCCGTGTCGCTGTTCTCCACTTACAAACACTCCAACAGACATGGACTTTGGTGGGTATCTATGCGCCCAACTTCCCCCCCCTAAATCATTTTTTCAGTCCCTCACACCGCTTCTTGCACCCTACCTCCACCTTCCACTGTTGATGGTGGGGGATTTCAATCATTGTATGGATCCTCAAGAAGATAGGGCAGGAAGCTCTGTTCCTTCCCGGTCCTCGGCAACCTCCCCTCCTACCCCTCTGTCGTCTTTTGCCACTAGCCTTTCCCTCACTGATACATGGAGACTGTCCCATCCGATAGACAGGGAATTCTCATTTTTCTCGCACCCCCACAACACCTTGACACGTATAGACTATGTATTTGCAAACGACCCCATGCTACCCTTTACCCCACATTCCCACATTCATGACATAGTGATATCGGATCACGCCCCAGTATCCATCACGGTTTCATTCACTCCTTCCGCCCCCGGTAAGAAAACGTGGCGGTTCCCATCTTATCTTGCTAAAGAGAAGGACATCCGTACCATTTTAAATGACACATGGCAGGATTTCCTGACCCATAATTCCACACCGGATTGTTCCCCGATCCTCCTATGGGAGACAGGTAAAGCTGTCTTGAGGGGTCGGGTCCTCTCCTATGCCACGGCCTACAAAAAAAGGATAAATGCTGCCTATCAGACGACCAGTTCGAGTCTGCGGCAGGCGCAGACTGAACTTAACCGGTCTAATACTCCTCTCAACAGGGAAAATTGGAAAATAGCTAAACTGCGATTTGAACAGTGGGCCGAGGCGCAGGAGAGCCTCCACTCCTCTTTCCGCAACTGGCAGTTTCACCGGTTTGGGAACAAGCCGGGTAAGCTTCTGGCCTCCCTCTGCAAACCTCCCTACACTCAGACACACATTCCCGCTCTCAGGGACCCTCAGGGCTCGGTGGTGGACTCTCCAGATGCAATAGTTAAGGTTCTGGAGCAATTTTACAGCACATTATATAGTCCAGACCCTATAGACGAGGCTGCGGCCTCTGAATTTCTCACTAATGCACAACTACCTAAGGTCTCCAACGAACACCTGGAGTTTCTAAACGCCCCTATCACAATAGATGAGGTTCTGACCTCCATTAACACTTTGTCCCCTGGAAAATCCCCCGGTCCGGATGGCTACACCTCCGACTTTTATAAACTTATGGCCCCTACAATAGCTCCCACCCTGTGCGAAGTCTTTAACCATATTTGGCAGGGACACCCTTATCTTCCCACGGGCTTCCAGGCCCACATCAAGCTAATCCCGAAAAAAGGGAAAGACCCTTTGGACCCCGGCTCATTCCGCCCCACCTCCCTTCTTAACCTGGATTCTAAACTACTCTCAAAAGTGGTAGCTAACCGTCTGGCCTCTTTCCTCCCTACCATTATCCACCCAGCACAGTCTGGCTTTACACAGGGACGTTCGGCCACTTCGAATATTCGGAAGGTCCTGGTCGCTCTGGAAGCGGCAAGAGCTAACCCTGGTCTGGACTCTGCCATTATCACCTTAGATCCCGAAAAGGCCTTCGATAATGTCAGTTTCCTGATCGTTTATGAGATCTCAAGGGGGCTGTGCACGAGCTTCTTGCTCAAGGAGTTGTTATACCGGTTCCTCAGCGGGACAGGTTTCGCGAGTTCTATTCAAACCTGTTCACAGTGTCCAGAAAAGAGGGCAAAGTGCATCCGGTCGGTGGATTTTCGATTTAAAAGACATCCCTATCTACGAGGGTCATCAGCGGTGTCTCCGCTTCGTAGTGGCAGGGGAGCACTTTCAATTGTAGCATTTCCCTTTGGTCTAGCTACGGCTCCCAGGGTCTTTACCAAGGTTTTGGCCCTGGTGCTTGCTCTGCTGTGCAAGAGGGGGATTGCGGTCCTTGGTTATCTGGACGACCTCCTTTTGAGGGCAAGCTCGTGTGCCCCTCTGACGAGCGATCTGGCAGTCACGGATCAGACGCTCCAGGAGTTCGGGTGGACCATCAATTTCCAGAAGTCGGCTCGGACCCTGTCAGTCCGCCTCAGTACCTGGGCATGGTCTTGGCCTCCGCCTAAGCGAAGGTTTTTTTTCTTCCAGAGGGAAAACTTCGGGCCTTACAGGGCAAGATCGGGTCCCTCTGGGACTATGGTCTCTCCTCCCTACGGGCCTGCGTGAGGTCCCTGGGGCTGATGGTTTCGGCTTTTGAAGCACTTCCGTTGGCCCAGTTTCACAAGAGAACTCTGCAAGAAGAGGATCTGGCCAAGCGGAACAAGGATCCTCAGTCACTGGGCAGGAGGAATTGTTTATGCCGCCTCACGAGGTTTCGTGTTGTCTCCAGTCACCAGTTCTGTACTAGGGCACGTCTTTTCTGCTTCTGTTGTGGACGAAGGGCACCACGGATGCCAGCCTGATGGGCTGGGGTGGAGTACTGGACACCCTGTGTGCCCAGGGGACGTAGTCGGCGGAGGAATCCTTCTTGCCGATAAATGTCCTGGAGCTCAGGGCGATCAAACTATGCCTGCTCCATTGATTGACTCGGTTGCACGGTTCATGTCCAAGAGGACGTTGCCACGGCTGTGGCTTCCATCAATCACCAAGGGGGCACCAAGAGTGCCTGGGAGGCCATGGAAGTGGCCAAGATCCTGTCTTGGGCCGAGGCGCACGATCCAGCTTTTTCTGCTGTTAACATTCCGGGAGTGGAGAACTGACAGGCGGACTATCTGAGTCGTCAGTCCTTGGATCAGGGGGATTGGTGCCTGCATCCAGAGGTGTTTCACCTCTTGTGTGCCCGTTGGGAGTCTCCGAACGTGGATCTGTTTGCGTCCCATCTCAAAAAAAGAGGTGGGAAGGTTCGTGGCCAGGGCCCGAGATCCTCTGGCGGGTGTCACGGACGTGTTGGTGGTGCTCTGGCTACAGTATTGGCTGATTTATGCCTTCCCTCCGTTTCTACTGTTGTCCAGGTTCCTCTGCAAGTTGGCTTTGGAACAGGTGCAGGTAATTCTGGTAGTTTCCAGACTGACCTCATCGGTCTTGGTACGCGGCCCTCGTACAGTTAATTGTCGAGCCTCCCTGGCGACTACCTCTAGGAGGAGATCTGCTGCCTCAAGAGCCGATCTTCCATCCTGCTTTACAGTCTCTGGCTTTAATGGGGTGGCTGGGAAACCAGGAGTTTGGGAGACAGAGGTCTCTCTGATGCTGTCATTCCTCCCTTGCTGGGGCTCAGAAGACTATCTCCAGAAAGATTTACCATCGTACCTGGAAGGAGTATTTTGCCTGGTGTGAGTCGCAAGGGTTTTCATTCTCGTTCCTATTCTGTGGCGAGGGTCTGGCCTCAGAAGGATTCGGCTGCATCTGCTGCAACCATTTCCAAATGGATCAGACAGATTCTTGTTCAGGCCTATTCACGAAGGGGTCAGGTGCCTCCTTTCCCTGTGAGGGTGCATACTACTAGAGCTATGAGTGCCTCTTGGGCTTTTCGCCATCAGGCTTCTGTGGCTCAGGTGTGCAAAGCGGCGACCTGGTTGTCTGTGCACTCTTTCACAAAATTCTACAAGCTTGACGTAATGGCATCCTCGGATGCTTCCTTTGGCCGCAAAGTTTTGAGCGTGGTAGTTTGTTGAAGGGACATGTTTTTGTCTCTTCCTGGGGTGAAATTTGTTCTAGGGTTGGCTCCTGTTGAGCTTCTGTTGCCCTGCTCAGTTTTCTCTGGCCTTGTTGAAACGTTGCTGTGCTGTTGGCTGCGTCTTTTCCCACCCCTCACACCTCCACTGCATTGGGACATCCCAATAGTGAAGAACATATGGAAGGGCTGCGACTGTCAGAGGACGTAAGAGAAAATAGAATTTTTGTAAGAACTTACTGTGAAATTCTTTTCTCTGAGTCCTCTGACAGTCTCAGCCCCCGCCCCTCTATTTTGGGGTTGGTTGTCTTCCTGTACTGCTTGCTACGAAACTGATTAGCGGCACTAAATGGCTGAGGGTAATGTCGAGAGGGACAGCCCCCTAAAGATGTCTTTGTTTTAACTTTTTTTTTTTTATCAAGTTTTCACTACCTAGCCTGCTCTTGCAGAGGGCGCTATTACCGATAGTGAAGAAAATATGGAAGGGCTGCAACTGTCAGAGGACACAGAGGAAATAATTTTACGGTAAGTTCTTACAAAAATTCTATTATTTTAGAGTCCACATATGAGATTTGAGATCAAAGGGACATCTTACAATGAGATTCTCTATGATATCCAGGCCTCATGGTGTACCCTCTTTCAAGAATATGCCATTCCCCCAATTTTATTCTAAACCTCTCCAAAACATATCTTGTTGACATGGAAAAAATGCTTCTGTCCAGTGAAGGAAGGTATTTCCTAACTTGGTGGATCTCCAGCCTTAGCAACAAGGACGTCTTTTCCTTCTTAGAACTAGAAAGTAATAACAATGGATAACAGTCTTCAGGCTGAGAAGGAGTGTTCCAGTCCTTCATGGTCCAGGGAACATGGTCACCCTTGGAAGCCAAGTTCCCCATCAAAATTCTGGAGCTCGGAGCAGTACATATGGTTCTGCAGCAATCGACTCTTAACTTTTTGCACAAGGAGGAATTTGTTTAGAGGCTTTCAATCCAGAAGGAACATGCTTTTCCATTTGGTTTGGGAACAGAAAAAGGATGACCTCTTGCAAAAGCTGCTGTTTTTAGCGCAGCAAACAATTTTGCTTATCTGCTGGAAACAAAAGGCATTTTTGTTAGCAGGAAGGCAAGGTGTTCAATTCCAGTTTGTAGTCTTGGGACACAATGTCAAGAATCGACATGCCAGGGATATCCTGGTCCAAGAGCAGGCTATAAAGGCCATCAATTATTTCACCACTTGAAGTGGGGAGGCCCCTTCATTGGGAATAGGACTTGTCTTGGAGGACTTGGAAGTCCAGTCCAGAACTGGGTGCCTGTTTTTTGCATGGAACTCAAACTCCGAAGGGGAGTTAAGGGAGTTTTCATAGCGCCAGTCCTGTTGGCTTTGTCTTTTTCAGCATTAACCACTTGCTGACCGCCGCACGACTATTTACTGAGGCAGTCAGCCCCCTACAGGCAAAGCGACGTAGGGCTACGTCGCTCACTCCTGCCGCTCTGGGGCGCGCTCCTGGCACCGCTGATGGTCTGATTGGGTTCAGAACCAGTCATCAGGTCCAGGCCAATGATTTTTGGCCTGGACCTGTTGATCGGTCCTGCCCAATCAGATACCGTCTGTGCCTGTGTAATGTAAACACAGGCACAGAAAAGACCCGCACTCTCCTCCCCAAATCCTTTTTGGATTCATCGAGAGGAGAGAGCGGATCTAAAACTGTGAGTACTGCACCAAACACACACGCACATTTAACCCCTGATCGCCCCCCCCCCCAGTTAACCCCTACACCCCCTGTCACAACACACACACTCTATACAGTATATAGCATTTTCCTATATACCCGTATAAGTGTGACTTGTGACCAGGTTTAACGCTTGCGGCCCTTCCTTTTATACTTAGGATACACGCCATCCCCCCAATAAAGATTTAACCCCCTGATCACTCCCTTCCCCCCTGTCACATTGCACACTATACACAGGTAATATAGTGTTTTTTTGTATATCTGTGATAGTGTGATTGTGACTTCAGTTAGCTCTAGCGAGTAAATTTCTGTCCCAAGTAGGTTTAGGGTCCCCGCCACCCCCCATAAAGATTTAACCCCCTGATCAACCCCCAGTTAACCCCTTCATTGCCCTGTCACAGTGTCACTTTTATAGTGTACAGTTTTTTTCTGATCACTATTATAAGTGTCACAGGTGACATTAGTTAGTGTTAGCGTCAGTCTAAGATAGCGCAGATCCCCGGCGCATAATTAGAAATAACCCCTTGATTACCACACACACGCACACACACACACACACTTCCATTACTAGTATAGTGTTTGAACAGATCAATATCTGATCAGAACTATACTAGCGTCCCCATAGTTTAGGGTTCCCAAAACGCGGTGTTTGCACGTTTAGCACTGATTCCTGCCAGCACCTGCGTTTAACCCCCATGCCCAGCAGGCCAGTAGAGCCCATAGTGCCCTCCCTGATGCGCTGGCATATCCTAATTCGCAACCCACTGATACTACAGCGCCCGTACTTCCCCCATTTACTTGCCAACCTGGAATCCACGTGGAAACATACAATTTTATGCCCCTGAATTTTTATGAGCTGTTATTCACGGAAGATCTTTTCAGATCTATTGTGGACCAAATATCAAATTTATACACTGGTCAATTCATCGCCGCCAACCCAAATTCGCCCCTTGCCAGACAATTCGGCTGGAAATTTATAACGGTTTCCGACTTTAAAACCTTTCTGGGCCTTTCCCTCAACATGGGCATAACCAAAAAGAGTGAATTGCGGCTATATTGGTCCACTAGCCCAATTCACCATATGCGCGTGTACTCTGCCTCCACGTCCAGGGCGAGATACGAGCAAATTCTGCGATTTATGCATTTCAACGACAATGAAATCTGTCGTCCTCGGGCAGACCCTGAATATGATCGGCTCCACAAAATTCTGCCCCTCGTAGACCACTTCAATCAGCGGTTTGCAGCCTTGTTTACCCCCAACGAGTTGTCTGCATTGACAAGTCCCTGATTAAGTTTACTGGCTGCCTTGCTATGAAACAGTATCTCCCCAGCAAGCGTGCCAGAGAAGGGGTCAAACTGTATAAGCTGTGTGACAGGGCCACAGGCTATACAGTTAGTTTCCGGGTCTACGAGGGAAAAGATAGCTCTGTGGAGCCCCCCAACTGCCCAGACTACATAGGGAGCAATGGCAAGATAGTTTGGGACTTGGTGTCACCCTTATCCGGAAAGGGGTACCATTTGTACGTGGACAATTTTTACACAAGCGTGCCACTATTTAGTCATCTGCTCGAATTACAAATTGGCGCATGTGGCACCGTGCGACCTAATCGCCGGTGCTTCCCCCAACGGCTTGTAAATTCCTCTCTTAGTCGGGGGGCGGGGAGAGAGCCTGCTTGAAAACGGACAAATTGCTTGCAGTGAAGTGGAGGGATACACGGAATGTTTTCGTTCTGTCCTCCATTCACGCAGACACGACAGTCCAAATTACTACGGCAATTGGTGTTCTGGAGAAACCCCTCTGTGTCCACGAATATAAACTTAATATGGGAGGGGTGGACCTTAACGACCAACTTTTGGTGCCATATTTAGTTGCCCGTAAAGCCAGACGCTGGTACAAAAAAGTGTCTGTTTATTTATTCCAATTGGCTATGCTGAACGCCTTTGTACTATACAGAGCGTCTGGACGAATCGGGTTCCTTACGAGAATTCCAGGAAGAGATCATCAATGCCTACCTGTACCCAGGAGGTGTTCCTGCCCAACTTCCCCTTCCAGATGCAGTGAGCTGGCTGCATGAGAGGCATTTTTCACATGTCCTCCCGAGTACCCCTACCCAAAGACACCCCCAAAGAAGATGTCGTGTCTGTAGCAGGCGCAGATTTAGGCGCGACACCTGTTATTGTCCCACCTGTCCTGACCAACCTGGTCTCTGCATCGGGGAATGTTTCGAGCGCTACCACACACTAGTGGAGTTTTGGTGTAAGGTACAGCACGACACAGTGTAGGGCACACTAACACAGGGTCTTGAAAGATGTTCGATGGCTATCGACATTTTGAGAGACCCTGAGCTGTAAAGTTGCAGTTCACAAAAAAAAGTGTAAAAAAAAAAATAAAAAATACATGAACACTGAGACGACAACTGTTTTTGGCTTTTTTATTTTTCTTCTACTCTTCCTACTGTACTTTTACTGTACTTTGTTTGTTTTGCATTCTTTTGTTAACCTGTTTCCCTTGCAGGTACTCGTCAGCTGCCACACTGATTTTATATATTCTGACACAAACAACATGTATATATACTGGCGCAAGAAAAACAGAAAAAGGCCAAAGGTTTCCACCTTGAAATAAGAATATAAATGTCCAATACACATGTAAAATACATATGAAAAAGTACATACACAAGTCCATATGTATGCAATGATCCTTAGCACTGAAGGCTGCTCTGATGCAAGTAAGAAGAAAACTTGAAGGAAACTGTAGAGAAAAAACAGACGCCACTCTAAGTGCAGTAGGAACGCTTTAATACAACATGGCAATAAACACCAATATTCTCACGAACGAGTATGTATGGAAGGCATTGTGATAATCTCAATGGTCCGTCCGTGGGAACAGCTAGTCAGGATGGCTCCGGCGGTCTCCAGGAACCACCGACATCCATCGGCTGTTACCAAAGAGCGTCTGAGACCGCCGGAGCCATCCAGACTAGCTGTTCCCACGGACAGACCATTGAGATTATCACAATGCCTTCCATACATACTCGTTCGTGATAATATTGGTGTTTATTGCCATGTTGTCATTTTCTGACACAAACAGCGTTTGCGCTCAGCATATATGGATACCTCTGATGGCAGCGCTGTGGTAGGTTGATTACACCACTGCAGTTAAAATACCTTTAGGTATACGTGGAATAACGTCATGTACAGTGGGTACGGAAAGTATTCAGACCCCCTTAAATTTTTCACTCTTTGTTATATTGCAGCCATTTGCTAAAATCATTTAAGTTCATTCTTCTTCCTCATGAATGTACACATAGCACCCCATACTGACAGAAAAACACAGAATTGTTGACATTGTTGCAGATTTATTAAAAAAGAAAAACTGAAATATCACATGGTCCTAAGTATTCAGACCATTTGCTCAGTATTTAGTAGAAGCCCCCTTTTGATCTAATACAGCCAGGAGTCTTTTTGGGAAAGATGCAACAAGTCTTTCACACCTGGATTTGGGGATCCTCTGCCATTCCTCCTTGCAGATCCTCTCCAGTTCTGTCAGGTTGGATGGTAAACGTTGGTGGACAGCCATTTTTAGGTCTCTCCAGAGATGCTCAATTGGGTTTAAGTCAGGGCTCTGGCTGGGCCATTCAAGAACAGTCGCGGAGTTGTTGTGAAGCCACTCCTTCGTTATTTTAGCTGTGTGCTTAGGGTCATTTTCTTGTTGGAAGGTAAACCTTCGGCCCAGAGCACTCTGGAGAAGGTTTATGTCCAGGATATCCCTGTACTTGGCCGCATTCATCTTTCCCTCGATTGCAACCAGTCGTCCTGTCCTTGCAGCTGAAAAACACCCCCACAGCATGATGCTGCCACCACCATGCTTCACTGTTGGGACTGTATTGGACAGGTGATGAGCAGTGCCTGGTTTTCTCATTTTCGCAAGGGTTTCCTTTTTTGGTCCCTTCCCTGCTGCTGTTGGCATCCCTCCGTCAGTAGTTGGCTCCCATTTTCCCCAGTAGGTCATACCTTTGTGGGTTTAGTCCCCTTTGTGGAATACGGTGGTGGCCCAGGGTTCCGCTCCATTTGGGGTGGCATACTTGGCCTGGCCTTTAGTTTCTTCCCCTATTGGGGTTAGGTTAGCTGGTCACCTTCTGTGGCTAGCCTGTGTTTTTGTTACTATAGTATTGTTGTTACATGCACTGCACTTTTCTCATTTTCTCTCATTCTTCTCTTCTCTCCTCTTGTGCCTGCCTGTCCGGGAGCCTGTACTACTCCGCTGTCCGTACTGCGTCTGCCGCCTCCTGACCGCCTCACCAATCTACCGCTTAAGGTAATATCTTACAATGTGAGGGGCCTGTGCTCCCCACACAAACGTAATAGACTGTGGTGGGAATTGAAGGAGCTTGGGGTGCAAGTGGTCCTCCTACAGGAGACTCACTTCACTCCCCCGTTCCCTCCCGAAGCTCCCTACCCACCTCTTTTGCCAATGGTGCCACAGCCTCTCCCCTGTTAGCAAGTCTCGTGGTACAGACATAGCTGTACATGTAGTCTGCCCTTTCCAGGCAGTTGACCACATAGTAGACCCCCAGGGGCGCTATGTGTTCCTTAAAGGTACGCTCATGGGCAAGATGATTACGCTTGCCTCTGTCTATGCTCCCAACATGGGTCAGCTCACTTTTCTGGACACTGCACTGGAGCGTCTGGCCGACTTTAGAGAGGGGTCCCTGGTTGTTGGGGGCGATTTTTAATATTTGCTTTGATCCCTTGGTTGACACTTCACATGGCAGATCCCCCCACTCTTTCGCCTTTCTTAAGCACTACCGCAAGACTCTCCAATCCCTTCGCTTGGTAGACTCCTGGCGGTTTTTGCACCCCCAAGAGAAGGATTTCAGCTACTATTCCTCTCTACATGATGTCTATACACGTATAGATGTCATCCTTGTTGATCAACTTTCCCTGGAGTGCCTGCAGAGGTCGTCAATTGAAAATATCACGATCTCCGACCATGCACCCGTTACGATGGAACTTGCCCTGCCAGCCGGCACCCATAGGTCCTGGACATGGCGGCTGAACGAGAATTTACTGGATGACTTCCAGGTTGTCTCCAAGATTTCGGAGGTCTTTCGGTGCTACTTTGCAGAGAATGGGTCGGAGGATCTGAATGAGGGCGTGGTGTGGGAGGGACACAAGGCCATGGTACACTGGGAATTCATTTCCCCTGGTGCCAAGCTTAAACAGGAGTGACAGGCAGATTTCCATAGGGTTCTGACCTCCCTCCAGCAAGCCGAACTTTCCCATAAGCAGACGGGTGACCCTGACGCTCTAACTCGCTTGACCGATCTGCGTGTGCTATTTTCCTGCCTTTTAGACCGCCACGCCCGTGCCCGGTTGCGTTACGTCTCCCATAAATTCTACGAACAGGGTAATAAATGCGGACAGATACTGGCCCGAGCATTACATAGGAAGAGGGCCCAGCTCTGCGTGCCCAAAATGCAGACCCCCTCGGGAGGTCTGGTTTTCAAGTCGTCGGACATTGCAGATAGCTTTCGTGCCTACTACGCTGACCTCTATAATCTGGCTGGCCGAGACTCCTCTGCTACCCGACTGACTAGGGCCTCTGCAATACAACGTTACCTCTCAGACCACACTTTTCCCTCCCTGACCGCCGAGCAGTGCTCTGACCTGGAGTCCCCGATCACATTGGCCGAATTGGACGACACGATCCTTTGTTTGCCCAATGGATAAAGCCCTGGCCCTGATGGTTATACCAAGGCCTACTATAAACTGTTTTTCTCTTGTCCTCTGACAGTCGCCGCCCACTCATTCAGTCTTCACCAATGGGTATTGACCTCTTATCCATAGGAGCAAGCTAGGCATAAGACTTGTTAAAAACAAAGTAATTTACATAGACACACCTATGGGGGCTGTCCCACTGGTCCAATACCCCCCTGCTATCAGCCATCCCAACTCAGTTTGTCTTCTGCCTAGTTAGGAGTAAGATAGGCTTCCCTGTGCTGGGGCTACGGTCTCAGCCTTTCTTCTGTTTTATGATTTTATTTTCTGCAAATGTGTTTTCTTTGCACTACTAGCTGTTTATTTGTCAGCGTTTAGTTAGTCGGATCTTCGTGTGACGATGGCGTTGCGGTGCTGGGAGTCGCACTGGTCGTCCTGGTGTTCCAAGACAGAGGGCCTTATGGAATCCCAGCCCGCCATCGAGCGTTTAGCAGGCGATGTGTATGCCCTGGCCTCGCAAACGACCTGTCCCTGTCCTCAGGGATGAAAGCCCGCGAGGTGGCCACCTCGCTTGGACGTCTCAAACATGGTTCCGTGCGCTGCTAGCATCCTGCGTTTTTGGCTGGCACCCCCACCGCCTGGGTGGGAGGCTTCCTGTCGATGAGAGGCGCCCACGCCATCGGGTATGGTGAGTACATTCTGTGTGGGGCCTCTGTCTCACGGGTCCGCCATTTTAGGTGTGGGCAGCTGCTGGCTTCACTGTGGGTGCTTCTGCAGCGATGAATGTAGTGTGTTTTGGCGCCTTACGGTGCCATCTTGTGTGTGGCAATGTGTGCTTCTGTGCACATGTCGGCAGCCATGTTCCCGGAGCCTCCCATTGTTTTCTATGGGCAACCATTTTCCCTTAGGTTGCTTCCTAGTTCAGCCTCCTGCGGTGACATCACTTCCTTTTTCTCTACAGGGGAGATCGTCAGAAGTGTGGTAACACTTGTGGGGTCTGTCCTTGCTGTTCTTTGTGGGGAATACCTCTGGCTATCAGTTTATTCCTGCTTGCGGGGTTTGCTTAGTCCTTCCTATCGGTGTACTGCGGTGGGATCGCCGTGCGCTTAAAGGGCCAGTACCTTAAAAAAAAAAGTTTTTTCTTATGGAGTCCCAGGACAGCAAATTTCCCCCAGCGTTGGTGGATGATTAAGGTTCCTCTGGATCTTCTGCTTTGCCTGCTCTGACTGCTGCACTTGCGACTTTAGCATCCAAAGTGGATCTTTTGATTGCTGAACGGGATACTAAAAAAAGGCCTAGGCTTTCTCATTCTTCTGATTCTGATATGGTTGCCGTAGATAGTTTGCCCCTTGAAGGGTCTCGTTCTTCCTAGTCTGAAGGGGAGGCGGAGGATGAGGAAGGGGATGATTCCCCCCCTGGGACGGCCGAAGAACGCGCTACTATGGCTGTGCTGATTACTGCTATTAAAGATACACTACATTTAGAGGATCCTCCGGGCAAGCGGTCCTCTTTTGGTACCCGCAGATCCCGTAAGGTGGCGCAGGTGTTTCCTTGCCCCGCGGGGTTTCACCAAACTGTGAATGAACAATGGCGCAATTTGAAGCGCAATTTTGTGGTGCCGAGACGGTTTCAAGTCCGTTACCCTTTTGTGTCTCCTACGGATTCGCGCTGGTCTGTGGCCCCTAAAGTGGATCATACTGTGTCCAGATTAAACAGGGCCACTCTGGTACCCACCGAGGATTCTCTGGTGTTTAGGGACCCTACGGATAGGAGGCTGGAATCTCTTGCCCGCCATGCCTATGTGGTGGCGGGTTCCAAGCTAAAACCTATTTTCGCCTCCGTCATGGTGTCTCAAGCGGTGGCTAATTGGACCAAGGTGCTTAAGCGCACCCTCGTGGCTGATTCTGCCCCCCCCTTATTACCTTGGAGATGGTGGACCAGATTCATCAAGCGGTTATGTATCTGTGTGATGAGGCCCCCTTGGCGGCTCGCCTGTCTGGTGTCGCGGTACTTAACCGCCGCTTGATTTGGTTAAAAAGCTGGTCAGCTGGCCAGACTTCCAGGAAAACGGTGTCAGACATCCCTTATGCGGGGACTCGTCTTTTTGGGGAATCCCTGGATGAATTGGTTAAAGGTGTTACTGGGGGCAAGAGCACTCTGCTGCCCCAGAATCCGAGGGGTAAGTTCTTCCGCGGTAAGCGGGGCCCTTCCTTTAAACCACATCAGGGGTCCTTTCGTGCCTTCAAGGCGCAGGACAAGGGGAAACCCTTCAAAGGCCAGGGTGGCCAGAGAAAGCCCTGGGTGGGCAAGCCTAAAGCCGCCCAGGCTGGGGCGGCGGCCCAGTCCGCCACCGCCTGAAGGGGCGCCCTCTCCCGTTTTAGGGGTGGGGGGACGTCTGTGTGGTTTCCTCGAACCTTGGCTGCTCCGGATTCCGGACAGGTGGATTCAGGAAATCATTCGATCAGGTTACAAGATCGAATTCCTTTCGCGACTGGCGGACAGATTCTTTCCCTCAAATCTTCATTTGACCCCAGATCGGTTGTAAGATCTTCATCGGGCGGTGCAGGATCTCCTCGCCCAGGGGGTTATCGTCCCGGTGCCACATCGGGACAGATTTCGGGGGTTTTACTCGAATCTGTTCACTGTGCCCAGAAAGGAGGGCAAGGTGCGTCCGATTCTGGACTTGAAAGCTCTCAACCGCTTCGTGCGCATTCAAAAATTCCGCATGGAATCACTCCGCTCGGTAGTGGCCTCATTGAGTCCGGGAGATTTCCTGGCTTCTATCGACCTAAAGGATGCGTATTTACACATCCCCATATTCAAGGGTCATCAGAGGTACCTCCGATTCGCTATTGCGGAGGAACACTATCAGTTTGTGGCGTTAACTTTCGGTCTCGCTTCGCCCCCAAGGGTGTTTACCAAAGTGCTGGCTCCTGTTCTGGGCCTGTTACGGGCACAGGGCATTGCGGTCTTGGGATATCTGGACGATCTCCTGTTAAGGTCGAGCGCCAGTCAGAGCCTGCTGCGCGATCTGTCCACTACGGCTCAGATGCTCCAGGAGTTCGGATGGACCATTAACGTTCAGAAGTCGACCTTGTCCCCTTCGGTTAGTCTCCCATATTTGGGAATGGTCTTGGACTCCGCCCAAGCGAAGGTGTTTCTGCCGGAGGACAAGCTCTGGACTCTGCAGAACGAGGTCAGGTCCCTCAGGGACAACGATTCCTCGTCCCTCAGGACATGTATGCGGTCCCTGGGGTTGATGGTGTCGGCCTTCGAGGCGATACCGTTTGCTCAGTTCCACACGCGGTCTCTCCAGGCCAGGGCCAGTGCTAGACTATTTTACGCCCTAGGCAAGACCAGCTACTTGCGACCCCCCCCGAAAATAAAAATAAAAAGGGAAGGGGTTAAAAACTTCTCTATGTCGAACCCAGTGACCCTGATCTGATGGTTCCTCCATGTTATGCTGTCGTACCCAGTAACCCTCATATTCCTCCATGTCACACCTGGGGACCCTGATGTCCCTCTATGTCACACCCAGGGACCCTGATGTTTTTCCATGTCACATTCTGGGACCCCAATATTCCTCCATGTCTTGCTGTCATACCCACTGACCCCGATGTTCCTCCATGTTGCACCCAGGGACCCCCGTGTTCCTGCATGTCATGCTGTCATACCCAGTGACCCCAATGTTCCTATATGTCACCCCAGGGGCCCTTGATGCTCCATGTCATACCCGGAGAGACCCTGATGTTTTTCCATGTCACACCTGGGGACCCTGATGTTCCTCCATGTCACACCTGGGGACCTCATTCCCCCATGGCACTCCCAGGGACCCAATTCCTCATGGCACACCTGGTGACCCCGAACCCCTGTTACACCCGGTGACTCCTATCCCCCATGGCACACCTGGTGACCCCAATTCCCTTTCACACCAGGGATCCTTCATGTCCCACCCAGGGACACGGATCCCCTATTCTGGGGACACTCACTGGGCAGAATGAAGAGAGTGGCCTGCACTCTCCCCTTCTTCACTGTGATTCCTTTTCCCAGGACACTCCTCTTCTGGACCACAGTGCTCACCACAGCTCTAACAGGCTCCTGGTGGAGGAAGAAGCAGCAGTAGTCAGAGAGCTCCGCACATCCTTCATCACCAACCTCCTCAGACCATTCCGGTGCCTCTTCGGCTGTCGCTTCTGCTCCAGTAAAGGTGTAGCCCTCCAGTGCCAAGCTTCGGCTCAGGTTCAACTCTCCTCCGCTCCCTGCTTAGTACCGACCCAGTAAAATGACGGCTGCCCACCAGCTCAGTGCAGAGAATCACTTCCTGCCCGGGGTTTAGGCCGCTCAGCTCCAGCCGAAGAGGATCATCATGCAGGCAGCACTCTGGTGGGCTCTCTTCCTGCCTTCTGGGGCCCCCCCAAAGCCAAGGCTTGGTAGTTCCGCCACTGCCCCAGACACCTGGCATCTTCCTCTGTCCCTTCTTCCTCCCCCACTGCCGCCCCTCAGCTCACAAGGATCATTAATAAAGGAGAGAGAGTGCCGACTCCTGGCTGCGCCCCTAGGTGGCAATGCGCCCTAGGCGGCTGCCTAGTTTGCCTAGTGGAAGCACCGGCCCTGCTCCAGGCAGAGATACTGGCCAGGTGGGACAGGCTCCCTCAGTCCTTGGACCTGAGGGTGTCTCTGAGTCGCCAAACCAGAGTGGATCTTCTATGGTGGCTCCAGCTATCTGTTTATACCAAAGGTAGGGCTATGCAGGGGAGGCAGGGAGTGTAAAAGGGGGCACTGTGATTAGAGAGATGGGGGGGGGGCAGACTGCAAGGGGCACTGTGATGGGGGATGTGAAATTTGTGCAATATTCTTGTAAACATTACAAATTTTTGTGGGTATTTTTTTTTTAAAGTTTGGGGTGTGTGTGTTTAACCGCTTGCCGACCGCCACAAGTACATTTACTGCGGCAGTCAGCCCCTCCTGGGCAAAGCGACATAGTACTACGTCGCTCGCCCAGGAGCCTGTAGGGGGCGAGCGCGCACCCCGCTCGTTCACGGGCATACCTGCGCGAGTGACCGGTGGCTCCGATGTTCACTCGCAATCTCCCGCTGGAGAGGGAGAAAGGCAGGCGGCTAATGTAAACAAGGCCGCCTGTCATTCTCCCTGGTGTAACTGCAGAGATCATATGATCCTGCTATGTAGGATCGTATGTCTCTGTGGTTACATCAAAAGCCACGCCCCTAGGGACACACTTAACCCCTGGATCTCTAATAGAGTTAACCCCTTCCCTGCCAGTGTCATTTTTACAGTAACCGTGCATATGTATAGCACTGATTACTGTAGTAATGTCACTGGTATCCCCAAAAGGGTCAAAAATGTTAGTCAGGGGTCCAATCTGTCCGCCGCAATGTCGCAGTCCCGCAAAAAAAAATAAAAAAAAAATTGAAGATCGCCGCCATTACTAGTTAAAAAAAAAACAAATAAAAATGACATAAATCTTTCCCTTAGTTAGTAAACACAATAACTTTTGCGCAAACCAATCAAAATACGCTGATTGCGATTTTGTTTTTACCAAAAATATGTAGCAGAAAACAAATTGGCCTAAAATGTTAAAAATTTAGATTTTTACATTTTTTTGGGGGAATTTCATATAAAAAAATTTATTTTTTCAAAATTGACGCTCTTTTTTTGTTTATAGCACAAAAAATAAAAATCGCACAGGTGATCAAATACCACCAAAAGAAAGCCCTGTGTGTGGGAAAAAAAAAGGACATCAATTTCATTTGGCTAAAGCATCGCACTACCGCGCAATTCTCTGTTAAAGTCATGCAGTGCTGAATCATAAAAAAGGGCCCTGGTCTTTGAGCAGCCAAATCCTCCGGGGCTTAAGTGGTTAAAGTTTGGGGTGTGTGTGTCAGATATGGGATCCGCCCAGAGTGCCAAATGCTCTAGGCTCATGTGATCTGAAATGATGTGTAGACAGGAAAGCTGTTAGACTAAATCTACCAGCCCATCTTCACAGAAGTATAGAGCCTCCAGAAAGAGTTTCAGGTGAAAGTGCCCAGTCTTCATAAAGGACCTCCTGCATTTGAGATTCTAGCAGTATAGTCTTGGATGACCTTAGGCCCAGAGGTTTCTGGTTGCAATTTTTCAATTTTGCACACCACCTCAGTGGATATCATATATCCATCAGAAGAAGAGCTACACGCTGTTGGAACTGTATCTGGTCCTTATTACATGAAAATGTGATGTTAAACCTGTAATGGGTTTAACCTTAAAGCGGATCTTCACTGCATCCTGAGTACCACAAGTCAAAAACACCTCCATCCATCATTCCATGCTTTATTTTGCTGAGAAATCACTTTGAAAAACAACCCCCTAGCATTTCTGGCCATAAGGGCAAATGATTTATGTGGCATTTAATTCCTAGAATCTGCCCTTAGCTCAAGCATGCATGGGGAAGTGTGTGCTTATCTGAGAAAACTCCACCCCCTCTCTTCCCCTCCTAAAGACCCCTGGGTTCGTTTAAAAGTAATCCAGTTGTTAACCTTCCTGAAGACTCATGGGATGTATGACGACATTTGCCTAGGCAAGAAACCAGAAAGTAACTGAAGAAATGTAAACAAAAAAAAAAAAAATGGATTTTTGACTTACCGTAAAATTCTTTTGTCTTAGGTTCATTGACGAACGCAATCCTCTGATGCACATCAGTAGGGTAATACCGCCCCCTACAGGAGTAGGACACTAGGCAGAAAAAATTTCTTGCTACGCCTATGGGAAGTCCCTGGGGGTATACCCTCTCTTCCTGCATAGGATGTCAGTTTTTATCAAAGCAGTGTCAGAGAAAAGCACACCAACCCACTCAAAAAATTAGAGGGGCGAGTACTGCGTCCATCAATGAACCTAAGAGAAAAGGAGTTTATAGTAAGTCAAAAATCCAGTTTTCTCTATCGTTCATTGACGGACGCAGTCCTCTGATGCATATCAGTAGGGACATCTCAAAGCAGTACCAAAATGAGGGGTGGGAACCAGAACAAAGAGAAAACAGTTCCCCAAGGCCAACATGGCCAATATGGGCAACTAGGCAACACAGGACACCTCAGAACAATCAGATGAGGTCCACCTGAAAACAAACAGAAAAAACACCCTCAAGGAAGGCCAAGAGGCCCCCTAAACAGCACACTGCAAAACCTTGCGGCCGAAGGAGGCATCAGCAGATGCCATCACATCCACCTTATAAAATTTGGTAAAGGTGTGAACAGACGACCAAGTTGCCGCCTTGCACACCTGAAGCATAGACGCCTGATGGCGAAAAGCACAAGAAGCACTAAGCAGCCGAGTAGAGTGCGCCTTGACAGGAAAGGGCAGAACCTGGCCCCTAATGGAATAAGCCTGCACCACTGTCTGTCTGATCCATCTGGAAATAGTCGCAGCAGAAGCAGGCAGTCCCTTCTTTGGGCCATCTGTGCACACAAAGAGAAAGTCAGACTTGCGAAAAGACTCGGTAAATACCAAATACACCTTGAGCGCCCGAACAACATCCAGGGTATGCAGGGCAAATTCCTTAGGATGTTGTGGCTTAGGACATAAGGAAGGTAACACGACATCCTCATATAAGTGAAAACTGAAAACCATCTTCGGCAGGAAGGACGGATCCGGCCAAAGTACCACCTTGTCCCTGTGAACCACCAGATAGGGAGAACGACAGGACAGCACCGCCAGTTCCGACACCCTGCATGCAGAAGTGATGGCCACCAAGAAGGCCACCTTCTGAGACAAGGTAAGAAGGGGGACCTCCCGAATATTCTCAAAGGGAGGCCTCTGGAGAACCGACAGCACCAAATTAAGATCCCATGGCAGTAGCAGAGGTCGCACCGGAGGTACCAAGTGTCGCACTGCCTGGATGAAACCACGCACCAGGGAATGGCCTCTGGAAGAAAATAGCCAAGGCCGAGACATGACCCTTGATAGTACTCAAGGCCAACTTTTAATCAACTCATCGTTGAAGGAAAGCCAAGATCTGAGCCACCGAATAGGAGCGAGGGTGGGTCCCAAGGTACTCACACCACGCAATGTACAACTTCCACATACGATGATAAATCTTTCTGGAAGTCGTCTTCCTCGTTTTAAGCAAAGTGGGAATCACTGAAGTGAATAAACCCCTGTCCTTCAGCACCTGGCTTTTAACAGCCAAGCCGTCAAAGCCAGGGACTGTAAAGCAGGATGGAATATTGGCCCCTGAGAGAGCAGATCCACCCTGAGAGGAAGTCTCCACGGGGCGTCTGCGACAAGCCTGACCAGGTCGGTGTACCAGGCGCGACGAGGCCAGTCTGGAGCCACAAGAATGAACAGAATCCCTTCCGCCTCTATCCTGCGAAGAAGTCTCGGCAGCAACTTGAGAGAAGGAAAGGCATATATCAGCCGGTACTGGCCCCAGGGGGCCACCAGCGCATTTGCGACTTCTGCCAGAGGGTCCCGGGAGCGGGCCACAAACCTCTGTACCTTCCTGTTGATTTGAGACACCAACAGATCCACATCTGGAGTGCCCCAGTGAAGGCACAACTGTTGAAATACCTCTGGATGCAGGGACCACTCCCCTGCATCCAAGGCCTGGCGGCTGAGGTAATCCGCTTGCCAATTTTCCACTCCCTGAATGTGGACCGCGGAGAGAGCCGGAACATGGCGCTCTGTCCAACGTAGAATGTCCGCCACTTCCAGGGCCGCAAGGACACTCTTGGTGCCCCCTTGGTGATTGACGTACGCCACGGCTGTGGCATTGTCTGAATGAATGCGCACAGGACAACCCTTCAGACGGTCGGTCCAGTGCATCAGGCAAAGCTGTATCGCTCTCAGCTCCAGGACATTGATCGGCAATCGAGATTCCTCCAGGGACCAGACTCCCTGAGCCAAATCGCCCTGATTGAGGACTCCCCCCTCCACACCCGGACAGACTTGCATCCATGGTGACAACTGTCCAGTATATAGGGAGAAAGGATTTCCCAGACTGAAGCATCGGGGACCGAAGCCACCAGACCAGGGACTCTCTGGTCCTGTGGCTTAACCGAATCAGAGAATCCAGAGAATTCGGGTGTTTGTTCCACTTGAGAAGAATTTCCCTTTGAAGAACCCTCGTGTGGAACTGAGCAAAGGGGACCGCCTCGAAGGAGGACGCCATCAGTTCCAGTACTCTCATACAGGTCCGAAGGGAGGGCCGGTCGTTGGACATAAACAAATGAACCGCTGACTGGATCTTCTGGAGTTTTACCGGAGGAAGAAACACCCTGGCAGAGGATGAGTCCAAGGTCAGACCCAGATAGACCAGTCTCATGGAAGGGGTCAGAGACGACTTTTGAAGGGTCAAAATCCAACCGAACTCCTCCAGAGGTACGCATGATGACCATCACCAACACGGGGGACTCCGCACGGAGAATCAGATCATCCAGGTAGCCCAGGACTGATATCCCCCGCTGTCGCAACAGTGCCAGGACCGGGGCCAACACCTTTGTGAAGACCCGAGGAGCGGAGGCGAGACCAAAGGGTAATGCCACAAACTGATAGTGATCTTCTGCCACAGCAAAACTGAGAAACCGTTGGTGAGCAGCACAGATTGGAATGTGAAGGTAGGCATCCTTGATGTCTATTGAGGCCAGGAAGTCCCCCTGATATGGGGAGGCCACCACAGTGGCAATAGTTTCCATCTTGAACTTTTGAGTATGCACAAACACATTCAGTGCTTTTAGGTCCAGAATCGGCCGCACCTTGCCCTGCTTCTTGGGAACCGTGAACAGGTTGAAATAAAATGCGTGAAAGCGTTCCGCGTACGGAACAGACACTATCACTCCTTGCTGTAGCAAGTCCTGCACTGCCCCATAGAGCCCTCGCAAGCGATCCGGGGATAGTCGGACATTGGTAGGGAAAAACCTGACTGGAGGAATGGATTGAAACCCGATCTTGTATCCGGACCGCACAACCTCCTAGACCCATTTGTCTGGGATCCAGGCCAGCCACACGTCCGAGAACTGGCAAAGGCGTCCCCCCACCCCAGTAACGGGGGAGGGCGCACCATCAGGCCGACGGGGCCTTGTCCGCAGGTCTGGCGGAACCGGACTTTTGTTTCCCAGCCCAGGGACGATTGGAAGCACCCGAGGGAGCCTTGAAGGGCTTAGCCTTATTGGCTGCCCCTGAAGGATGAGAATACTTTCTGTGAGCCAAAAAGGACGGTCACAACAGGACAGAGGGAAACCCAGGAGTGTGAGGGCACGACCATCCCAAAGAGACGGCCTGCGTCCACCCCAAAATCCGCCAGGGAAGGGGGGGGATGTGTACTCACTATACCAGGAACACAGACGGGTACTATCTCATGACAGGACCCAACGCCACCGGAGTAGGGGGCTGTCAGCCAAATAGGAACGCTGCGACATCAGCCTAGACCAGGTCGTGTGAGTCCTTGCGAGACGTTTAACTCGCGGGGCCAGTCCCCGTCCAGTGGGACTATGTCGCGGCCGACCCAGCGCGGAGCTAAGGCCTGCCAGCGCTCGATGGCCAGACTGGGGTAACCACTGGATATGGGGGTCCAGTCTGTCGCCCAGCCCGGCATAATTGCTTGAAGATCTCACAGGAAAAACGTTCCGGAGAAAAAAAGACTAGCTAAAAAAAAATCTAAATAAAAAAAGTACTCCCATGCCAGGACAAGATCCCAGCAAGGAACTAGGTCCTTACTCCTGACCAGGCAGATTAAAAACTGACATCCTATGCAGGAAGAGAGAGGGTATACCCCCAGGGACTGCCCATAGGCGTAGCCAGAAATTTTTTCTGCCTAGTGTCCTACTCCTGTAGGGGGCGGTATTACCCTACTGATACGCATCAGAGGACTGCGTCCATCAATGAACGATAGAGAAAAAAACTGTTTAAAACAAGTAAATATGATATACTTCCCTATCTATTTACTAATGCTAGCAGCATGAGGATTAAAAATAATTAAATGTTGACTGGGAGAGTAAAATTCCACTTTGAGGTAAGCGGGAATTGCACCCAGAGGTGTCTGGTGAAGTTTATTTGACATGATGTTGCTATTCCATGGATGAATCATATGCATCCATTTGTACTGTCAAAAAACGTTGTTTTTGGACTTTTACACATATAGTTTTTGAACTTTAAAGAAGTTGTTTCACTTTTTGGATACTTACCAGGACAGAACAATATGTTATCTCACGGTTGATTTATGTCTAACACTGTTTATTGAATACTTATATTCCCGTATTGGTGATAGAGCCCTTATGTGATGGGCAAGGGCTTGTGTTTTTGGTTTTGTTGCTTGGAACAGCACACCCCTTTTTATATTTATATTGATCCAAAGAATTGCTGTTGTAAAAAGGTCCTTGCTAGAAGAGCAAACACTTTTCAGTAGAAAAAGAGAGCAGCGAGAAAACACATACATTACCTAAAGATACTAGCAAAAAAAAAAACCCCAAAAAACTATAGGCAATCTGGGAGGGCTTATGCTGTCAAAGGTTTCAGTTTTGATATTGCCAGTTCTCAATCACCTGGAGGTGGAGCATAACCTATTGGTCTAAGAATAGCAAATCTAGTGTCTTGTGCTGTACAAAAAAAAAGAAAAGAAAAAAAGAGCCTACATTCACATGGGGGATTAGGGGCATACGGCAGATACCTACGCCAAGAAAGAGTAGATATTAACAAATGTACAAAATCTCCTGCACTCGACAGAGATGTGGTGGGGATGGGTCTCTAAATCTCCAGATGTAAGCACAGATTTTTGCTGCCCTCCTGGGGTCAGGGGAAAACCTAAAGGAAAACTGTAAAGAAAAAAGAGAGTGCACCGACCTGGTGCATTACCCAAATGGAGTTTATTAAAAGAAGAAATATACTTACAAACATAAAAATGTAAAAAGAATATCGATCCACAATGGACCTAAAGTGACCAGGTCATCAGGGCGGTGTCCAGCATCCCGGAGCATCTTCCAAATGGCTGATGCGTTTCTAAGGTGGATCCCCGCTTCTTCAGAGCCAGAAGAAGAAAGAGTGGATATTTGTGTCTGGGATCACAGGTGTATGCAAACAGCTATGGCCAAGAAGCCTGGATAAAGCAAAGACAGACTTACAGGAGCCGTTACTGTTGACCTGTATCTACACATCTAGCATTTACTTGCAGATAAGGACAGATGTCTGACCCCAGGCACAAACTCTCAACAACCAGTTTCAGATATCTGTCACTAAACTCAGGTAAATGCTGGATGTGTGGATACATGCCAACTGCTGTGGCTACAGTCAGCCTTTCATTGCTATGTACATGCTTCTCAGCTACAGCTGTTAGTGTACACCTGGTTTACACAGAATAATAATTGCGAAGAAGACGAAGCAGCTAAATTAGGATTCATTTGATTTTTAAAAAAGAAATGGCACACATTTATTTTGTTGGTCTATAGCTTTGAAAGGTATTGGGTAACACATCTATGGCAAGTAGTAAGATATAAAATATGCATATTTATTGATATTTGCAAAAGGTTAACATTTTACAACAGTTGCATACATTTTTTAACACAAAATTATTTGATAAAAATACTCTTAATTCCAAACAGATAGCAACATACAGTGGTCATGTAAAATATTATTTGTTTTTATATATTTGGGTATAAAATAAGCAAGTAGAAATTAAAAATATGGCTATTTCTTTAAGGGTTGGCCTCCCCACAATATTTAATTTACAGGTAAAGTGCGTGGATTTAATTACCTACTGGTTTCATAAATCTGTTTGGGACTTCATGGGAGAGAATTCCCTGCCAGAGTTCCTTGTTCTGTTCCTGCACACAAGGAAAGTGTGGCACCTACGCTGCAGCAAATGCATAGGTTTGGAAAGTCCAGTGCAAAAATATAATGAAATCCCAGGAGGTAAAATAAACTATTAAATATACACTATTAGGACTATGTTAAATTGTACAGCAGCATATTACAGAATATTGTAGTTGAAAAAAAAAAAAAAAAATTGGTTTAGCATATCCTAGCTTTCTGAAATGCAGAAAGCAATGAAACCTGCTGCAGATATGTGCAGGCATCTCTAGGCACAGTGGTGTTGTGCATATTGTCTGGACCCAGCAGAGCTGCTACTTACTTTTCAGAAAAAAAAAAAAAATTAAATATCGACTATGTGTGGCCTTGCCCTTTAAGAATATATCAATACTGTAATGTTTTGTTACATAACATAAGAATATGTAATTATTACGAAGGGCTGTTCTTTTTTGTCCACATATGCATTGCTTGTAAAGGGAGGGGATACTCTGGTATCCACCCAAATTGAAACCCTAATGCATGAGTCATTATACAGTAAGCCCCCATTCACACCCTATGTGTGCCTACTGCCTATAGAACTGTTCAAATCAGTGTGGTGTACATAGCCTTAATACAGAATTAATAATACTATCTTTTAGCTTTAGACATAAATAATACAAAAATACATATATCTGAAAACATCACACATTCAAATGCGCAATATTAAGTACAAGGTTTTTTTTTTTTTACATTGTTTTCACATAGGATTCACACAACTTTAACTGAGAATTTACACATTTTTCCAATTTAATCCAGTTTGAAAAATACATGAATCTTGTGTGAAATCATTTTTCAATAGACCCCCATAATCTAATTTTCCAGGATATGTTTAAGGCACCTCCGGGAGCAGGAACTACTTAAGTGGAAGTAAACCCTCCTATTGTTTTCAGCCAAGGAAGGATCTTGGCCTCTGTTTGATCTTCAACTGCCATGATGCTGGACATGTGATCAGTTATGACTCCAGCCATTTGATGGTTTGACAGTTTGGTTGAGAACACATCCAATGTGACATTTACATTCCCGGCATGTGCCAGAAATGTAACAGTTTTTTAAAACTGTGAAATAGATGGGCTTTTGCTTTGAAGCGGAGTTCCAGCCTGTAAAAGAAAAATTTAAATTTAGCAGCTGCAAATACTGTAGCTGCTTACTTTTAATATAAGGACACTTACCTGTCCAGGGATCCAGAGATGTCCGCACCCCGTCCATCGGCTCCATGTGCAGGCCACGGCAACTTCACTAAGGGAAACAGGAAGTGAAGCCTTGTGGCTTCACAGCCTTTTTCCTACTGCGCATGTGTGAGTCGCGCTGTGCATTCTGAATGGTCCCACTGTCTTCTGGGATTGGTGTATCTCCCAAGAGGCAGTGGGGGGGGGGGGGGTCAGAAATTTTGTAGATTGCTGCTTGATTGCGGTGATCTTACCCGGAAATGGCAGTGTGTACTTGGTTTTGACAGATATCCGCTGTGGCAAATGTGGCAGTGGAGAGGAAGCAAACAAGCTGAGCTTCCCCTTTTGGGTGGAGATCCACCTTAAGTGTAACTTCACTTTTGTTAAGGAAAAGAAAACGATCCCCTCTGGGTGATCAATGTATAGTGCAAGGATTTTTTTAAACTTTGTTTCAGACTCCTACCTGTTTCTGCTCTGCAATATTGGCTCTTTTTTAGACTATGTTCTGTGCAGAGTGATTCTGAATGAGAGTGTCTGATTTGAATCTGTGTTCTAATGAGAAGTGTTCAAGTATGTGCACCCCTTTAGCAGCAATTAACCCTTAGGGCAGTGGTCCTCAACCCTGGCCTACAGGGCCCACTAACTGGCCAGATTTTAGGTATTACCTTGGGGAGATGCAGACTAGAGTACTGCAATCACTGAGCAGCAAATTATATCACCTGGGATGTATTTCAGTTATCTTGAAAATCTGGCCTGTTAGTGGGCCCTGTAGGCCAGGGTTGAGGACCACTGCCTTAGGGAATATATCACCAAAAGTGACATCATTGCTGCAGAGGATGCCTAAAACCTGATGTGTGTGTTTTTAGTGCAGACTTCTTCACACAAGCAATTAAACAATTAACATTTTTTGGAGGTGTTCTGTACACAAGCTGTTAAGTTCCTAAGAAGCCTAGTTTTTTGTTTTTTTTAGCAGCAATTATCAGTATCAAAATGACATATATTGTTCACAGGCTATGATATTTTGTTACTTTTTTAATCTTGTAGACAGCTTTTTAAGTAGGAAATATACAAAACTGTAATCTGCATCCTTACTAAACAACGACTGAATAAAGTAAATTACAGGATAAGCCACTTACAGATTTAAATTATGCTTGGACAATCGCCATTTGTGATATAATCTGTAGGATTGGCAATGAGATAAGCAATGAAACAACTATATATTATAAAATGAGGGTGGTGCTAATAACTAATAAATACCTTCAAACTTTAATTAGCCTCAATAATAAAAATAATCATGTGCCCATTTATCACCTTAACCACTTAAGCCCCGGAGGATTTGGCTGCTAAACGACCAGGGGGTATTTTGCGATTCGGCACTGCGTGACTTTAACGGACAATTGCGCGGTCGTGCGACGCTGTACCTAAACGAATTTGGCGTCCTTTTTTTCCCACAAACAGAGCTTTCTTTTGGCGGTATTTGATCACTTGTGCGATTTTTTGATCACGCGCTATAAACAAAAAAAGAGCGTCAATTTTGCAAAAATAGCAATATTTTTCCCTTTTTTTTATATGAAATTCCCCCCCAAAAAAAATGTAAAAATCAAAATTTTTTAACATTTTCGGCCAATTTGTTTTATGCTACCTATGTTTGGTAAAAAAAATCGCAAAAAGCGTATTTTGATTGGTTTGCGCAAAAGTTATTGCGTTTACTGACTAAGGGAAAGATTTTTGTCATTTTTGTTGTTTTTTTTTTAACGCGTAATGGCGGCGATCTGCGATTTTTTTTTTGCGGTACTGCGACATTGGGGCGGACAGATCGGACCCTTGACTGACATTTTTGACACTTTTGGGGCTACCAGTGACATTTCTACAGTAATCAGTGCTATATATATGCACTGTTACTGTAAAAATACACTGGTAGTGAAGGGGTTAACTTTATTTGAGAGGGAGGGGCTGTGTGTGTCCCTAGGGGCGTGATTCTTACTGTGATTGGCTGTGGCTTCAGCTGTATGCAGAGTGATCAACGGATCTACATAGTAGATCCATATGATCAGCTCTCATACAGAGGGGAGAATGACAGGCAGCTTGTTTACACAAGCTGCCTGACTTTCTCCCTCTCCCCCGCCGATCGCAGAGTGGCCGGCGGACATCGGGTCCGCCGGTCACACGCGCGGGGGGGTCCGTGACCACGCGGGAGCGGGAGCGCGCCTCCGGCGGCGCGCGCTCGCTCCCTAGACCCTCACAAGCTAGTGACGTAGCCCTACGTCACTTTGCCTGTGAGGGGCTGACCGCCGACGTAGATCGGCGTGCGGCGGTCGGCAAGTGGTTAATACAAAACATCAGCACTTCATAAGTACGATGACAAGGTGAACCAAAATGAAATAAACTAGTTATGTAATATCACATTATCACAATACTATTTTGGTTCAAAGTGAACTGAAATTTCCTGTGAACAAAGGTATGTAAAAAAAAGTCAGTGGATCTTCAATTCATATAGTGCTTCTTAATACAATCCTCATACATCAAGTGTGACTTATTCCATTCCATGCAGTGCAGTGCCAACAATTATCCACCTGCTTATCACCTCTGTGTGCAATGTGCGCTCACCTGTAGCACAATGATTTCTCATTGCACAAAACCTTTGTGCTGCAGGTGAGCGCACATTGCACACAGAGGTGATAAGCAGGTGGATAATTGTTGGCACTGCACTGCATGGAATGGAATAAGTCACACTTGATGTATGAGGATTGTATTAAGAAGCACTATATGAATTGAAGATTCACTGACTTTTTTTTTTACATACATTTGTGTGTTCACATGAAATTTCAGTTCACTTTGATATCACATTATCACAATACTGTTTTGGTTCACATACCTTATTTATTTCATTTTGGTTCACTTTGTCATCATACTTATGAAGACCTGATATTTGCATTAAGGTGATAAATGGGCACATGATTATTTTTATATTGAGGCTAATTAACGTTTGATCATATTTATTAGTTAATGATTAGTGCACCACCCTCATTTTATATTATATTATTATATCCTATCAAGTTTTATGAGTACTTTGAAACTGGTGAGAGCAGCAATTCATTATTTATACACGTTATGTCGCATTCGATATCATTGCAGCACACCTTTTAAATTCCTATTCAATTAAACTACTATGTTTCCCTCCTAGGCAGGAAGCACAGCATGTAACACGCAGAGCAGAGAGTGGGGGATGGGGCCAAGCTGGGCTGTGTATGTCTGTGGCCGAACAGCGAACCCACCCATATGTCACTATAGCAAGTGCTTGCTATAGGGCAGGGATCTCAAAACTACTGTTCTCCAGCTGTTGCAGAACATGTCCCATGCTACATGTCCCATGAGGCATTGAAAAACTCTGACAGTTACAGACATGACTAGCCCTGATGGGAATTGTAATTCCTGAACTGGAAGGCCATAATTTGGAGACCCCTGGTATAGGGGCATACAGAGAAGAGGAGAAGCGATGGCGTGGGACTCCGGAGGAAGTTTTGGGCCGCTATGTCCATTGCACAGAGCAGGTGAGTTTAACATGTTTATTATTTTATCTTAAAAAAAAAAATAGACTTTAGAAACATTTTAAAAACTGAGGCAACAGAACCAGTGCTTCCACTCCATGGATATGACAGACCATTTAAATATTTCACAGCCTGTGCTCCAACAGCAGCCTGGACACCAGTAAAAGACAAAAAGCTATTAATTACCGCAGCAGACTTGCAGTCCTCCCAGTCTTTGCCCTACCAGTGGGCAAACTTTCAGGCAAAGGGCTCCACCATCAGGTTGGGCCACAGCTCTGGACCTGTACAGCACCCTGTGGCTAACCCAATATGCTGTATTATGTGCCAAGGTGCACACTTAAAGAAGAAGTCCAGGCAAAACCTAACTAACTCTAAACCTGCTCTGTGCCACATTCTAAACCTAATCTAACTAACCCTGTAAATCAAAAATCGATGTACTTACCTTTTCTGCACCCAATCCGGTCCGGTCTCCAGCGGCGGTAGGTCTGTGCAGGAGAGGACCAACAATGGCTGTGAAATGCCTGGGAAGTGACATCACCCATAGACTTACTATGGGGCTTCTGTTGTTGGATGCCTCTCCTGCATCCACCTCCACGCTGAAGCCGCTGCTAAAAGCTGATACTGGGACAGGACTGTATCGGCTGCAAAATAGGTAAGTATAGCGATTTTTGCTTTACAGGGTTAGATAGCTTAGGTTTAGAATGTGGCACAGAGCAGGTTTAGCGTTGGTTAGGTTTTGCCTGGACTTCTACTTTAACACAGGATCTAGTGCGCAAAGCAGCATTACAGGCCTGCCTCACATCTTATGGCTGGCAGGATCCGGGGTACAGTCTCCCAAGGCTCAGCCAAGTAGTGAACTGACCCAGAAAATTGCAAATAGGGGAGCCACAGTGGCTATGTAGCAGCTAGAAGATCCTTGAGAAAAATAAAAAGAAAGTGGTATGCTTCTCTTAGCTGAGAGAAGACATCCATCACCTGTCCATGCAGATGTGTTTGCCAATGTCCTATAACCTTAAAAGTAGCTGCATAGATGGCACACCTGTTAGGGAGCATACTGAGGTAATAACACAGAGCTCATCAGTAATCATGCAGTGGTTTATCTCTTTTTCCTCAATGTTGTACAGAGAATAATGAACCACTCATGTCAGTCTTTGCAGCAGGGGCGCTTACACTCTAATGTCCCACTACAGTCGCGTTACTAATTATATTAAACATTTACCTGTACAGCCGTGGCCAAAGTTTTTGAGAACAACACAAATGTTAATTTTCACAAAGTCTGCTGCCTCAGTTTTTATGATGCCAATTTGCATATACTCCAGAATGTTATGAAGAGTGATCAGATGGATTGCAAACTCCAAGCATTGATTATGCAAGAATGGTCTGCTATCAGTCAGGATGTGGCCCCGAAGTTGATTGACAGCATGCAAGGGCGAATTTCAGAGGTCTTAAAAAAAGAAGGGTCAATGATGCAAATATTGACTCTTTGCATAAACTTAATGTAATTGACAATAAAAGCCTTTGACACTTATGAAATGCTTGTAATTATACCTCAGTATACCATAGTAACATCTGACAAATAGATCTAAAAACACTGAAGCAGTGGACTAATAATATTTGTGTCATTCTCTAAACTTTTGGCCACAGCTGAATATAGCTCTGACATATTCTACAGCAGGGGTCTTCAAACTATGGCCCTCCAGTTGTTTAGAAACTACAATTCCTATCATGCTTAGTCGTGTCTGTGAATGTCAGAATTTTACAATGCCTCAGGGGATGTGTAGTTCTGCAACAGCTGGAGGGCCGACGTATGAGGATCCCTGTTCTACAAGATTGTACAGAGAACATCGACACATCAGCTGTCACACCAGTACCTGCAGAAGGGGAGCTACCTTACAGAGCACTTGTTCTCATCTTCCTGTCTGCTGGATTGAATTTAAATCATCACAGAGAACTCAAATCTGTATTAAAGCCAAACCCAAAAATGGGAACTAATAAAGCCATCACATCTAAGAATTGGTAAGCTGCAATAAAATAAATATTTAAAGCGGTATTAAAACCAAAAGTAAACAAGTGTTCCAAAATGATTCTTTCATATGTTGCAGCATTGCCCACTGCCCCTCATGGCCTCCAATTAGACCCGGATAAACCTACAGGTATAATTTGTGAACCACACCAGCCATCTAAATAACAATCAAAATTGAAAGACAACTACCCAAACCCCCTCACCTGCCCCCCCCCCCCAAAAAAAAAGAAACCGCATAATACAATTTCCACTCCAACACCTCCATATGGTAATAAAATAAATATACACCGATCAGCCATAACTTTATGACCACTGACCAGTTAAGTGAATAACATTGATTGTCCTGTTACAATGGCATTTGAAAGTTGATGGGATATATTAGGTAGCAAGAAAACATGTGTCTCTGAAGTTGATGAATTGAAAGAAAAAATGGACATCACTGTTTGTTGTGTATTGGGGGCTGCACAGCGGCAGACTAGTCAGGGTGTCCATGCTGACCCACATCCATAGCCAAAAGGGCCAACAATTGGCATTTGACCATCAGAACTGCACCATGGAGCACTGGAAGAAGGTGACCTAATCTGATGAATCACCATTTCTTTTACATATGGATGGCTGAGTACATATGCGTCCCTTACCTGGGGAAGAGATGATACCAGTATGCAGAAGATAGCAAGCCAGCAGAGGCAGTGTGATGCTTTGGGCAATGTTCTGCTGGGAACCTTGGGTCCTGCCATTCATTTGGATGTTACATGACACGCACAGCCTACCTAAACATTGTTGCTGATATATGATTTTTGAACAGAACATTGTTAAAGCTGAGAAACTAATTTTGTTTTGCAGCTCTAGACAACAGAGACATTGTTTTACTTATAGTAAATACTTGACGGTCAAGCATATTAAATCTAATTATAAACTTTACAGATCATGACTACCATATATTAAATAGACCAACTAAAATAGGATTTTATTTAAAGGCGAACGGTGGAAAAATTAGGCACACTAGTTTTGTGCCTCTTGGGACCTCCATGCTGTATTGAAATGTCCTGCTGTAGTAGGAGCTTCAGTGTTCCAGTCTCATTCTCCATAATGTAAAAGAGATAACTAACCCAAAAGGAAGAAGACCTTTTGTTTTAAACTGGGAAGGAAGTCAGTGGGGGTCCCAAAAGCCAGGCTGACGACACATATACTAACACCCTACTGAAAGTTGCCTAAAAAAAACATAGGCCTTTCAATATTTGAAAGCACGGTTCATTAAGTCTAAGCAATATTCTTGATTATACATGAATATGTGTCCAGGGCTTTACTATTTGGGTTTGAGCTGTTCACAGTATGTTCTATACAAACATATCTGTTTAATAACTTAAAAGTCAAGTGCTGGTATGTTCCAATGTAATCCAATGCTACATTTGACAGAAATACTGCTAGTAATTTTGCTGTGCTAAGTGGACCATTCGATCATTTACATTCCAGGACTTTTTCTTTAATGCTGGTGTAAACATCCCTACTATACCATCAGGTTCATCATAGTACATTTTAGGTTCTCTAGTCACATTGGGGTGCATACACTTGTAATAAAAAAACCTTGTCATGAGACCTAGACCAGTAAGTACAACAGGTGTCCAAATAATGCAACTTTCATACTTATCCATGAGGGAAGGAAACCTCAGATAATTCCACGACAATAGAAGTAACAAAGAATCTATGGTAATAAACGTATGGTAGATAAAACATCTGTAGATTGTTCTCCCATCGGCTATGTTAAACCACGAGAAGTAGAGGATCACAGCTACTGTTGCTCTGTAGATTATCTCCAGAAATGTATTCTTCATAAATTCTGTCTTCTGCAGACACACCCATAAAAAAAATACAAGCCACACAGCAGCAAAATGCAGAGCAATCATCCAATGAAAGGTGACGGTAAATAGTGTGATACATATGATACGTGTTGAAATTAGGCAAAAATTCCACAGATAGTAAATGACTGAAGATAAAGAGTTCAGCTTTTTTTTGTCTTCAAGAAACTGTCTTAATGACTGGTGGTAGTCCAGGATTGCCCAGCTAATGCAGATGAATGAAATTAATATGCTGAAACCTAGAAAAATATAAATAGGGTTAGTTTGCATCTTTTTAAACTTACTAGAAATATAATTCAAAGCAAAAACTGATTTGAAACTGTAAAAACAAAGTCTCTATGCAGCACTGGTTACGATAAATACCTTACTCATTAAGCGACATGGGAATTCTCAAACCTTCGAGTTTTACTACCATCTACAGGAGGATTGGACTTGTCAAACAAAAAACTGTAGGCTAGCCCTGGGTATAACCTCTTCTGCTATCAGCATGCCTCTGTTTTTTTTGCTAGTGTCCTTTAAGGCTAGATGTCATTTCATCAGCGCTGCTGTTTCAAGACTTAAAAGTAAAAGTTTACCTTTTTCGAAAAATAATAAATGCACATTTTTTTTTTGCGGGTAAAAAAAAAATGTGCATTTATTATTTTTTGTTTCAGGAGCCTGTAAAGCATTGCACCAGTGATCAGCAGATCGCTGATGCCATGCTGGACTCCTGCAGACCTGTCAGTGTATCTGCTTGCTCGTACCTCGTACGGGTATGCCGATACATTCTGCTCTGTGAATGGAAAACTATAGGTTCCTAATGAACTATGATGGCACTGTAGTAGTTCATTGATTCTATTTGTCACTGTGAATGAGTGACAAGGTTAACATTCTGGGTAGACAGTTGTTCGCTTTTCCAGAAAACAGCATTAAAGAAGCATCTCCTCACTGCTGCAAAGCACGTAGAATTTCAATCCTTGCTCAGTTCCTGCTGTTCTCCTGCAGTGATCCTTGGTCACTTCCGGCTGCTCGACTCACTGGTTTTGAGCCCTTCTGCAGACTACCAGCTATCCAGGTTTTGTAAGTATTTAAGGCCTTGCCTCCTGCCTTGAGCTTGTACATTGCTTACCACACATGTGGCTACAGCATGTCTAATTCTCCCTCCCTGATACCTCTAAGACTCCCTCCCATAACCGGACTTGCTTCTGATCCTATCCCATTTAGAAAGAGACAGGAAAAAGGTGTGTTTCCATGGAGCGTAGAAAAGAAAAATACCCCTGAACACATTTAACTAGGTGACATTAAGGGTCCATTCACACTAGCGCGACTTGTCAGGCGACTTGGTCGCCTGACAAGTCGCGGTCGGTCGCCTGCCATTGATTAGCACAGGACCCGTTCTAATAGGAGCAACACAAGTCGCTCCGACTTAGAAAAAGGGTCCTGTACTACTTTGGGGCGACCTGGAGGCGACTTGCATTGACTTCAATTATATGAAGTCCGTGCAAGTCACGCCGAGGTCGCCCCAGCAAGTCGTGTCGCCCCAGCAAGTCGTGTCGCCCCTGTCTGAATGGGCTCTAATAAGACTATTATATGCATCTAGTGATAAATTCCTCTTCTTTTTTTAATTCTAAGTAGTTGTTTGTCTACTAAATAAAACCTAGTATAAAATGTGAAACATGACCTATATAATGCAGTTTATTTTGACACAGCTCCTGTGTATTATCCAGTCAGTTTGAAAGTTTACAGTAATGACTTTACTGACTATGTGATATTAGTAAGCTTCACCATTAAACTTTGACAAAAACCAGTCACTCATCAACGCCTATACATGTTTAACCTACTGGCATCATTGCGTGACAATATATGTCTTTGCAGTAACAGACCACAAAAATAGCAAAAAATACATTAAAATGCACCATAGAAACATTGTTTCGTTGTTGTTCATTACTTACACTGAAACAGGTGTATGGTTTCTCTCTGTATTATAACATATAAGACAAGGATGAGTTGAGGAGTGTTCTCCAGGAAGGTCTCTACAAGTCGCATCATGCTAATGTCTTGAGTTAGAAAACAGGCATATTCCTGGTACAGGCTAAATTTTGGATTACTTTCATTGCTTCTGTATGCAGCTATCCCAACTTCCAGCGAATGTAGACACCTGTAATGATATTAACGTGCATGTAAATACCAAATGCAAAATCACATATACTGCAGGTCATGTTCCTGTAAACTTGCACAGTATAAGTATAATTGTTGTCCAATAGAATAAATGACTAAGTGCTTATGATTTCCTCAAACCTTAAGCTGGCCATGCATTATACAATTTTCTTCAATTTCTTTTAAAATTACCCTCAACTTGGTAGTGCAAGGGCCTGCCTCATTGCATAAAAAATTTAAAGTGTTTAGGTATGACCTCATAATATATGGTTTTGGTAAATCTAAAGTAGAGCTGCACGATTCATTGTTAAAAAATCGTGATCTCGATTTGCCTCCCCCTCTCATGATCTTAAAACGGCATGTCCTCGATTCTTTGGCTCCATTCACACCTGAGCGTATAGTTTTTAAGGCTTTTTTTGGGCTTTTTTTTTTTTAGGTGTTTGGAGGCAGGCATTGATATCGAACAAAAACACTTGTAATTTGCCAAAAAAGAAACTCATGTACTATTTTGGGCTTCAGACGACAAAACGCTCATATGTGAACAGAGGCCATTGAAATTAATAGGATTTTGCTGGTTGGGCATTTGAGACTTTATAGATGAGCGTTTTATGAGCTGAAATACACTCAGGTGTGAACAGGGCCGGGCCTTACAGAGCTTTTCTCTGCTCACTCACAGCTGTCAAAATAAAAAAAAAAGACCCCCCAAATGTTTATCAACATTGTGATGACTATAAACACAATGGTTTACAATGTATCATTTTGTTCTTTTAGATCAAAGGAATGAACTTCTGTCTGTAAAGGAGGGCAGTTTAACCCCTTAACCACTTCAGCCCTGGAAGGTTTTTACCCCCTTCCTGACCAGGCCCTATTTTGCGAATTCGGCACTGTGTTACTTTAATGGACAATTGCGCGGACCTGCGACACTGTACCCAAACAAAATTTATGTCCTTTTTTTCCCCACAAATAGAGCTTTCTTTTGGTGGTAATTGATCACCTGTGCGATTTTTATTATTTGCGCTATAAACAAAAAAAGAGCGACAATTGTAAAAAAAAAAAAAAAAAAAAAACAATATTTCTGCTACATATTTTTGGTTAAAAAAAAAAAATTGCAATAAGCGTATTTTGATTGGTTTGCGCAAAAGTTATTGCAAATATAAAGGGTTCGCGCTTAGGATAAATGGGTGTTAATACTCCAATATCAATAAAAATAAATAAATCAATATGAGCTGCTGCAGGTAAAAAAGGTGATACCTCTCAAACAATAAAACAACTATGTACCTGCGCTGCTTATGTCTAAACACCTCAAAATATATGTGATTAAATAAATAAAGTGCTAGTGCAAAATTGTACTAAGTGCAGCCTTAAAAAAAATCTATATATATATTACACAAGTGCACACAATAAATATCGGTTATAAATTCCATATATGAAAATACCACATAAAAAAATACCACACAAAAAAAACTTGTGCAAATAAAAAGCTTATAAATACAAATATGTATACTATAGTGTATAGTCCATGATATTGTTGAAGTGAAAAAAAGTCTCTGTGCCAATTTAAGTGCTTAGTGCTCCACTAATAACTGAATATTAAAAGTGCTCGTGCTCAATCCAGGTGCAGTGGTGCTCCCCTCTCAGCTCCCCACTCACCAGAAGTTGCATGTAAAAACGCCTTATCAGTAGATAAAATGGAGTAGACCCCTCACTGGATCGCCAACAGGAACAAGGTAACGCACCACAAGCCTCTCACTCTATCTCCAGGTTATGTTCTCACGATTCATAAAAAGAAAGGGCCATCATCGTGCAGTATATAAGACTTGTTTATTCACACGCAAAACAAATAACACTTACACTGTACAGGGAAAAAATATCGCCTTGTGCAAACCCGCGGGACGCCAAACAAATGGCCGTGCGTTCCACCCGCGTAACCGGAAGCCGGAAGTGGTTGCAGCCGGAAGTGATGTATTACGTATTCGGACGGCTTGACGCGTTTCGCTCCGCCAATCAGAGCGTTCTCAAAAGCAAGGGCGTCACGAATACGTAGTACTATATATAACAGTATCAATAATACAACATTGTAAACACCTGAGGCGGACCGGAAGTCGATCGCCGCCATCTTTGGACTCCCTTTACAATGGGCTGCCTATCAATCTCCATTATGGTGCACCCGGAAGTGCCATTATGCCCCAAAAATGTATGAATATATGCAGCATGTAAAGTAAAAGGCCATCAAGGTACACCGGAATTCGATCGGTTAAATATCATATGACTGAGGGGTCGCTATAGATCCAAATTAGTTTATTATTATAACAACATATTGGTTTATTATTATAGTAACATGATGGTGGTATGTGGCCTTTTACTTTACATGCTGCATATATTCATACATTTTTGGGGCATAATGGCACTTCCGGGTGCACCATAATGGAGATTGATAGGCAGCCCATTGTAAAGGGAGTCCAAAGATGGCGGCGATCGACTTCCGGTCCGCCTCAGGTGTTTACAATGTTGTATTATTGATACTGTTATATATAGTACTACGTATTCGTGACGCCCTCGCTTTTGAGAACGCTCTGATTGGCGGAGCGAAACGCGTCAAGCCGTCCGAATACGTAATACATCACTTCCGGCTGCAACCACTTCCGGCTTCCGGCTTCCGGTTACGCGGGTGGAAAGCACGGCCATTTGTTTGGCGTCCCGCGGGTTTGCACAAGGCGATATTTTTTCCCTGTACAGTGTAAGTGTTATTTGTTTTGCGTGTGAATAAACAAGTCTTATATACTGCACGATGATGGCCCTTTCTTTTTATGAATCGTGAGAACATAACCTGGAGATAGAGTGAGAGGCTTGTGGTGCGTTACCTTGTTCCTGTTGGCGATCCAGTGAGGGGTCTACTCCATTTTATCTACTGATAAGGCGTTTTTACATGCAACTTCTGGTGAGTGGGGAGCTGAGAGGGGAGCACCACTGCACCTGGATTGAGCACGAGCACTTTTAATATTCAGTTATTAGTGGAGCACTAAGCACTTAAATTGGCACAGAGACTTTTTTTCACTTCAACAATATCATGGACTATACACTATAGTATACATATTTGTATTTATAAGCTTTTTATTTGCACAAGTTTTTTTTGTGTGGTATTTTTTTATGTGGTATTTTCATATATGGAATTTATAACCGATATTTATTGTGTGCACTTGTGTAATATATATATAGATTTTTTTTAAGGCTGCACTTAGTACAATTTTGCACTAGCACTTTATTTATTTAATCACATATATTTTGAGGTGTTTAGACATAAGCAGCGCAGGTACATAGTTGTTTTATTGCAAAAGTTATTGCGTCTACTAACTACAGGAAAGATTTGTCATTTTTATTGTTTATTTTTTTTTTTACTAGTAATGGTGGCGATCTGCGATTTTTAGCGGGACTTGGACATTGCGACGGACAGATCAGAACCCTAACTGACATTTTTTACACTTTTGGGGGTACCAGTGACATTACTACAGTAATCAGTGCTAAAAATATGTACTGTTACTGTAATAATGCCATTGGCAGGAAAGGGGTTAAACCCCTGCGGGTGATCAAAGGGGTTAATGTATGCCTATATGCTTACTGACTGTGTGTGTGTGTGTGGGGGGTTCTGTGACGGGCAAATACAGATCGCAGTTTCAGCTTAGATGAAACTCGTGATCTGTCCCTGCCTGTCTCACAGAAGATCCGCCTGCTTTGTTTACATAAGCAGGTGGGTCTTCTCTCCATTTCCAGGACGATTGCGGGAGGAAGGCAGCAATCGCCACCTCTCCTCCCGTGGCCCGCCTCCGGCTGTGTCTAAACACATGCGCTCCAGTCACGTAGTACTATGTGACTGGACGCAGCCGAGCCACTCTGCCGCAGTAATATTACTGTGGGTGGTCGGCAAGCGGTTAAAGACGCCTTTTTCTGACACTTGCCTACAAGTTAAAATCAATATTTTTTGCTAGAAAATTACTTAGAAACCCCAAACATTATATATATATATATATATATATATATATATATTTTTTTAGCAGAGACCCTAGAGAATCATTGCAAACTTTTATGTCACACTGTATTTACACAGAAGTCTTTCACACTCAGTTTTTGGGGAAAAAAACAGAATTTTTGTAAAATTCCTTTCTCTGAGTCCTCTGACAGTCGCCGCCCACTCATACAGTCTTCACCAATGGGTATTGACCTCTTATCCATAGGCGCAAGCTAGGCATAAGACTTGTTAGAAACAAAGCAATTTACATAGACACACCTTTAGGGGGCTGTCCCTCTGGTCCAATACCCCCCTGCTATCAGCATTCCCAACTCAGTTTGGTAGCAAGCAGTTAAAGTCCAAAAGAACCCCACAAGTGGGGCGGGGGCAGCGACTGTGAGAGGACTCAGAGAAAGGAATTTTACGGTAAGATTTTACAAAAATTTAGTTTTCTCTTACGTCCTCTGACATTCGCCGCCCACTCATACAGTCTTCACCAATGGGATGTCCCAAAGCAGTGTAGACATGAGGGGTGGGAACCGCAACCGTCACAAAGGCAACGCAGCACCCAGGTCAGAGAAAGGAACCTTATCTGAGCAGAAAGGTAAAAACTCTGGGTAACAGAAAAGCTCAACTGGAGCAAACAACCCAGGAAAGCAAATAAACCAGGGGGAAAACAACCCCAACAGACGGGGACCGGCCAACGCCATGGCCCCCTCAAGGCACCGCCGCACACAGAACTTTGCGGCCAAAGGAGGCATCTGCTGATGCCAAAACATCAAGTTTGTAGAATTTGGAAAAGGTGTACACGGACGACCAAGTCGCTGCCTTGCACACCTGGGCCACCGAAGCCTGATGGCGGAAAGCCCATGACGCACTCACCGCTCTGGTAGGAGTGCGCCTTGACAGGGAAGGGCGGAACCCGTTCCCTAATAGAATAGGCCTGTACAATCGTCTGCCTGATCCATTTCGAAATGGTTGCCTCAGACGCAGCCATACCCTTCCGAGGGCCCTCGGGAAGGACAAAAAGGGAATCCGACTTTCTGAAGGATTCATTAGACGACAGGTATACCCTGATCGCCCAGACTACATCCAAGGAATGCAAGGCAAACTCCCTAGGATGCTTAGGATTCGCACACAGCAAAGACAAGACAATATCCTTGTTAAGGTGAAAATTTTAAACCACCTTAGGAAGGAAAGATTGGTTCGGTCGCAAGACCACCTTATCCCTATTAACATCCAGGTAAGGGGAGCAGCACGAGAGAGCCGCCAACTCCGACACTCTGCGGGCAGATGTGATCGCCACCAGGAGCCAAATGACGCACCCCTTGAATAAAAGTGCGTATCAAAGAGTTTGACGCCAAGGGGCGCTGGTAAAGGATTGCCAGTGCAGACAACTGACCCTTAATCGTGGTCAGCGCAAGATGCTGGTCCACACCTGTTTGCAGGAAGGCCAACACCCTCGCCACCGAAAAGGAGCGAGGATGGACGCCCCTGGATTCACACCAGGCAAAATAAGCCTTCCAGGTACGGTAATAGATCTTACCGGACGAGGCCTTCCTAGCCTTAAGCAGTGTAGGAATGACCGCTGACGAGAGACCCCGAACTCTCAGGACCTGGCTTTCAACAGCCACGCCGTTAAAGCCAGCGACCGTAAAGCAGGAATGGAAGATCGGCACCTGAGACAACAGATCGTCGGGAGCCGCTATGGAGGCTCAACGACCAGTTGTATGATGTCCGAGTACCAAGACCGGCGCGGCCAGTCCGGGGCTACCAGAATCACCAACATGCATGCGCACAAAACATCCCTTTACTTCAATGGAACGGAAAGGCGGACACTTTTTTTTTTTTGTAGCACATACCAACACACTGTGCAGGGGTCCAGAAGCACTGCATTTCCCTTTTCTGCTTAATATAAATACTAATTATGATTACGATGAATATTAAACATTTTATTATTTCTCTCGATGTGTGTAAGGGAATGTGTGTAAATGTGTGGAATGATAGAAAAGAAAACAACAAAAAAAAGATCTATTTCTGGACTACGTAGACCCGGAAGTCTTAAAATTTCATCGGACCTGGAAAATGTCTTGTGCGCATGCGCACCGGGGCTCGCACCAGCTGTCGCACCAGCTGGTGGTGACGTAGCGTCACCAGAAGTGACGAGGGTCCAGAATTTTCACGGGTCCGATGAAATTTTAGAACAACGGCTCACTGGCTCAGTGAATGCACGGCTTCATGTTTAGGATGTGGCTGCCGGCTGCCCAGTTCAAACTTTCCTGCCCACACATTCTCTTCACAGACAGAGACACGGGCTGCCTGGAGTGTGGCCACAGGGACAGAGGGGCGGTAGGGGGCAGAGCCTATCCAGCCTCTCCCATACGTGTGGAAGGGGCTGTGTTGTGTATGGGACGCATGCATGCAGCACTGTGACAGGTGCAGTCAACATCCCAGTAACAGGACACATCGCTGGCTCGCAGCACGAGCATTCCTGCACCCCTTCTCTGGTCTGGTAATCCAGCATTGTCCACCCCCTCCAATGCCACCCGAGCAGTAGACTCAGCTAGCTCCAGAACTGCACATGTGCAATTCCCAGCTGGGGACACAGCGGTCCTGTCACATTGCATCCCTGCCCCCCGGCCCTTCCCAATATCTACAGTAGCTCTAACACATGGCGTTTCTGGAATACGTAACAAAGTGCACAGAAAATGCGTGTTTCGCCATGCATTTCGGAAGCATGCTGCAAATGCACGTCGCACTTGTGGTGACTTTCCTTGTTAAAGTGTGGGTAGCAGGCACATGCATTTGACGCGCATTGTCAAGCTACAAACACACTAACGTTTGCTGTGAAAAAAATGCACCACACTCCACTTCAAAAAAGGTTTTGGGGATTCCTTGGGGCATTTGTCACACATAGGGCAGCCCATTCAAGTGAACGACAAGGGGAAAAGCTCCAAAGCGTAAATCTTTGATTACTTTGCAATTTAATCCAAAAGAGAAGTTGAAGATCAAATTTAATTTCAATTAATAAGGATCTTAGAAGTATTGTGCGATGACACACAAGAGTTACAGAAAATGAAAATACTCATGGAAGCTGAATATTTCTCATGAATGTACCAAACACTACAAAAAAACTTGGTATAGGAGCATATTTATTCTAGTTTTAAGTTTTTGCCCCTTAAGAAACTCAAAGATGAGACTGATGATTTGGGTTTATTAACTCATAGCATCTATTGGCAGTCTTTGCCACATGATTAATTACATTGTATTCATACTCACACATCTACAAAAGCATTTGTTTTCTGTAGACCAGGGATTCCCAAACTACGGCCCTGCAGTTGTTCAGGAACTACAATTCCCATCATGCCTGGTCATGTATGTGAATGTCAGAGTTTTTCAATGCCTCATGGGATGTGTACTTCTGTAATAGCTGCAAGGCCGTAGTTTGGGACTCCCTGCTGTAGACTACAAAAGTCCTAGTTGATCCTGCTGTCCACTATCCTTCCCCTCCTTGTCTGAGTCCCTGCAGCAGCCTGGGATTGTGTAGACCATCTGTTGACATCTACTGAGCATGCTCCAATTTCAGTTCCTTTCTAAGTTGTTAATTTACTCCTTTTTCTTATTTCTGCACTGCAGCCCATGTGACTATAGAGTCACACATGTGGGAATATAAACAGTGGTAAATGACACTCCCCTCCCTCTCTATTCATGTCCTGGTATTGCTAAACACTATGAGGCAAGATTTATGGAAGTTTCACCTCTCTACTAGTTCCAACACATACACGCCATAGACACACGCTGGAAGAGCGTGACACAGCCTGTGATTGGTATAACCTCCTCCCAATATCTTTATAGTGTGAGCAAAGTGAAAGCTATTGTTTGTCAACTTAAACTCCACATGCAGTATGTTATTGCAAAAATATTAATAAACATTTGCTTTGGGATATAGATTTATATGAGACGTTAAAACACTTTGTTGCTATTGCTTATTTGACTTCTCTATTCTAAAAGGCTTCTTTTTTTTTTTAATGTCACGTTAAGAGCACTTTTTTTTACCACAACAGGTCCCCTTTTTATGATAAGAAGCAGTAAGGGTTTAATTTGAGGGATAGATTAAGAATGTTTGAATGAGGATATTTACTAAAGATGAACTCCAGGAATTATCTGTACTTCATACTTATGTACAGTAGCAGGTTTTCCAGGCATTGAGCCTGAGGTGGGTCTGCCATTGTTACCGGTTACCTCTCCAGCCCATGTGAGCTGCGACCTCAGGTGTGAGCACTGAGACAATGACAATTTCGGCATCTTTGTTTGGTTGTTTTATTGTATTTTAGGGGATGGGAGAAGGGAATGAGTGGGATACTCCTCTGGCTCAACTAGGTACACTTTTGGGGCTCTTTAGAAAAAATGTGCTTGTTAGCGTTGTCTTGACGACAGCCGATGCTAGCCAACGTTTTCTGACGCTTGAAAGTAATGCAACACTGAAAACTGTGCTGGAACCTCGATCTTAGTCCAGAAAATCCAGGACTGTAGAATATTGAACTTCTGACACTGCTTTACTCAAAAGTCACTGACTGGCTCCCTCCGGCCCTGCGCTGGCTTGAGGTAGCTCTTTGTGAATTCCTGTGTTGCTGCAACTCTCAACTGGTACACTCCACACTGTATACTGACTTTTCAGGGCCCAAACTGTAGGCGCCCCCTTTAACCACTTGCCGACTGCCTAACGCTGATCTACGTCGGCAGTCAGCCCCTCACAGGCAAAGTGACGTAGGGCTACGTCACTAGCTTGTGAGGGTCTAGGGAGCGAGCGCGCGCCCCCGGAGGCGCGCTCCCGCGTGGTCACGGACCCCCCCGCGCGTGTGACCAGTGGACCCGATGTCCACCGGTCACTCGGCGATCGGCGGGGGAGAGGGAGAAAGGCAGGCAGCTTGTGTAAACAAGCCACCTGTCATTCTCCTCGGTGTAAAGACACTGATCACACGGATCTACTATGTAGATCCGTTGATCAGTGTCCTTACAGCTGAAGCCACAGCCAATCACAGTAGAAAGCACGCCCCTAGGGACACACATAGCCCCTCCCTCCCAAATAAAGTTAACCCCTTCACTACCAGTGTATTTTTACAGTAACAGTGCATATGTATAGCACTGATTACTGTAGAAATGTCACTGGTAACCCCAAAAGTGTCAAAAATGTCAGTCAAGGGTCCGATCTGTCCGCCACAATGTCGGAGTCCCGCAAAAAAAATCGCAGATCACCGCCATTACGCGTTAAAAAAAAAAACAACAAAAATGACAAAAATCTTTCCCTTTGTTAGTAAACGCGATAACTTTTGCGCAAACCAAACAAAATACGCTTTTTGCGATTTTTTTTTTACCAAACATAGGTAGCATAAAACAAATTGGCCGAAAATGTTAAAAAATTTTGATTTTTACATTTTTTTGGGGGGAATTTCATATAAAAAAATGTGAAAAATATTGTTATTTTTGCAAAATTGACGCTCTTTTTTTGTTTATAGCGCGTGATCAAAAAATCGCACAGGTGATCAAATACCACCAAAAGAAAGCTCTGTTTGTGGGAAAAAAAGGACGCCAAATTTGTTTAGGTATAGCGTCGCAATTGTCCGTTAAAGTCACGCAGTGCCGAATCGCAAAATACCCCCTGGTCGGAATGGGGGTAAAATCTTCCGGGGCTTAAGTGGTTAACACTTCAGGGCGCTCTGACTAGGTATCCCCTCTAACTTCAGGGTCCTCTGACCAGGCACCCCCTTTACAGCTAGCTGACAATTGGATCACCAGAACCTCCTCCAGAGTGGGCCCCTCTGACACTAGGCAGACCCCCCCAGGGGCAACCCAGAGTACTCACGACCTTTGTAGGCTTTCCTGGGACTTAACCCCTCTCTCTCTCTGCTGGTTCTCGGCACACCGGATCCCCTTCAGCTCAACTCAGCACCCTCTGCATTCTCAGGCAGCACCCAGAGACATCCGCTTCCTCTGACAGAAGGGGAGACAGCCGTACTCTCCCTCCTGGGACTCTGCTTCCAGCCAAAAGACCATGAGTCATGCACTCCCCTCAAACTTATACCCACTCCAAGAATTCTCTGCAGCAGAATGTGCCTTCTGGGGTAGTTACAAGCCTGAATGTGTCTCTGATTGGGTTTCCTCCACTGCCCAATGAAAAGCCTCTCACAGGGCTAGTAGGGAGACTCCCCTCTCAGCAGACACAAATGGGAGCCATGACAACCTACCTGACCAAAAGAAATCATGGCTCTGCTGTTAGGTAGACAAAGCACGCTATGTTTTACCTAGCACCTACCTGTAGGGTGCTACACTTACATTTGTCCAGATTGGAATATTTCATACTCGATGGGCTGAAGCTTAAAATCACTGCAGTAGAAGTCAGCACTGCTATGCAAGCAGTTTCCCAAGAGATCACTGGCTTAAAACTTCCACCATTTATAGATTGCCTTGTATTTTTTTTTCTTCAAAGAATACAAGGCATTCTCTGACTGGACGAAGTGGAGATTGTGACATTACTGCCCATCCCCTCTACCTCATCCATACAGAGAACACTTGGTATTCACTGAAAAAAAAAATACAAGGCCTTTAAATGGCAGCAGTGCTGAGGAAGAGACCCCCCTGTAGTCACTGTTCAGAGGGGAAGTCATGTGTACAGAACCCAAGCAGGACCCAAAAGACCGCTATCACTGTAACTACAGTGATTTCCAGCTTTCCTAGCAGTCCATCAGGTATGAGATATGCATTACATTGTACCAAGCTGGACCAATGTAAGTATGCAATACAGGAAATTCCTGGAGTCCTTCTTTAAGCTCACCAAATACATTAAAATCTGACCATACAATCTTCTTTAGTTTTGCCAAAGCAATAATATAAGCACCTGCCTACATGATCTAATCAATTTGTCCCATCAAGCAGGCACTGGCACTACATAGTGTGTGTAGATCTAAAGCAGATTGTACAATCAGACTGCAATGTGTGTGGGGAGCTTTAGGGAGAGGTGCTACCGTATTTCCCCAAAAATAAGCCCTACCCCGAAAATAAGCCCTAGCTTAGTGTTTCTAAAATCCTAGAATCCACTTTATTCGTGTTTTATATAATGTCCAGTGTGTGTTTCTGTAGTAAAATAGTGTGAAATACCTTTGGTATAGCACCGCTCGGCGCTCAGCTGATTTCCCGCTCTGCTGTCCTTCTCCTCTCATAGCTGTCAGAGGGGGATCTCAGCCCCTTCCCTCTGCAACATTCAGAGAGGGTCACAGAGCCGTGTATTAGATTATAATTGTGTGAAATACCTTCGGTAAAGCCCCAATTGGCGCTTCCAAGACCCCCAGCTGTCAGCGGGGGAGAAGAGAAGGACAGCAGCGGGAAATCAGCTGAGCGCCGAGCAGCGCTGTAACCAAAGTATTTCACACAATTCTAATCTAATATTCGGCATATCTGTGACCCGCTCTGAACACTGCAGAGGGGAGAGGCTGAGATCCCCCTTTGACAGCTATGAGTGTCGGGTCACACTTATGCGATGCAGGAAGGCTGCGAATTCGCAGCCTGTTCCCATATCGCAAACGCACCCTTGGCAGTTCACACTGCCATATGCGATACGCTGGGGGTGTCAATGAAATGTTAACGACACCCCCAGTTTGATCGCATATCGCAGTGCGATCTTTACAGTTCGCACAGGATCGGATCGCACAAGTGTGAACCACTGTGCGATCCGATCCTGATGCGGCTAAAAAAAAGGGTCATGTGCGACTTTTGTGCGGGTGCTGTGCGAATTTAGCCATAAAAATTGTATGGCTGAATTCGCACCGCACAGCCGATCGCATGTAATGAAGGAGCAGTGCGCTCCGATATTACATGCGATCGCCGCAGCCGCAAGAGTGTGAACCGGCACTGAGAGGAGAAGGACAGCAGAGCGGGGAGATCAGCTACCGAAGGTATTTCACATTATTCTATTACAGAAACACACACTGGACATTATATAAAACACTGTGGATTCTAGGATTTTAGAAACACTAAACTAGGTTCAGGCAGGGAGGAGGAAGACAGCACATTACAGATAAGACCTACCCCGAAAATAAGCCCTACTGTGTCTTTTGGTGCCAAAATTAATATAAGACCCCAGGCTTATTTTCAGGGAAACATGGTACTTGGGAAGCAATGATTTACAGGCACTGAAAATAATTTGCAGTAGCAGTTTACACTGGATATCTTATGTTTTCCATTTCTACATAACTGCCAGTTTTCTAGAACTGTAAAATATAAATACATAAACTGCTCTGCAATTCACAGCTGCACAGTATAGTATGGAGCCATTTACTTTGTAGATCCCATCAAGCCATCCTAATATAATGTTTTGTTTGTCCAAAAAAAAAAAGGAATTATAAATAGCTAATCAGTGACCTGCCCACATACAAACACATGAATAACCCTAATGCATCACAGGGAGTAATCAATGGAAAGAATAGCATTGCTATTTATTATTAGTTCAATCATAATGTGGTGCCATAAAATGTCAAGCTGCAAATAGAAAGTGAACCTTGCTCAATTTGAAATGTTCTACTTTAGAGCAGACACCACAAGATGTCCAATATCACATTTATTATTCAGACAATCCTTTTTTCTGTGCCCCGCCCTGATTTAGTTTCACTTTGTGAGAGTGCCTTTACTGAAGAAAATGTACTGAACACTAAAGTTGGTAGAATTTAGCCATGAATTTAGGGAAAGTCAGGAACTAGTAGGATAGTAAAGCTAAATAAGAAAGGGGCACAAAAATAAAAAGCTTTTCTGGGTAATATAGGTAAAAGCAGTCTTTTGTGCCATCTACTCCTAATTAAAGCAGAGTTCCGGGCACAGATGTCATTTTTTAATGAACGTACCCCCGGGACAGTCAGGGCTAGCACATTCCACAATGGCTAGCCTCTGATCTGTCCCGGTTCGCACTTACCTTTTAGAAGAAATACTTACTTATAAAATTTCTTCCACAGCGTTTCCATCTCTGTTGTGGGCAGCTGAAGCCGGCGCGGTCCTCTTCTGTGTCTTCTTCCGCGTCTTCTTGTCCCAGAATGCGCCGCACCGGCCCCTCTCGCCACTTCCGGCGTGACGCCGCATTCCTCCACAGCTTCTGGGCATGCCCAGAAGCTGTTTAGCAGGGGAATGCGGCGTCGCCCGGAAATGACGAGCGGGGCCGGTGCCGTCGCATTGATTCCTGGGAGCTGTGACGTTCAGCTCCCAGGAATCATAGCGAGGCAGGAAGTGACGGGGTGAGCCGCGGCTCCGAGGGAGGAAGTACTCTGAGGTGAGTATCTTCGATCTTCAATTGCAAGGTAAGTAAACAAAAAAAAAAAAAAATAACTACCCAATTCCTTTTCAGGTGAGGCATACCTAGCGGAGGGGCACAAAAAAAAATCTTGTTTTTGTGCCCGGAACTCCGCTTTAAGGATGATCGAACTTTTGAAAAGTTAGGTTCGGCCAGAACATCCGAACTTCCCGAAAGTTCGGCCCGGATTTCAGAACCCCATTGAAATCAATGGGACCCGAACTTCGGTAATCAAAAAACACAATTTTTAAGCCATAAAAACCAATAAATGCCCCTAAAAAGTGCCTAGGGTTCTGGGTCATGCCCCATTAACTATTAATCACACAAAAAAAGTTCTTAAAAATTGTCATTTTTGATAAAAAAGCCAATTATTGAAAAAATAAAAAAATAAAAAAAGAGAGATTTTTTTATTTTGACTTTGGATTTAGTATCTGGGGGGTCTAAAAGGTGTGCATGTGAAGTTTCAGCTCTGTAGCATGTCCAGAACCATGAAAAAAAAAAAAAGATAATTTTTCAGTAGAACAGGGATGTTGGACCCTCCTTTAACACCTATATGATCTTTTTTTCTGGTTCTGGACATGCTACAGAGCTGAAACTTCACAGGTACACCTTTTAGACCCCCCAGACACAAAATCACACAAAAAAAAAGTTCTTAAAAATTGTCATGTTTGATAAAAAAAGCCAATTATTGAAAAATTAAAAAAAAAAAAAAAAAAAAAGAGATTTTTTGATTTTTACTTTGGATTTAGTATCTGGGGGGTCTAAAAAGTGTACATGTGAAGTTTCAGCACTGTAGCATGTCCAGAACCATAAAAAAAAAAAAGATTGTTTGTATTATAAAACTTTCAGCACAGGAGGTTGGCTTCGCTGCTGTAACACCTTGCCGGTTTAATAGCAGGCATTTTTTTGGGTTCTTTGCAGTCAGGAAAAACATCTGAACTTGTGTATAGTGGTACTGTGCACAAGTTCTGATGTTTTGCCTGCCTCCAAAAACCCCCAAAAAATGCCAGCAAAAACACACCTGGGCATTTTTTTTGACGCTAGCGTTTTTTTGGGCATTTTTTTGGGTTCTTTTGAGGCAGACAAAACATCTGAACTTGTGTATAGTGGTGTATATACACACATCCATATATTTATATACACACCTAGACATATATAGGTGTGATAGTAGCAGAAATATATGCTTGCCCTAATGAAATCATTTACAGTAATATATTTCTGCTACTATCACACCTATATATGGCTAGGTGTCTATATACATATAATTATGTGTGTATATATACCACTATACACAAGTTCAGATGTTTTGCCTGCCTCAAAAGAACCCCAAAAAATGCCAAAAAAAACGCTAGCGTCAAAAAAAAAAAATGCCCAGGTGTGTTTTTGCTGGCATTTTTTGGGGGGTTTTGGAGGCAGGCAAAACATCTGAACTTGTGCACAGTACCACTATACACAAGTTCAGATGTTTTTCCTGACTGCAAAGAACCCAAAAAAATGCCCGCTATTAAACCGGCAAGGTGTTACAGCAGCAAAGCCAACCCCCTGAGCTGAAAGTTTTCTAATACAAACTATCTTTTTTTTATGGTTCTGGACATGCTACAGAGCTGAAACTTCACATGCACACCTTTTAGACCCCCCAGATCTGAAATCCAAAGTAAAAATCAAAAAATCTCTTTTTTTTTTTAATTTTTTCAATAATTGGCTTTTTTATCAAAAATGACAATTGTTAAGAACTTTTTTTTGTGTGATTTTGTGTCTGGGGGGTCTAAAAGGTGTACCTGTGAAGTTTCAGCTCTGTAGCATGTCCAGAACCAGAAAAAAAAAGGATTGTTTGTATTAGAAAACTTTCAGCTCAGGGGGTTAGCTTCTCTCCTCGGTTTTCACACCTTGCCGGTTTCAAAGCAGGCATTTTTTTGGGTTCTTTGCAGTCAGGAAAAACATCTGAACTTGTGTATAGTGGTACTGTGCACAAGTTCAGATGTTTTGCCTGCCTCCAAAACCCCCCAAAAAATGCCAGCAAAAACACACCTGGGCATTTTTTTTTTTTTTACGCTAGTGTTTTTTTGGCATTTTTTGGGGTTCTTTTGAGGCAGACAAAACATCTGAACTTGTGTATAGTGGTGTATATACACACATCCATATATTTATATACACACCTAGACATATATAGGTGTGATAGTAGCAGAAATATATTACTGTAAATGATTTCATTAGCGCAAGCATATATTTCTGCTACTATCACACCTATATATGTCTAGGTGTGTATATAAATATATGGATGTGTGTATATACACCACTATACACAAGTTCAGATGTTTTGCCTGCCTCCAAAACCCCCCAAAAAATGCCAGCAAAAACACACCTGGGCATTTTTTTTTTGACGCTAGCGTTTTTTTGGCATTTTTTTGGGTTCTTTTGAGGCAGGCAAAACATTTGAACTTGTGTATAGTGGTATATATATACACACATAATTATATGTATATAGACACTTAGCCATATATAGGTGTGATAGTAGCAGAAATATATTACTGTAAATGATTTCATTAGCGCAAGCATTTATTTCTGCTACTATCACACCTGTATATGTCTAGGGGTATATATACAGACATATATGAGTATATATACCCCCTATACACATGTTCAGATGTCATGTCTGACATCAAACATGTCCTCAAAAAAGCACTGGCAGTGGCAGCCCCTGCAGCATAAAAAATGCTTGGCTGGTGAGAAGCCATATGGGTGTCCCGAAGCAATTCAGAGAAATGATCATTTCCTGGCAGTCTCCATGGCAGCCTACGTGTGGGTTAACCCCGCCTCCTCTCCAATGGTATAGGACCCCCCTCTATAAATTTCAGCTTGCAGGCACAGCCAGTGTTCCTTTTGTCCAAGGATCAACTATTTGGATTATTTCCTGTTGGAATTTGGTCGGCTTACCTCAGAATGAAAAGTCGGTGTCTATGTCCAGGGCCCAGCCACGGGCGGGTGAGTGACATTTCAAAATCCCCTTTGGCTGATAACTGTGCGGTGCTTCGGATGGCCGACGGATATCCTGACAGGGTCTGAAGATTTGTCTCCTCCATGGCAGTGTTTTTGTTATGTTTGTTTGTCTCCAAACTATCTTTCTTTGCTATCCCTGGTGGCCCAATGGCGGCTGGAACGCTCCGTGCGTTCCAGCCATCTCCTTCCTGCTTCCCCTCCGCTCAGTCCGGCGGACGCATGCGCTGTGTGGTAATGGAGCTCCGCTCGCTGCCTGCGCATGCGCACTTCGCCGCGATCGGAAGCGAGGCCTGGTCCGCGCATGCGCACTTGCGATCACGGCCGGCCATCGCTGACGTCATCCTGGCGCGAAAATTTAAACGCCTGTCAGTTCCAGAGCATTTGGGAATGCACTGTGGGCATAGCGACGTCTTCCCGGTACCTTGTCCGTTTGTTTACCAGGTATGTGGGGACCGGATGCTGCATACCTTTTTGTGGTATGCAGGGGGGGGGGGAGAGAGGTTGGATGCATATTAGGACAACACCTGAATGTTCCTTATTGCTTTGTAGTGATCCCTGTATGCTCTACTTCCTAGTGAGTTTGTGGTTTTGCCTGAAACATGGATCCTGCTTCACCGCCCTCTTGTGGCCAGCCCTCTCACAACAGGTGAGTGCTGGTACATTTAGAGGGATATGAAGGGAGGGATGCTGGCTCATGATTCATGGCTAAATCCTGTGTCTCCCTGGATTTCTCTTTCTCCCAGCTCCTCCAGGTCTGGTCAAGAAAGAGACCCTGTCAGGCCACGAAGAGAATCATCTTCAAGGTCAAGACGCCGTGAGTCTCCATCAGGGAGCAGACATGAGAGGAGACGCTCACATTCCTCCTCCAGACACCGCACACACCGCCACAGTAGCCATACGGCCCAGAGAGCCTGTTGGGGTTGTGGGGCGCATGTCCCGGAGGACAAGTCCCTTTGCGAGCCCTGTTTCGCTCGTGCAGCTGGTGAAAGAGAGTCTGAAGATCAGAGATTGGAATCCCTGGTGAAACGGATTGTCCAACAATCCATGAAGGAGTGGAATGCTAGTCCCACACCTGGATCTGCTACTCCCAGCTCTCCTGCTGATGCTCCTGAAGAGCAAGGTCCCTCTCAGCCAAGCTTCACTTCCGGGAAATCCTCAGAGAGCGATTCGGAAGAAGAGGAAGGTGCAGTTGGGGGTTTTGATTTTGCCCTTGTTGCACCTCTCATAAGAGCAGTCAAAGAGGCTCTGAAATGGGAAGATCCCAGTACCCCACAAGTAAAACAGAGAAGGTTTTTCAAACATTTGGGGAAAGAGCGGCTAAACTTTCCGCTCCTGTCAGAATTGAAGGATGTCATCCTAGAAGAGTGGAGTAAAGGGGACAGCAAGACCTCCTTATCCTCCAAACTGTCCAAGTTGTATCCTTTTAAATCGGAAGAAGTCAGTCACCTGGAATCAGCTCCTCTGGTTGATGCTGCAGTTTCCAGACTGGCTAAACACGTTACACTCCCGCTGGATAATGCGGTGTCCTTTAAAGACCCTCTGGATAGGAAGATGGACTTGGATTTAAAAAGAATTTATGTCACAGCCGGTGCGGCTTGTAAACCTGTGCTAGCACTAGCAGCCATGTCTAAGGCCATGGAAACCTGGGTTTCTGATGTTGAACTAAAATTAAGAAGTGTGTCTGAAGATGCAGTAGAGAACTCTCCTGTTCAGGAACTGAAGTTAGCTTCTGTGTTTCTTGGAGAAGCATCCATTGATGTGTTACGTCTCTTATCCAGATCCATGTTGGCTTCTGTCACAGCCAAACGGGCCCTGTGGTTGCGTCCCTGGCTGGCAGACCCAGCCTCTAAACAGGCTTGGTGCAAAATCCCTTTTGAAGGTTCCTCTTTATTTGGAAACAAATTGGATAATGCAATTACTAAAGTGACGGGTGGAAAGTCAGGTCTCCTTCCCCAAGATAGGCGCCTCTTTGGCCCTAAGAAGCAGCAACCAAGAAAGCAGTTTGCAGAGCGATCAAAGGATGCCCGCTCATATAGGCCTGGGCGAGATTACAGGAGAAATTGGAAGAGCAGCCAAGCATCCTCTCGTAAGCCGGTCAGAGGCTCAGCACCTTCCGGTCAAGAAACCTCGAAGTCCTTTTGAGATTGGGCCCGTTCAGACATGCCAGGTGGGGGCACGCCTGCTCCACTTTCAGCGTGTCTGGGCGGCCTCAATCTCAGACTTCTGGACCATCAGGACAGTGTCCACAGGACACACATGGACTTTCTCAACAGATCCCGTGTCCAGATTTATTCCCACTCGCTTGCCTTCTCAGGACGAGAAAAGAAACGTTTTGCTCGACTATGTAAGCACTTTGGTAGCTCAGGGCGCAATAATTCCGGTGCCCGTGCAGGAAAGATTCCAAGGCGTGTACTCGCCCCTCTTTCTAGTACAGAAGAAGAATGGATCCTGGCGCCCTGTGATAGATCTCACCTATCTCAACAGGTTCATCAAGAACGAAAAGTTCAAAATGGAAACCTTATCTACTATCCAGAAAGCAGTACTTCCAGGAGACTGGCTAGTGTCAATAGATCTCAAAGACGCGTATTTCCATGTGCCTATAGCAGTAAACTTCCACAAGTACCTTCGTTTCGCGGTAGAACATCAACACTTCCAGTTCATCTGCCTTCCTTTTGGCCTGTCCACATCCCCAAGGGTGTTTTCCAAGGTCCTTCTAGCTGTGGTGGCTCTAATCAGAACAAAGGGTGTACGTCTACATCACTACTTGGACGATCTTCTACTGTTGTCACAAGACCGGGATCAACTTTTGTTCCACAGGGACCTGGTCACTACAACTCTCATGGAGTTCGGGTGGTTGTTGAATCTTCAAAAAAGTCATCTGGAGCCCTCTCAACATCTGGTCTATCTAGGGGCTCAATTCAACACCGTTCAGAATACACTTTCTCTGCCTCTAGAGAAAATCCCGGTGGTTCGGGAGAGGATCCTTCCAGCCCTCTCATCCTCTTTTCTGACGGCATCCCAGTGTCTCAAGATCATCGGCACAATGGTCTCGACGGCCCCTATGGTCAAGTGGGCACTGTGGCGAATGCGGCCCTTTCAGAGGGGCTTCCTTCGGCAGTGGAATCCGGAAGATCACGATCAGCATATCTTTATTTCCCACAGCATGAGGAGCAGCTTATTTTGGTGGCTCCAACGCAAGAACCTGCTCAATTGCCATTCTCTAGTCCCCATCACATGGGTCATCATTACAACCGACGCCAGCAACTCTGGCTGGGGAGCCCATTGCATGACAGAGGTGGCTCAAGGGAAATGGCCCCCGCAAGCCCACTCCCCGGTTTCCAACGTCCTGGAGCTTCGTGCGGCTTTTCTAGCTCTTCAAGCTTTCCATCATCTAATAGAAGGCAAATCCGTACTTCTTGGAATGGACAACACCACGGCAGTGGCTTATGTGAAAAGACAGGGCGGTACCAGGAGTCTCTCCCTTCTTCAAGAAGTAGACCCAATCATGACATGGGCCCAAGCCCATCTGTCCAACATCTCGGCGGCCTACATTCCGGGGCCACAGAATGTTCAGGCAGATTTCCTTTCCAGAGTTCAGTTGAATCACAACGAGTGGTCTCTCCACATAGACTCATTCAAGTGGATTCTGTCCCTAGGGGTCTCACCAGAAGTAGACCTGTTTGCATCTCCATGCAACCACAAGCTAGTCCGGTACTTCACACGCAGCAAGTGTCACCAAGCATGCGGAACGGATGCTCTGACCGACAGATGGGAATTCAGCAGGGCATATGCTTTTCCCCCATTTCCCATCATCCTCAGATTTCTTCAGAGACTCCAAGCGGAAGATGTGGAGATCGTCATGGTAGCCCCTCACTGGCCGAACAGGCCCTGGTTCCCACTTCTCCTGCAACTCAGCTATCGGAGCCCGATTCCCCTGCCCATCAAACCAGACCTTCTCTCGCAGGGAACAACATTACACCCCTGCCCCGCCTTGCTCAGGTTAACGGTCTGGTTCTTGAGAGGGAGAGGTTGGAGTCACTCGGATGCCCTCCTGGGGCAATCCCTACTTTAATGAACTCTAGGAGACCTAGCACGAACAGAGTTTACTGTAGAGTCTGGTCTAGATTCTTGGAATTCACGTACCCGGAGGGAAATCATTCCCTGAATTTCGGAGTTCAAGAAGTCCTGAAGTTCCTTCAAGCAGGTCTGGATAAGTCCCTATCAGTTGGGACTCTCAGGGTGCAAATATCAGCCTTATCGGTGTTCTCAGGGTTCTCCTGGGCCAAGCATATACTCATACAACAATTCTTCAAAGGTGCGGTCAGACTCAGACCTCAGAGGAAGCCAAGGTTCCCAAAATGGGACCTTCCCCTTGTCCTTAACGTCCTTTCAAGATCTAGTTTGTCGGACTCCATTAAAGATCTTACCATTAAAACAGCCTTTTTAGTAGCAATCACTTCAGCTAAAAGAGTTTCTGAGATCAGTTCTCTTGGTTATAAAGAACCTTTTCTCACGTTTTTCCCGGACCGAGTAGTCCTAATTCCGATGCTCAATTCCAATCCGAAGGTATCATCGGTTTTTCATGAGAACCAGGAGATTGTACTTCCTACCTTTCGTTCTTCAGAGGATAATGAACCTCATCCCTTGGATGTAGGGAAAACTCTTATGGAATATCTCCAGTCAACGTCTTCTTTCAGACAATCGGATAATCTCTTCGTCCTTTTCTCAGGCAAGAATAGAGGGAAACGGGCCTCGTCAAGGTCCATTGCGGCCTGGATTGTGTCTGCCATTCAGCGAGCTTACTGTGTAGAGGGTTTGGCTCCTCCGGAGGCGGTGACAGCCCACTCGACGAGAAGCATCTCAACGTCCTGGGCGGCTTCACATCATGTTGCACCAGAAGTAGTCTGCAGAGCAGCTTCATGGTCTTCTGTAAATACGTTCATGACACATTATTGTGTGGAGCCAGCCTCCTTATCTTCAGTTAATTTTGGCTTGACTGTTTTGTCTGCTAATAATTTGAAGTAAAATTTGATTTGAAACATTCCCACCCGTGTGGTTTGGGCTAGTTATTTCCCACACGTAGGCTGCCATGGAGACTGCCAGGAAAACGGAAAATTCCTATCATACTTACCGTAATTTTCCTTTCCTGGTGGTCTCCATGGCAGCCGGAGTTCCCACCCTCTGGTCTTGGATTCGGCTAAGATATGGAACACTGGCTGTGCCTGCAAGCTGAAATTTATAGAGGGGGGTCCTATACCATTGGAGAGGAGGCGGGGTTAACCCACACGTAGGCTGCCATGGAGACCACCAGGAAAGGAAAATTACGGTAAGTATGATAGGAATTTTCCGTTTTCTCTATAGCGGTCACCCTGCTATGGAAGGGTTTTGTCACCCTGCCATAGCAGTCACTGCCAGTTAACCCTACACTACACTACGGTCCCCTGACACTTAACACTTTCCCTACAGAAACTAAATTTTTGAAGCTAACTTAAGTGTAAAGGAGCACTCTAACTACACTAGATATCCCTTTCCTCACACTAATAAATAGCTAAATGACACTTTTCAAGTAAAATTAACAGAACTGCTTCCACTCTCTTCCATGTCCAGTATAACAATGCTAGGAATATGGCGGGGGCGATCTTATATACTGGGGGGCGTATTCACTAATGATTGGTCTAGGGACCCCCTAGTCACTCCAATCACATTCCTAGCATTCTCCTGCCCCCTCAATTGGCTTTTGCTAATGGTTCTGGTCCAATCACGGGCTTTTAAAGCCCATTTCCTGAAGCACTGCATTTTGGTCGGTTCTGGTTGCCGAATTCCGAACTTTTTGGGCAAAAAGTTCTAAATTCGGTGAACCTCGAACAACCAATGTTCGGGCCGAACCGATGGTGGACCCGAACCGTTCGATCATCCCTACTCCTAATCAGAAGCAGCACTCTAACCTAAAAACATTAAAACTGAGCATAGGCTTACCCAACTGCCCATATCCACCTTACTTTCCCAGCCCGGATTCTTTGTTCGGCCACCAAGAGTTGAGATAGGAAACAAAAAATGTGTAACCTCCAAGTTTGACCTACAGATGGACCTGGCTAGGGACTCTGTTCCCATACCCATGCGATGATGTTAGTAGCTTGAATGGCCAATTACCAGCATATGGAAGTCACATGCTCCCCATAAATACATTTTTTTTTTTTTTTTACTTCCAGTGGCCAAATGTAGTGGTGAGGAACTAAATTGAAGTATGTGCTGCTGGAGAGGGCACATGTCCACCGGTCACTCGCGATCGTCAGTTACAGAGGGAGAAAGGCAGGCGGCTAATGTAAACAAAGCCACCTGTCATTCTCCCTTTATTTTTTTTTATTTTTTTTTTATATAAACAACATGTCATATGTGCAAATGTTTTGCACAGATTAGATCCAATCCTCCTCTTCTCTGGTCTCCCGCCAGCGCTGCTGGCTCCTCCCACCCTTCTGAGCCAGCTTTGTGTGTCCATAGACACACAGAGCTCAGCTTGCTCCACCTCCCTCCCTCTTCACTGGCTGTGATTGGCAACAGCAGGTGCCAATGGCTCCTACTGCTGCCTCTAAACCTCTGAGGAGGGAGATACCTACTGCTCTCGGACACAGCACTTGATCAAGATCGGGCTCAGTTAAGTATAGGTGGGTGTGCTATCGCTTTAGAAGTTAACAGGTAAAAAAAAAAAATGTAATCCATTCAAAGACCAAACAAATAAGTGAAAGTGCAACATAAGGCTACGTTCACATGTTAGCATAGCGGACCGCAGGCAGAATCACCGCGGTTCTGCCCGCGATCTGGAAATCATTGCAAATCGCAGGACGCCTGTGCGTTGCCGTTGATTTGCAATGGCACCCCAAACGCTGTGTGATGTTGCCGCGATTTCCACCTGCCAAATCACGGTAACATCGCGCAAACAAAATCGCGGGTCGCAATGACGCCCAAGAAAGGTACAAGAGCTTCTTTGGGGCGTCATGCGACCCGCGATTTTGTTTGCGCAATGTTATCGCGATTCGGCAGGCGGAAATCGCTGCAACATCGCACAGTGTTTGGGATGCCATTGCAAATCAACTGCAACGCACAGGCATCCTGCAATTTTCAATGATTTCCGGATTGTGGGCAGAAGCGCTGTGATTCTGCCCCCGGTCCGCTACGCTAACATGTGAACGTAGCCTAAAGCCCTGTACACACGTACCGAATGTCGGCCGAACGATCGGCCGTCTTTTGTCCGGTGCTGTCCTGTCGGTTGAAAAGTGCAAAAGACTGCACACGAATTTTGTCGGCCAACAACAGCCGACTGCAGAAGTGATGCCATGTGATGGTTAACTTTGCGTGTGTTTTTTCTTCTCTGAGCATGCCCAGTCTTGCTCATCTGCTGTTAGTCGGCCGAATTCTGTACTGACTGGCGAACAATCGGCCGTTCTGGTGACGGCCAACAAAAATTTTATAGCCTGCACACCCGATTCTGTTCGGCTGAAAAGTCGCAGTCGGTTGTCGGAAGCATCATACTAACAAGCCGACAATCGGCCGATCGTTCAGCGGCCGAATATTTACGGCCGACAATCGCTACGTGTGTACGGGCCTTAAGTGCTACAAATGTGCGACCTATACATCAAAAGATTAAATGAATTGCATAAACCAAGTCCATAAATACATAAGTGAGGAATCTGACATAACAGTGCTGTGCTAACACGGTTTACTGAACTCAGGTGCTATGTAGTGACACATCAGTCTAATGTACTGTTCTTAAACCTTGAAAAATAAATAAACACATTGAAATATACCTTAGCCACAGAACCTTTTGTTTCAATGTTACACAGCCAGCTGCTATTCCCTATGCACGCTGTTCTTACCAGACAGCAAGACCTCTATTTCATAGGAGGTCCAAAGCACTCTGATTGCATTACTATCCAGCCCACTTTCATTATCCATTTAAAATGTAATTGTCCACTTGATAAGGTTTCCTCAGAAATGACCTAATCTATCCACAGCACCATATGAATAAGGCGGCAAACAGAGTGTAATATCACAAGTAATAGTTTAAAGTATCTACAGACAGGTACTCACAAAAATGAAGAACGCCAACCGCTTATAGCACCACAGCACTCGGCCAGCAGCATGATGAGGCCACTGCTAGCTTCACCCATCACTTTTTGTTGTAATAGACGTCGTCAGGGGACATTTATTTGTCTTTGCCAAAAATAACTTTTTGTAAAAGAAATCCTTAAAGTGGTTGCAAACCCTTACATATATCCAGTGAAGTGACTGACCTCTGGTGATATACAGAGACAAAACAAATCCTCCTACATAAGTTGTACATGTGGAGTTGGGTTTTATGTGATACTGCAAGTTAAAGTGCATCTAAACCTAAAAACAAAAAAATGGATATATTGCAGCTTACCAATCTTTAACCACTTCCATACCGGGCCATTTCTGGCACTCCGCTCCTACATGTAAAAGTCATCATTTTTTTTGCTAGAAAATTACTCAGAACCCCCAAACATTATATATTTTTTTAGCAGAGACCCTAGGGAATAAAATGGCAGTCATTGCAACTTTTTATGTCACACTGTATTTGGGAAGAAATTTTTCAAACGTGTTTTTTTGGGGAAAAAAACTGTTTTATGAATTAAAAAAAACAAAGCACTAAAATTAGCCCAATTTTTTTGTATAATGTGGAAGATGATGTTACGCCGAGTAAATGGATACCTAATGTCACGCTTTAAAATTGGGCACACTCGTGGAATAACGGCAAACTTTGGTACTTAAAAATCTCCGCAGGCAACGCATTAAATTTTTTTTACAGGTTACCAGTTTAGGGTTACAGAGAAGGTCTTGTGTGAGAATTGTTGCTCTCGCTCTAACATTCGCGGCGATACCTCACATGTATGGATGGAACGTTGTTTACATATGTGGCTGTGACGTACGCATGCGTTCGCTTCTGTGTGCGAACATGCAGGGATTGGGGCACTTTAAATTTTTTGTTTATGTTATTTTTTTTACACTTTTCCTTTATTTTTTTGATCACTTTTATTCCTATTACAAGGAATGTAAACATCCCTTGTAATAGGAATAGTGCATGACAGGTCCTCTTTATGGAGAGATCTGGGGTCAATAAGACCTCACATCTCTCCTACAGGCTGGAAAGCCTGAAATAAAAAAAAAAAAAAGAAGATCACAGCAGTATTGAAAACTGCCAGGCCGGGCGTCATAATGTCACGCCCGGGCCTCTGAGACTGCCGGGGACCATCTGGTCCTCGGCAGTCTATGGTGTACTTTCGCCACCAGCGGATCACTTCTCTGGCTTGCCGATTGCACGAGCAAGCCAGTAGAAGCACCGGAAGGACATCCCCCTCCCGCCGCCTGTAAGAACGATCAAGCGGCTGAACAGCCACTATGATTATGCTTACGGTGCAGGGAATTGACAGCTAAAAAAAAGATATCTGAATGATGCCTGCAGCTTCATTCAGATATTCCCACTTAAAGCCCAGGACATCATATGAGGGCCAGCGTTAACCACTTACCGCATTCTAACGTACCCGTACATCGGGTAACTTTGCAGGGTTATACCGGGATGATGCCTCTAGCTAGACGCATCATCCCGGTACCGTGGTTTGAAGCCGACGGTCGGCTTTCCGCTGGTAATGACCGATGCGGCTCGGGAGCCGCTCGATCGTTACCCGGGTGAGCGGGAGGGGACGCCCCCCCCCCTCCCGCCGCCTTCCGTGGCTTTGCTCGGGGCTTCTGTCCCACCGGGAGCCCCGAGCACCCAGCAGGTACGTCCGCCGGCTGGATGGAGTCCTGATGAATGCCGGAAACGGCATTGATTGGGTCTCCGATGACGTAACCCGGAGGCGGCGTCCATGACGTCACTTCCGGGGTTACTGTGCTGCAAAAGGCAGCAGATTTGAAAAACGGCTGTATGCAAAAATGCAGTTTTCTTTTAGACCCTCGATCCCTCCATAAAGTGTACCTGTCACTACATATTGGTGTCACAAGGGATGTTTACATTGCTTGTGACAGCAATAAAAGTGATCAGATTTTTTTTTTTTTTAAAAAAACTGTAATAAAGTTAAAAAAAAAGAAAAAATAAATAGGAAAAAAAAAAAAACGTATACGCAAGTCGAGTCGCAAATTAAATCGCTGTTCAAACCACACATGTGAGGTATCGCCGCGATCGCCAGAGCGTGGACAGTAATTAAAAAAAAAAGAGCTACACTCTTAACTCTAAACTGGTAACCGTTAAATAAATTTAAAGCGTCGCAGATTGAGATCTCTATTGACCGTAGTTTGTCGCCATCCCACGGGGGGGGGGGGGCGCAATTTTAAACCGTAACATGTTGGGTATCTATATACTCTGTGTGACATCATCTTTCACAATATACAAAAAAAAATGGGCTACCTTTACTGTTTAGTATTTTTTAAATGCAGTGAAATGT